>NW_028301576.1:8682500-9017500 GCF_042242905.1 Orbicella faveolata
ATTCTGAAGGCTTTTTGGATGATGTCGTTTTTAGCATATGACGTCATGACTGAAACACGATTAACATTAAAATAAACACTTTGGATGCTTCCCTCGCTATACAACTTTGTTTACATTGACTAAATACTTCTGGAGAAACATGGCTTAACAGAAACTTAACAGGTTTTTGTTTCTACTGACAAAATGTAGTTGTTTTCTGTTACATCCAGCAAGTACCTTTTGAAGTTCTTCAAGACTTTCTGGCTCATCTCCCTATAAAATAATGAAAAAGATTACCATAACTTATTATATGGCTTGCTCTGTGAGCAGGCGTGACAAACCAAATCATGTGCTGTGTTTAGCTACCCAAGCAGGCAAGATGGGGTTATCTTTCCTGGTCGGATTGAGCCCCTGTCCCCCACAAGAAAATGATGTTCTTCATACCATAACATTATCGTATATGTCTTTTCATGACCAAATATTTTCTTTAGCTGATCTACATGTGATTTGTCAAAAACGTGATGACATCACAAATCTATCAACTTTGGAGATATTGAAAGAGAAAGTAATAACGTTACGAGATTTCCAAATTCTGAAAAATTTTACACACACTGTTGACTCTGGACATCATTCATCGCACGAATTACAACGGTACCTTACGTGAATTTGGGACAATCTTTCAGACTTACTTAAAAGAAACTTGTTAAGACCCTTTTTGTAATTAGAGGCCAACTACAATATAAAAGGGTGGTCAGCCATTTTATTCTTCATTTGAGGTATGGGCGTAACAAATCATTAAGATGTCAACCACAATGGCTGAGAATTTCTCGCTATGAAAAATGATCTGATCGTCTTTGAGCATACCTATATTCTGCCCATAATCCACAATCAGATGGATAAAAAATCTTGCAGCCAAATTCCTCCAAAAAAGGACTTTCTCCTTTCTAGATTTACATTTTGTGTATCTCAGTCGACCTTCCATGTTATTGAATGCTTTGAACAAACCTCTTCCAAGTCTTTCTTGTCTGCCAGCCTGTGACGAAGTCTTGAACGAAGACTTTTGATCGTTCTTCTGACCTCCCCCACTTTCTTAAGATCAGGCTTAGTGTCAAGCCATGGACTCATATCAGTCTGTTACAACAACGTCAATCAAAATTAAATAAGAGAAGTAGTACAAAATATAATACATAAACCATAAAATAAAAGAAAACTAACCAAGAAAACAATCACTGGACAAGCACAGTTTGTTTAAACTGCTCTAAAAACTACATCATAAAAAACTAAAAAAAAAAAACTACATATACTGTGTCATGTTGCACACTAGGCAATGCAGTATTCAAAAGAACTTTTGCAAGAACATAAATGACGAACAACAACTCACTTAGTCTAAGATCTAGAGATTCAGTAGAAACACTAACCTGTATGCGTTTATACCTTGACACCAGGTTATCTCTAAAAAAAAAATAAATTTAAAAACCTGTCAGATTTTACCCTTCCCAAAATGAATGCTTGCATGCCTTATACCTTTTCAACGAGATTTTCTTCTTAATTAGGTTATGGTATTCATAGGTTTTGGTTGGAAAGGTACAGGTTTGAAATGGCACGTGTGGCTATGACTAGAAGACATGCCAGTGCAGTTGTTATGACACAATCAACAAATCATGCTTATAATAAAAAGCACTTATATTAAACAATACTGTATTCTCTTGTGGATCATCAGTATCTAAAACACGTCATGTGACCTCACAAACCAGCCATTTTGTTTCAGCCCAAGAGCATTCAAGGTCTTGTTCTTGTTACATAATGTAGGCTGATTTTGTTGAATCTTAGAGTACCTTCTCTTGTGCTGGATACAGCTTGGAGAAAACTTTAAGCACACGGTCATTTAAACGTCTCTCACAGCCGGGTTACAACAGGATAATTCAACATAGTACAGTTTTCAATTCGTCATTTCCACATCCCCCGTAATACACCTTGTTTGCCCCCCAAACTTTTGCAGAAGCATTGTCTTCAGTTTCTTTTGGGACGACTGTAATACCCAGGAGAAATAGGAAAAAAGGGTTATGCAGAATTTTGGGGGGGCAAACAAGGTTTATTATGGGGGATGTGGAAATGGCAAATAGAATGACTGACTGACAAGAATGACTGACTGACAAGGATTTTCATAGAAATCGTTCACCTCAACTCCTGAATATCTGCCATTTCCCTTTTAAGGTCAATGATCAGAGCTTTGATCGCACTGTTAACCTTCTGCTTGGCTTCTTCATCCTCTGATACCTGACAAAGAATGAATCAACAAGTTCATATAGATAAAACAATAATCAAAAGATCTGTTTTTGCTTGGCAGTTGTCACTAAAGATATTCACTAACTTGACATCAAGCTTAAGCCTTTATGGTTCAAGTGCAAAAATTAAAGATAGAAGCAACCAGAGATAGAAAAGCACACATTGAAGCAAAAATTGAAATTTGTGACTGTGTGATGTACATAGGCTACATCTGGTATGCTACATGTACAAACAAAACAAATCATTAAAGGCTACTATGTAAAAAAAGACCGATATCAAGTCTATGCATTACTGCATCATTTTTTTTCCTAAATGTGTTGTTTCTACATGTTACTTTCTACCTGGGACTTGTCCATTTCTTCTTGTATCACTGAAGACAAAGAACTGATCATTGCGTCAAGATCACCAAATGACGCATGTCTACTGACTGTTTCACTGCTGTCTTGGGATACTTTCAGGGCCTGTTGAGTGCAGAAATGTAATGTCCTTTGTTTGACCAACAATGCTTCACATAAAGAAACTTATGGGAATGCATAACAAAGAGAAATATACGCGCGTATATACGCGTATCAACATACGCGTATACGCAAAATACGCTCGTATAATACGCGTATGCGTAGTTCGCATATATCTGAGCTGCACTGTACATTATGTAATTGACCCCAGTTACAACCAACACCTACCATTTTCAAATAACTGTGCCCTTTCTAATCAGCACTCCCCACTGAGTGCTGTTGTTGTTGTTGTTGATAATAGAGTGGTTTTCAATTGAGTGTTGTAAAACACAAAACTAAACCAATTGCTTACCAATTGGACTACTCAGCCAATCTCAAACCATAGTAAAACCAAAACCAAAGTTATTGCCTGATTACTAACTTTCGATAACCACTCTCTTTCAAGAAGCGCCCTTCTAATAAGCGCTCTCATAATGAAGGTGCCATTCAAGACAATGATGTGAGATAGACTGATAGAATGATGTAAGTCTGCTTTCTCATCTCAAATTATGATTATCAGACCTACTGCATTGTTAGAGCTCTTGAGTGAAAGTATCTGTCGTTTTACAGTAAACTATTATATCACCTTTAGATGTAAATTTTCAAAAGAAATGAGCATCCAGTCTCTAATAAACAAGTAGTATTTAGTGACCAGGATGTTAAATGGAATCATTACAGCACTCAAAATGATAAACACAATATTGACCCTAGTATATCTTTTGGGGAAATTATTAATCCCAACATTCTTCACCAAATTTCCCTTCTCTAATCTCTGCTCTGAGCAAGTCAAGCTCTTCATTCACTCTCTAAAACCATGATAGCAAAACAAACCTTGATTGAAGGCCGCCTATTTGAACTCTCAGGGGAAATGAAAAAAGTTCAAAATAGTGGGAGTTCAATATAACCAATGGCAAATGACTAAAGGGCAAATCCGGGGGAAATGCTTTTGAGTTTGAAATAACAGGGAATTTTAAATAACAGTTCCAATTAGTGGGGTCCAAAAAAAGACACTTTCAATTGACCTTATTTAATATCAAATGATGTCATCACTTATTTTGTAAAAAAAAAAATCATGATGAACCTTCTTACCAGCTGTAAACTTGAGAGAGCCGTTACAAGGTCCTCTGTACACTGGTTAACTTTGTTCTTGACATCTGTGATGTCCTGACGACTTCTCTCCTAAACCAGAAAGAACAAGAACCACTTTTGCCTTTTCTACTTTGAATGAGAAATGACTAAACACGTTAAATTAATGTTAAATTTAATAGTATTCTCGTACCTGCCATTCCTCATAAACTTCAACAGCAACACCTGGCTCCACACTACAGCTGTCTAGTGCATCTGAAACTGTAAATTCATCAGTTTAAACCATTATGGAACATGGGAAGTCTTTACTCTTGTCACAGACAACTTGAAAATATAACAAAAATAACTTTCAGTATTATGTTGCTAGGAAACTTTACTGTTTGAGCATTGTATAAGTGTCCTAACATACCAACATTTGGAAGGTGGAATACTAATTTGGTCATGATCTTGGTTGTTTTACCATTCAAATGATTAAAATGCTTCTTGAATAAAGAAAATTGTTGACTTAAGTTTAGTTCAGGCCTAAAGAAAGTTGCTGGGGGTCATATTAATAAGCTGACTACTAAGTAATTTTGCAAGGTATTCAATTCTCATGTAACAACAAGTACCTTCTTGTTCTTGAAGCTGGTTAAGTGCATGCTGAAAAGAATGAGCATGACACACTTTGATTAGAAAGAGCGGAAAATAACAGTATTGGAGACGTCACGTAGAAACACTTAGCTAAATTGTGAACAAATCTTTTTTTTTAATTTTGCAGTCGAAAGACTCTGAAATCATGACTGCCAAAGATAACAAGACATCCAATGTTTGCAAATAGTACAATGTAAATGGCCATGACTTAATAATGTAATGAGAGTTCCTTGTAGCAGGCTGCATCATTTCTTCCTGGGGGATGGAGGAGTAGCAGGGTTTCTCTTCCTCACAAATCTTTGGCAAGATTGTGCATGCAGAATTATATTTAATACAGTTATAGTGCAGACCAATGACATATCTAAATTTATATTACATGTATAGCAATACAAGTCATGTAGGTAATTACAGTGTATAGTGAATTTGTAAAATATGTAAAATGTTATAGTTTCCACTTTGCTACCTAGTATCATGTTTGAAGCCAAAAATAGGCAACTAACTATTTTTAGATTTTTCATTCAACAGGATCCCATTACCTGTAAGGATGTTTCTCGCTCTTGAAGAGGTATCAAATCCACTTCCTGGCAAAACAAATCAATCGAGTAAAATAACTCTTTTCTTGCCTTGTCTCTCTGAGCAACAATGTCAGCTGCTAACAACTCCTACAGCAGAAGCAATGCAAAAATTAATTAATAGTCAAAGTATTGATACAGGTAATTTAATTTGTATGTGAAACTACATGACACTGTTCTTCAACCTATGGGTTATACATTATAAATGCCAAATCTTAAAATAAGGTCACACTGTTCATATAACAATGGGGATTTGCCAATAAGCAACAAACAGGACGTGGCTTTGCCTTGTAATGTTATTTCACTACCAAAAGTACAGAGATATTGTCAAGCTTGTTCCCAGAGAATACTACACTATATGTGTACTTTTTTGGTCACAACAAAATATAGGGAGACCTTCCACTGGACATTCTGTCACTGCTGAAGTGAAGGAGGACATTAAAGCACTTGCAGGGAACCCGTTGAAGTTCATGAAGTCACAATTTTTACATTATGAGCAATCAATAATAATGAAGGAGTTCTCAATTTTTGGTGCTCACCATAAGCCCAATGACCCCTTTGTTATAAGGTAACTGTCTATGAAAAGAATTTATTCTGCATCAACATTATTACCAGTAATGTCAACAAATTACCACTTCCGTGTCCCATTTTCAATTTGCAAAATCAATACCAGAGCTGTTGAAACACATTTACCTGGCTACACTGAGTATACACAACATTACCTTGTCTTTACACTGACTTAAACACTCTTGCGCTTTTTGGAGATTACTCTCAGACTCGCGCACCTAGATGTAACAAGCAAATTTATAGTGAAATACAATCATGTACTACTGCTACCGGTCTAGAAGGTTGTATGTTCTCACAGAGTACACTCAATTTTTTTCAAGAATTATAGTTTGAATTTGGGAAATTTCCATTGACAAAATAATGGAACAGTAGTTTCTGGTTGATAGTACTATATTGGAAATGTTTCTGCTAACTACATTTGTGACCCTATTTTGGAAAAGGTGGTTAAAGGTGAATTGTCAAAATGGCGTTTAAACGCCTTAAAACGAAAGTGTTTAAACTCATTTAAACGCTTTGGATACATGTTTAAACACTATTTCTGCGCGTTTAAACACTATTTCTACGCGTTTAAACACCAGTGCAAAATTTTCTCTGTTTAATACTCCGATAATTATGTTGTGGTTAGTTTACGAAGCTTTTTTCGAATGAAATTTGCTCATAAATTAGAGGTACTGTTGTGTTGGATTGTGACGAGCGATGTTTCCGATTAAATTAAATTTTCTTCGATTGCGGCTGGAAGAAAGTGAACAGATTTGCAACTATATATGGTTCGTGTTTGTGTTTGACAAATTTGATCTGCATTCGAGACGTTGGTTGCAATTGAAAAAGACATTACAAGCTCATTCTCGTCAAGATTTTTAAATTAAGGAAAAGCTAAAGAAAGAGATAAGCAATAACAAACGTGTTTTAGTCTAAGGTTGCAAATTCCTTGATTCTATTTTGTAAGCATACCACTTAAGATGAGTCCTTTTCATCTCAGGTATCCAAAAAGAGAGGTATATATGTATATATGCAGCAAACATTTGTAACGGGCAGACTTCGCCTTCGTCGCGTACATGTACATGTGCACTGTAATTTGACGCGAACGTATCGAGAGTGTGTGCGAACGATCACGAACCCGATTTCTGTCTCAACAATCGCCCATTTTTCGAGGGGAAAATGCAAGTTTCTCAATTCACGCCGAAGTTTTCCACAATTCTTTTGCGAATGCAACCACCTAAAACTGCACATTTTTGAGTAAAAGCTATTGGCAACTGAACGAAAAAGAATGGACGGGGAGAATTGGGGCGATAATTGAATTAATCCCGGCTTTTATTACGTCTTCTGTAAGAAGCTTAAGCGAGAATAATTTTGTGAATATAGGAGAAACTTTTTGCGTGGTGTATGAAATGCGTATTTTTATTTTCCACAAATTGTGAAAGGAACTTTCTAATTTTCCTGAAACGTGATTTAGCCACCCTGTTTACAACCGTCTTCGATGACCGCGCCGAAACAATTGGCGATTTCCTGGGCGTTTATTTCATGCCGCTCGCAAACGCGAAGACACATTCTTCTTATGTGAGATATTAACCGTGGGAACAGGCAAATTTCATTGGCTAGTCGATTAGTATGACCAATTATTCAATCTGTTGAGTTTGCTTGGAGCAACAGAACAACATACAATGTAGTAACTGAGAGACAGCAATGCAATGACACACGGGTAGCCGATCCAAATCAACCTTGATGGATACAGAGTTTGTTTTCGTGTGCTGACAGCTTGCAACGCTGCATGAAATAGTAAACTTCTTTCAAATAGAAAAAACTGTGGTTCTCCTTTGCATTACAAACATTATGTTGTGATACAGTTTCGGCCCTCTGTTTAACAGGGGAGAAGATTGAAATGTAGTTAATACTTGAAACTCGAGACACTCATCTGTCGCCGCGCATGAATTGAATCGATCACACGGAGAAACGGCCGTCTCCGCGTGATGCAAATACTTCACAAGACAACCAAAGAAAGACACAAACACACAGGTAAATCATTTAGTGTTATGCCATAAATATGAACAGGCTAATTAAAGCACGGAGGTTCCCTGTGATATCGCAAAATGAAAGTCACACTCGTTCCTGCGTGTTGCAGAATTGTAGCAGATTGTACCTACGTGCAAATATTTTCGACAAGAAAATTAGCAACACATTTCTTTTCGTAAATTGGATGAAGTTACGTTGGCGTATTCTCGGAAATGGTAATGTGAAGTGTATTGTGTATTGTCGCTGAAGACTCATGCATTTGGCTCACTGTATAGACCATAACTTACGTTACATTTTTAGTACGATATGAAGAAGAGTTCATATCATTATTTTGTATTTTCACCAAAACAATAAGTTTCCACTTTGACTGAGAATGATGGCGAAAATAAGTTTTACATACCATCCAGTAAACCAGCTTGGCATAATAATTCTAATAACGCCATGATTTCAAAAGGCGGGGAAACGATAATGCTGAATAATCTGTCATAACAACTTTACTGTTAAATAAATTATTGCGTTTAAACGCTCATTTAAAGAAAACATTCGCCTAAGGAAAAACGCGTTAAAACATTTTGTAAACGGGTTTAAACGTTTTTTTAGCCCGTTTAAACGGTGTTTAAATGCGTTTTGGTCTGAAATGTGAATAAACGCGTTTTTCTCTTTTCACCTTTAACCACTTTTTCCAAAATAGGGTCACATTTATGTAAAACCAAACATTTGAAAATTTTTCTAATTTCCAGAATTTTTTGATCAAATAGAAAATGTCAATAAAAAACCTTCTGAAGACGGCCATTCCTATAGGGATCAAATTAATACACCCTGAAGAAGGCAGTAATGCCGAAACATCAGTTGATTTATACTGCCATTAAGCGTCTTTTTAACAATATTTTGAACATTTACTTCAAATTAATACTACATGTACTTGTTCGGTTTACATGCAGATTGGCTACATGTAATCTGCCCCAAAGCTCATTTTCTATTCTTATGAAGTACTTGCTCTTTACCTGACACAAGGATTTCAATGACTCCAAATCAATCCTGTTTTTTCTCGTCAAGTCTATTGCTTCCCTGATCACCACAGAAGTCCTTCCATTTCCAAGAGTGGTGTCTCTGTGAGCAAGTGACACCAAAGAAGAACTTAATGTAGCAATAAAAAGGTAAAAAGACAACATCGCACTACAGAAGAAATAATAACTTGAAGGCATCACAAGACGTAAGTGACACCATGGGAATGAAATTGATATATTTGTTTTACAGGTAGTACTCTAGGGTGCTTATAGATCTTCTGAATATGACAGTAGGTAAAGTCTGCATACAAGCCAAGTGGCCCACCAAGCCAGAGCTTATCCCAGTGTCTGTAGCATGAAGCAACTAGGAGTGATGGGATGCTAGTCCATTGCAGGGTTACCCCCAAGTTCACTGGTACCCATTATTTTATACTCCTGTGTGGAGAGAGGCACTGTGAGAGTAGTGTCTTGCCCAAGAACACCGACAGAGCTCAAACCCAGACCGTTCGATCAGGAGACTAGTGCACTAACCATGAGGTCATAGCGCCTTCCATGAATATGACAGTGAAACCCCAATTTTAGCAAGTTCTGTTGCAAACTCAGTAACGATTTTAGACAATCAGTAACTTTTCTCCTGTGATAGCTTTTGTCAGGAGTGGTGTCTCTTGTTTATTTCCAGGGACTTGTCCTCACACAAACATTCTAGTGACATAAAAATTTACTGGGTATCACACAATACACTGCCTTACCTCATTGCTTTAAGACCACTCACTCTGCTCACTAACTCTAAGTACTGTAAGAAATCAGTATTGGTACATAGTGTAATCGAAACATGTACAATATAATTACAATAAAACATATGCTGAATCACACAGGATAACTCTCTGCAAGGCCTATTCAAACCAACAGTTTCTCTGACAGTCCCTAATAATAATTATAGCGGAGCCCCATACTCATATAGGAAAGAAAAGGAAAACCAGGAGTTGGTTTTCACATGGTTATCATGGCTAGCGGAATTGCTTGTGGGCGCGTACGCACGACAACGGAGTTGCCCAACTTGACGGCCATACTCCAAATAATAGGTTGACAGAGACATCACCCGCTGACCAGTATCACGCGACCATATCATGGGCTCGAGTTTACAGCTCCTCGAGGTTATGTGTTTTTTTGAAGTTGACTGCTGACCAAGTGCTGGTTATCGATTGGATTGCGGGCTCATACTAGGTTAACTTGTTGGAAACAGGGCAGGACTGTTCGGAAGCCAGTTAACACTAACCCAGGATTAAAAGTTAACCAAATTATAACTTTTTCTTCTATACAAATGTTTTTTGCTGTTTTGTTTTGTATATATGGTGATTATTAAAACTCAAAACAGAAGGCCAAACAGTATACAGAAAACCTCACCGCAAAGTTACAAAACTCAAATCAAAATTCTACCTTTTTCTGGGTTAGCTTAATCAGGCTTTGAACAACCCGGCCCAGGAGCTATGCTTTTAGGCTGGCCTAAATCTATATATTATAATTACATGTATCATATAATAGTAAGTAGGTTGCAGTGCAGATACAGGTGTACCTTGTGGTTGACAGCCTGTTCCATATTCTCCTTGTGTTTAACTGCTTGAGCAGAATAAAACTTCCTTAATTCATCAACAGCTTTCTCATTTTCCTTTAGAAAAACAAACAGGGCAAATTCAGACAAGATAAATTATCATGTAATAATCAGAGAATTCAATATTATAAGCGGTGTTATTATACAATGAAGCTGCAGATAATCCTGATCACATTCTGCCATCTTTCCAGCATAGGCAAATAGTCACATGTACATGTACATGTACAGGCATAATTGCTAGTTCTGAAGTGCGGTCACATATATACATGTACATGTGTAAAGGCTTTCCCATGTCAATAGTATTGCTGACTATGATGCAGAAAATATAAAAAATACAAGGAAGTCAAGGAAGTGTTCCACATTCCACTATAATAATAAAAATAATGATAACAATAATAATAACTTTTTTAAAATTTTAGCGTCATTATGTATTTATTTAAACTTTCAATTTGATCTTCACGCAGATGTCTGTTAAACCTGTGAAACATGTTTCTAATCATGATATCATGGTTACTACAACTAATACTAATACTACTATCATCATCATAACATTAATTAACATATTCCATACAAATTGGTATATACATATACATAATAATAACAATAATAATAACAACAACAACAATAATAATAATAATAATAATAATAATAAACATGGAGGGAAAGACAAAAGTTTTAGTAACACATGAAATCTCCATTCACTGTTCAGACTAATGATAATTGAATTTGGTTTTTGGTGGTATCCAGAATAATCAAGGTCTTGGTAAATGTTATCTGCTCAAGGCAAATTACCTTGTCCCTGATTATTCCAATATCGAGAAAACCTCATCCAATAATTGTTTAAAATAAGAACATACTGTATCACATTGCACTGTGCTTACTTTATACATCTTAATGACATTTCTCAAAGAATCATTTTCTTTTCTCAGTTCTTCCATTTCTTTGCTCATAGCTTCACTGAGTGACGACCTATGGATCAAATTACCACTGAACAGGAGATAAAAACAAAGCACCTATAAATAACATGTTACCTGCTGAATATACATACTTATGTTAACTGGAAGTATTTCTATATCAGCCTTGGAAGTATTTTCATACCTTGGAGACAATGGAGGTGGACCATCCTAAGACAGGAAAGGGGAAAAAAATGCAGTGGTGATATATTAAATCTATTTTTGTTAGAGTGGTTTTCAACTCAACGTCATAAGATAAAAAGGAAGTTAATCAATCTAGCCAAACACAAGGACACAGACAATCTGGTGAACCAACAAAAACTTGCACAAAATGCACATACAACACAAAGTGTGAACAAGTCACGATTGGTTTTCAATTTACTCCTGAGAGAATGAAAAAGTGGCACCAGAACCAATCATGTAGTGCAACACAGTAGATGCAGAACCATTTACATGACACTCAGATGAAAACTGCTCTAAGTCCCAGGGGGGGGGGGGGGTACTCCCATAAATTTCGGATACATGTAGGTGTGTGCTGCAAAGGGTCTTAAACCCTGACCCTATTTAAGGATGAATCAAACGAAAATTGATTCCCTATTTAAGGCCCAAACCCAAAAAATGACACCCTATGCAAGGGAAAAACAAAAGCTTAAAATAGCTTGAACGGGTCAACCACGGAACTGCCACAGAACTGCCATGGAAAAACACAATCTTGATAAAATCGCTTTGCTAATACTTTAACTTTAACAGATCATTTGTTTTCTGCTTAACTGGGTGTTTAAGCACTGCTATTTTAACTGATACAATTTAGGCACCCTATCTAAGGATCATACTGGGAACACCATGCCAACAGGGGCAAAATGATACCCTTATTAAGGATCGAGAACCTCAAAAACCATACCCTATTCCACGGCACATACATGTACCTATATAGCCCATATATGGGAGTACCCCTCCCCGCTCCCTGGGCTCTAAGTAATACGCTGTGGTCAAATTTGCTTTGGTTTGAAACTTTTTTCCTTTCTTTCTACAGTGTAGTTTATTTCCAATACTTCAAATCACAGAGGAGTTAATTCTATAATTCTGGATGTTTCATACTAGTGCTTTGTGGCTCAACCTTGCAAGTTAATCACATCCTTGATATATTAAATTTTGCCTCTGAAACAAAAAAAGTAAAACTCAAACAAGTTTTGATGACAATTAATTTGAAAAATTATGCTGTACCTCTCCAGTAGCTGTAACTAATCCTTGCTTGATCAACTCATCTGCAATATTTCCAACTCCACCTTCAGAATTATCCCAAAGCTCCACAGAACAGGGCACTACATATACAAAACATCAACAATAATAATTATTACATGTATGGCATAGAGTGGGAGCAAATCAGTAAAAATGCTATCCTGTTTGTGATGATATCATTTTTATCCACACATGTAGGACTGTCATTAATGGCCATTACCGCAGTAAGACCTGTTACGGGTAAGTATGCTTCATAGGCCCTCAAGTGGTGACTCAAAACAAACAGCTCTGCACACATGCAATATCATTTTTGGTATTATTTTTGACTCTTCAACTGTACTTGAATTTCTTTGTATGATTATATTATAATCAAAACATCTTCGGATCTTCCTTGGAATTCTTCTGCAACCCTCAGTTACAGGGCTCAAAGAAAGAGCTGTCCAGTCGTCTGGAACAAGTAGATTTTTCCTCTGTATAAGTAACATTTCATTCTCACTTACCTGATGGTAAGGGTTCAGGCAAGTCATCTACCAACTAAATCAATAAGATAGCAAACTACGACTTACCCAACGCAAGCATTATTTGAGAGCTACAACCTACTTGTCCTTAGGGAAAGCTGAAATTCAGTTTTTTATCAAGCCTTGGGTTATCTTTGGGAATCTTCAGTAATCTTTGGAAATTTTCAGAAATGTTTACGTGGCCATTGAACAACTTTTGGAGAATCTTTGGAAATCACTGGAAAGTGGTTGAAAATCTTTGGGAAATCAGCCATTCAAATTAAAAACAATTGCAGAATACTACAACATCAATGAAGAAATCTGCTTAAAAGTCTGGAAGACTTTCAGAACGAACAGATTTAAATTTAATCCACATACTATCTAATGATTTCTTGGTTTCCTTTAGCTTAACTGTCAACAGCTTGCCATCAGTAAGATTGTGTATCACATCAACACCCTGCAAAAATGAGCATAAAAATAATTTGAGCACTGGAAAATGGCAACATGTAAGAGAAAATATTATTAATACTCAAAATAAGAGGTTGGTTCTAGCAGGAAGGTATTCATCCTGCACCAAATTTCTAAAATTTATATATTCCCTCCCATTGTTATCAGTGGAAAACATGAAATTAAAATTGCAAACCTTGTTGTAGATATAATTTTTATATCAGCTAGGGGAGTTGGTGGATAAGATCTCTAGAATATACTGCACCTTGTCATACAAGTCACTGTTAGTTGCTGCCATGCCGTGAAGGCAATAAAGTTGTGCAAATGGAACCAAGGAAAGGATTTCATGTGACAAGAACACAATCGACCTCAGGCTGATAACTTCAGTGTTGCCATAGTCCACAAAATGTACTCGAACCTAAAAATTAATTAAATTAGCAGATAAACATTGAAAAAAGTTGCATCACACTGCAAAAAAAAAAACAAAATTCCATAATAGTATAACCTACATTATCTCTTGTGTTTGTGTCAAGCTATGTACATAAACAAGCACATTATTTTCTTCTCCTTACCAAGCCAATGAAACAAACTACTTTTTCAAACTAATGTGGCAACATTTTTTCAACAGCACACAAGCTTTCTGTCAAGGAAAATGTTTGCCTAACTGAGGTTATAACATATTGAACTGGAAACGTGTACCTTGTCATCCTCCACAAGTTCTTTAACCCTGCAGCGATACCAATGTTTATCTGCAGGATAAATTCCACCATACACCTGCAGAAAGGTCAAATACATGTCACAGCACAATAAAAATTTCAGTTTTGTTGTTGTTTTTATTTTTAAATTACCGGTTTACATTGAATGCATAAAATGGATGGCACTATCAAGATAGCTAGATATTTAACACTTAAAATATGTAAACAGAGTATTTCCTAAACAAGCAAAACAGTTCATGAACAAATACAAAGTTACTTACATGTACAACTTATTTAGATAACACAAAAGCAAATAGCATTCGGTGGTATGAACTCCCAAATTTTCTTTTGAATAAACGAAAGCGAGCACCACATAATTGCATGCCTTTACAAAATAGCCCAAGGAAATATGCACACTGACTGGTTAAAAATTTTATGTCTATAGTACAACAGAAACATAGAAAAGTTGTCCTAGTCATGCTGTTTGCTACTTTCGTTGGCTGTTTTCTAAAACAAGGTAGAAAATATTTTCTTCTGGTTTCTATTAAGTTAGCTGAAACACTCACATCAGTTTGGGAGAATTCAAAAAAGCTGTGGAAACACTTGCCTATTGGCTCCTACACATTCTCCCAAACTTCCACTGGTGTTTCTATAACAATAGAAACCGAAAATGTTTTCTACCTCTTAATATAAATTAAGGTAAACATACAGCTGTAGGCACCTTGTCAGTATGTGGAGTTGACTGCAATAAAGGCTTATTTCTGCAGTAAATCTGAAGGTCACTGCTCATCTTGTCAATCACTTTAGCTGTGTCTTCCTCTGCTGTCTAAAAATTAATTTCAGATTTGTTATTACACATACAGATTACTGTAAATATAACTAAAACTATATAATTAAAAAAAAAAAACATTTTTAAACGCTGTAAACAAGGAGCAAGGTTCTAACATGAATGTGTAAAGGGACGTAGCGCCATCCAGCCATCCGGGACAAGTAGATTCCCCTTCCAAGCAAGTAACTTTTCACTCTCACTTGCCCGATGGACAAGGGATCAGGCAAGTCATCTGCCAACTAAGTCATAAATGACTAACCTAAGACTTGCCAAGGGCAAGCAAAATTTTAGAGCTACTGGTCCCAAGGGCAACCTGGAATTCGAGTTTCTGCTCAAGTGCTGGACTACTGAGGCTTCAACCAGTTGAAACATACAACCTTGTAACAGTACATGTAGGTGTACATGTGTCGGACTGTATACATGTAAATGTATAATAGTGCTGAAGTATCTACTTTATTCCTAAAACAAAGTAAAATTATTACAAGTGTAAAACATAATAAGCATTCTGTTAGAGCCATTCAGCTTTGAGCTAAAACACGTCTGCAAGTACATGTCTCACGGCTGGTAATTGAAGGCTTTCATCATAGCAGAGAGTTGTGGTACAAGTTATAAAATTTGCATTCAGTTCTCAAGATACAAATTAAGAAATGGAGTTTGAAATTAAAATCACACTACAAGACTGCTCAAAGAGACATCAAAGTGTCTTGAAAGCCGACACCACAAATGAGATACATGTAACATACTACACCTGTGCCCAGAACATAACAGGACTCTCCACATGGGTTATAAAGATTCTCTCCTGGAAAAATAGAAGGGTAGACCAAGTTAAGTCCTTTACAATTTTGCAAATGCAAAAATGTCTCTCCAATAAAGACCCACCTCATGTGACTCCCCATTCTCTGCATGAGGACTTGCTGGACGGGCATCAACACCATCTGTAAATATAATGAGGTACGAGATGTAGAAGAACACAGATCACACTTAAACGACAAGTTCTAAATTGAGAAAATAGATAAAAAATACAATAGTTGTCAGAGATGGTTCATTATGCCCCTCGGAGGGTCAACTTGATGATGTGATAGTACAGGGCTTGAATAAAATTGCTTTGAAATGGACATTAACCAACCTTCAAAAGAACTCTTTCTTCTTGCTCTGAACTTCTCTGGCATGGCATTGAAGTTACTGGAATTAGTGGCCCAAGGAGATGATGAACTGACTGGTGACTTGGGTGTTAGTGGACTTCTCATGAAAAAGAACACAATGTACAAATTAACGACATCTACATGTATGCCAAGTGCATGTGGTATTGCCAAGTACAATTTCAGTTTCCTTTAACCCTAGTAGTTATTATTAACAATAATACATGTTCTGGTGAAATTTTTTACAGTATATCCAGCCATTGAAGCTAACTACAGTCTACTGGACTCTGTTGTCTCAAACTCTTCACTCTCAATCTCAAACTGATCATTTTCCCTTGGCATGGTTTTGCAGTCTCTAACTACAGTACAGTATTTTCCATTTCCCTTGAGAATATTAAGTGAAGAGAGTGAAACTCAGTTGTAAAAAAAAATTTAAAAAGAAAAATAATAATAATAAACCGATATCAGACTTATTACCGCAGAACTGGACTTGTTGACCTGACGTCTCCACCTGAACTTGCCCAGGAATTCTGCAATTAAAACAAATTTCTGTTCAACTTACCAGTCAACTGCCCTTGAAGTGAAAGACGGCTTTCGTAACACGTAGTTGAGGCCATGAGACAGCGTTCCAGATAAGTGAGGGGTCCCAGTTCAAAAACCCGACAAGATCAGCAACATGACCAGACACATTAACAGAAAATTTATAACGATTTGGTGTGAGCACTGGAAACTGACCCGTACAAATTCCTTGTTTACACCCTCCTTGAAAACTTTATATCTGGAATTCTGATCTAGGATTACACATTTGAATTATTAGTCTCTACCGCGGTCTACTTGATGAATACAATTACAAATTTAAAGAGCCACATAAAATTGGTTGTCCAGGGATCCATATTTGAAGTCATCGGATCATTAATTGGAGATGATTCGGAAATAAGAAAAACTCTCAAAAGCATCTTGTTTTTCAGACGCCAACAAAACCTCTGTTCAAATATTCGTGCCCGATTTCACAACATCCTTCTGGATGTAGACGAAAGATGTGAAAAAAAAAAGACAATTTTTCATATTTGCAAAGGTCAGTCTACACGAAAGACCTTTAAAACATGAAACGTTGATATCTTCTTTGCTTTTCCGAAACAAACAAGCTCATGACGTTTGGACAGCGTTTTCTTGTAACAAGTATGTAACTTGTCGTCATCGGAGAACGCACATTTTTTTCGGCTGTCAAATTTGACGGCCGAGGATAAGTGCTTGTCGATTGCTCGGCATTGGCGATAAATTATCGCAGTCGAAATCCTGCGAAGAAAGCTTTTTACATTCCGTGAAGCTCATCATGCAAACAAACTAGTAAAGAAATTGTCTCCACCCCAGAAACGGGATCAAACCAAAGTATTTCCATCGAAGCAATAGATAGTGTTTCATCTCACCTCGCTCCTGCCAAGAGGTCGTAGATTCGGCGTTAACCCTCGTGGCTTCTGTTCGAGTTCCATCGCATAAACGTAACAGAAACAGACTAACAGAGCTCACTTGATCGTTTGTATGTTGAATTGTTGAGCTTTAAGCACCCTTATGACAAGAAAATCGCTAAGGCCGCCGCACGCATGAAGATAACAACACCACTCCTCCGGGCTAGCGCAGTCGACGCACTGCAGTTCACACCTTCCCGCCAACAGCCCATGTGCTAGCGCCCGCGTTACCACTGTACAGTGAAAATCTTTAAAATATAGCTATAGTTTGTGCAATCTTACACAACGTACATAGACTAAAATGCATTTCTGGGAGGGGTCACTTCGGAGAAAAACATCCCATCAACAATTTACGCGAATAGAAAATATTACGTAAATAGTACTGTTCCAATCTTCGCTTTTTTGCTCTTTGCATATATTTATTTAATTTTTGGAACTGTTCTAAAAATTTGCAGCGATTTTTTTTTTACTTTGATCGAGGTATGGGGGTGAATAGAAAAGCGAAATCTTACCCCTCCCTGGAACATTTGACCATAGCTGCTTATCCGATAGAGCAAACATGGCGGAGGTAAGGAGAGTTTTGACAAAGTTTAAATTTTGTTGTTTTTTGTATACGATGTTGTTTCCTTCAAAATCCTTTAAATGCTTTTGTTTACTTCAGAGAATCCATCATTATTTCGAGGAGCTCTTAGCAAGGTAGGGACAAGACGTGTAAAACTCCGTTTTTATCAGAAGTCAAATGCAGGTCTCGTGACTAAAAGATGACAGTCTTCTTGAAAATCTTCCTCGATTTCTTTGCAGGCACGAAGGAATTCTCGCTATACTGGTTACAGACAGAGATGGAGTTCCACTTGTGAAAGGTAAAACAATTTCTTAAGTTGTATATCTTGGTCGTTTGGTTGGTTGTCCTCATTGTAGAGTGTGAATCTTTTCTGCTACTGCTTAGATTTGAGTGAAGTTTGTTAAAAAAAAAATGGGGCCGGTGTTTTGAGATTTTTGATCTGGCTTATTGTGATAACTAAATAAAATGATCTCGCTCCATACATTGGGGCTTAAACTGACAACAGGATATGGAATTCTTACTGATTATTAATCTTATTATACATATACATTGGGTCTCAATCCCTATTCAGTGAGCCGCCTTATACTCAAACAATATTGGTTAATTTGCAAAGAATATGACTGGATCACCCTGCTACATTTACAGGTAGTTGTACTATAAAGACAAACATTGCGAAAAGTTTGGACAAAACTTAAATTTTTCTTTTTTTTAACCATTTATTTATTATCTGGTGATATATATTTTAGTTGCTGATCCTAAAACTCCACAAAATGCCTTGAGGGCAAGTTTTCTGTCAACATTTTCTACAACAGCAGAACAGGTAAGAAAAACCAGTATGCTAAGGTCTTAGTATGGCTAATGTACATTTATAAGACCTGTTATTATATCCCTCTAAAATTTAAAGCTGTTTTTGTTACCAAAATGTTTTGTGATTTATTGCCAGGTGATCTTAACCTTATATCAAGTAAAAGTTACTTTTACTTCTAAAATTGTGCATTAAAACCTGCAAACGACTTAAGAGTCACTCAACAACAATTCCAAATTGACTCGTTTTGATTTTGATGTATGTCAGAAATTTGAAGCTGTTCCGGGAGAATAGAAATAGTTCCTGAACCTGGCAGAGACATAATAAATATCTTACTAGCCTCATCTTCTTGGTCCATACTGTAAGTTATGGATCCTCATTTTCCCACTTCAATTTATGGCCAGCACACTTCGCGCTTGGGCTATAAATCGATTGGGAACAAACTTACAGTACAGCACTCTCTCCAAGAAAGGGGAGTTAAAGGAGTCAAAATCTAAGACATTTCTTGGGGGAGCATTGTCCCAGACCCCTCTCGCAAATCGGTCAATGTTTACCCAAGATCTGCCCTTGGCAAGTTCGCCCATAACATCAAGGGTCCATCAAGCATACTCAGCCATAACAGGTGTTATGGGTTGCAGCCCTTACTGAGAGGCCTGAGCTGTAAGCATCCAGCTCTTATGAGTTAGCTTATCAACTGGTTCCTCCAGTGTCCAAGAATGGAACAGACTTTTTTGTTTTACCTCATAGAGATTTTATTAATTTTGTGAATACATGTTAGGAGCATTTTTCACTTGCAATTGCCACTTTCTTTTAGGCAAGCAAGTTAGGATTGTCAAGAAATAAGAGCATTGTTTGTTTCTTTGCATCCTATCAGGTAAGACTGTCCGTGTACAGATACAGTGCAGTATATATCAAGACCAACTTGAACATAGTCATGTAGATGTATGTGTTCAAGAACATGGTGTTTGGAATTTTCTAGCCTCTTCCAGGCATTCAGTTTGTTGGGGCACAGCAGGAAAAATGGTGCGCAAAAAACTGAAAAAAGCATGGCAAGAAGAGACGAAAGAACTCCTGTGGGCAAACTTGACAAAAGGTCATTCTGGTATACCAGGATCTGGTATACCCTCTGACTGGTAAATTTTGACAGGTTTTTTGTAATGCTCGATCATCACTGATGCAGATTAAATGCGATATGGCAGTGGTCAGAGACCTTTCAACTGTGATGCGGCGTTTCTCCTCTCGTGGCTGAAATGAAAGTCCAAGTGGACAGATAAAGAAAATTGGAGTTGCAGTAACTGCAATAGGTATTGAGAAGACATGGACCAAGATGCCGCAAAGAACAGAAAGTGTGAGATTATGTGTAAAATGGGGTTAACAGGCCTACACAACTTAAGTGGGTGGAAGGCGCTTTTGTTAAGTTTGCCCACAGGCATTCTTTTGCTGAGTTTCTCTCCCATTTTTGCACTTGCCGTTTTTAGCACTGTGCCCCAACTAACTGAACACCTGGAAGAGGCTAGGAATTTTTTGAGATACAGATACAGTGAAGTTTTTAATCAGCCACCCATACAAACAATATATAAAGCCACCTACCTCGAACTTTGTGACAACTGTGCAGAACACAGGGATACTTCATATAATTTTCTTGAATGAGAATTATACATCCAATCAACTTAACTTGTACCCCATTATATCTTGTGCTATATACATGCTAAGCACATGTAACAATTATTGTTAGTGACTGATCCAAAGTGCATATGGCCTTACAGTTTTTAGTTTGCCCCTCAAGCAAACTGTACATGTAGCTACATGTATGATGTACTTACTACTCTAAAAGTCATTCTTGCCATCCCACAAGAAATATCCTTCAATTATGATTGATTAATTTAAAATTAAACTGATATAGAATAATTTGATCTTGTACAGTACCCCTGTAATTTGAATTTCTTCAAAAATGTTCCCAAAAGACTTCACTTGCCCATCGCATGAGCCAAGGATAGAATCCACTTGCCCAACTGCAAAATCCACTAGTCTCAGACAATTGCATGTGATTTTCTTTCCCTGCTCTATCAACAAACCTCTAACAACAGCCTCCCTTCCGCAGTCAGATTTGTTCATCCAAACCATGCACAAATCCATACTTTTTCTCTTTTTGAAATGATGGCCAACTCCAGTGCTTTCAATAAGACAGCACCTGCAAGAGCTTTGATGAACATTCTGTGAAGAATCACCAGCTGTCAGCAGTTTGGTAAACTGAATTGCCTCCCTCCCCCTAGAGGGAGTTATCGAGGTCAGACATCCCTTATTGCACTCTGATGGTAAAGCACTACACCTCTTTTAAATGCCCAGTTAATTTTTCCCAATGCAGAGAAAGTCAACTGTCACTCTCTTTCTATTCTCAAAGAATGAATAATTATTATTGTTTTGCTGGCAGGTGGTCCATTTCAGTTTTCTTCCACTTGTGGTCAGCATCATTGCAACAAGTCAGGCTAATACAGGTTAGTGCAAAGGCAACTCTTCCATTCACGTCTGACAACAACAGGCTTGTGCAAATTGACCCACACACTCTCCCATACTGATAGGTAGACTTGGAGCAGTCCCTCCTTATTCTTGTAACGCAACAAAAGTGTCATGAACATCGCAGCACAGAAGAACTTTACATTGGCACGTTGCCACTGATTTTTGTTCACCTCACAAGTGATGAAATTCTCAGGAGAGGTTAACTCTGGAGGGGGGGGGGGGGGGGTACTTCCGTAAATTTTAGATAGGTGTGTGCCATGAAGGGTCTTTTGAGAAAACCTTTTCCCTATACGGTTCAACTTTATTTCGTTTCTGTAACATTGGAAGTTTACGAATTGTTCAGTTTTAACAGATAATTTGTGTTTTGTTTAGCTGGGCAATTACACACAGCAATTTTAGCTGATACGATTTAGGTACCCTATCTAAGGATCATACTGGGAACACCATGCCAACAGGGGCAAAAATGATACCCTTATTAACGATCGAGAACCTAAAAAACCATACCCTATCCCGCGGCACATACCCATGTAGACCATATATGGGAGTATCGGGAGTTAACAATAGAGAGTTTAAGCATGACGTTTACGGCAGACGACAAACGGCAAAGATTATCTCTGAATTTTTATTCTTTTCTTTTAATCCGTAATAAATCACACTGAAATAGAAAGATGTCTCCTACTATTCACCGCAAATACAAATATTTTCACTCTACTAGGTACAGACAGCTGAAGACAGACGGCAAAAGTTTCATTTTTGCCGTTTGCCGTTTGACGTAACGTCATGCTTAATCTCTCTAATATCTGTGGTGATACCTCAGATGATAACTACAGGACTGCTATACGAACTGAAAGGATCAACAGCATGTTCACTGCCTCTTCCATAGGTTTACAATAAAGCAAATCACTGATATCACACAGCCGTTTCATGTCCAGGAGATATATACGCCTGTTGTGACTTTTTTCTTGCAGGACTTCTTCTTGGATTAGAAAACGAATTTGCAGAAACAGTGAAAGCAGTAAAAGTTGTGGTTGATGGCGTGTAGTACAGAAATTTAATATTATATTTTATAATCAGCGAAGAACTGTCGCAGCGCAAGAATAGAATCAAGAAATAAATTTAATCACTTGTTTTTACAACAGTGTTGTTTATTCCAGAATTCTCTCGGTGAAATCCGCCAAGAGTAAAAGACCATATATTGTAACACCCCGATATTAGCAACTCCCTCGCTTACAAGGCGTTCCTTTCCGTAATTTCTTTCACCCACTGTTTTCTATTTCAGATTTCTTGTACAGGTAATCAAGTGATTTTGAGTGCAATTTTGAACAAGAAGTTCGGGAAGCTTTAAACCGCGCGGTCAGATTTAAAGTGAATTTTTGTAATAAAAATAAGTGGAAGTTTAAGAGGTTCATTGTGTTGGCGAGCGCCCGCATTCAAACGCTGAAACCTGTCCACTTGACGTTGCGCACCACATTGAAAAAAGGGGAAATTTTTGGTAAAAAAAATACCAGTGTCAAGAACATGGCGATTTTGTAGTGTGCTCAAGCTCAGTCAATTGGTCAACCAGAAAACCAAATGACTTTTGGAATCACTTGGCATTTCCAGAGAAAGATAGAATACTCTCAAGTGCTTTCCGTTGAAAATCTGTCAAGATCGTAGCTACTGCGCAATAGAAACAGCCCACGATACCGTCGTTTGAATTTTTATTTTTACTTTATCCTAAAATAACCTATGCAAATGGAAGAACACCTCAAAAGTAGGGATTTTGCAAAGTTTCAGCTCGAAATCTCGCATAGAAGAGAAGGGGGCGTCTCTTTCTTGAATTAAGTAGCCTGCGAGCAGGCTCATGTTGGAGCACAGCGCGCGCGAGCGGCGAAGCCGCGAGACGAGAAAACTTTCTTGGCGCCTCTTCACCAGACTCCTCGCTTTTTGGGTGATCGTGACATTGGCTCGTGACGTCACGAGAAACATGGCTCAAACTTTTAAATCTTTCAAGTAAAACACTTAAAAAAACCGCAAAAAAAAAAAAAAAAAAAAAATTGATGTAAAACTTAACTTGCCACAACGGCTAGTTTTGTTATTCCTCTACAAATTTCACCGCTTCTTCACGACTAGTTCGTCATAAAATTACAACTTAAAAAGCTCAAAAACCAGCTCTTAAATTTTCTTTCCACTTCCGCCAGAAATAAGCGACAAAAGTAAAAACGTTTCTTCTTTTGAGAATTGCGCTCACCCTAGGCCGCGCAAGTAAATTTTTCAGACTAAAAGAAACTGCTCACGCTTGTAGGGCGAGTGCAATTTGCAATCTTTTTGAAAATTTCACGAGTGCTTATTTCTTCCAATTTGCACGAAAAATTATGATATGATTACTTGCTAATAATAAACATGCAATTTAATTTCAACTTTCTGGACTCAATTTCAACTTTCTGCACTGTTTGGGAATTAACTGGCGTGTTCTCAGTTAATCAGCACGCTGTCAATTTTACATTTATATTTTTAGGAATGGAACAATTCCATATACGGACGTACAAGAGCCGTCAAGAACGACTCCGGTGCGAACTATTTCATCTTCGAGTTTTAAAATTCATTTCTTCGTCTATGTAGATAGTTCGAGTTCTGATCTATTTTGTGTAAAATACAGTGCAAGTACTGCAGAGACATTATTTTTGTTCTTTATACCAAGTATTTAACGCACTGTAGTTACATTTTCTGCAATTTCCGTTAATTTTTCACACAAATTATGAACAGAACGCGAGCCAAAAAATAAATTGTCAAAGTTACTGACGCCAGAAGCCTTCATGAATGAAACATTAATTTAATTCCTTATATATAACTCTTGGCCGAGGAAAAATATTTGAACAAAGGTCATGTTCTTCAGCTGTACTCCAGGCAAGAAAGTCTGCTTCCGTTGAACTACCTCCAAGTCCCGTTTATTAACTTTCTTTCGCGGTGACATCTCTCAAATGTTTTTACGGAAGATCTTGCCGACCATCTCCTTGATTTCTTGCTTCATTTTCTCGTCTCGTATTGAATATATGAAGGGGTCGATACAGCAGTTACAGAGAGTCAAAACCAGTCCTGCACGGACAAGCGAAGGTGGAACCGAATTTGGCGCGAAAAGCTTCCAGACCGTCGCCAGCGTGTACAATGACCAGCATGCGCAGAATGAGCCAATCAGCAACAGGACTGTTCTCAACGCTTTGTTGTCTTCAGCGGTCGCAGTGCTACTTGTGTGTTTTGCGGCAGCGACTTTTGTCAGTGGAACATCCTCTCCCGCGGGTTTGCCCGTGGGACGACTGCGATATACAGCTTCCCTTCTCGAAGCTCTCGCTATACGGTAAATCTTGTAGTAGGCGCAAATCATGGCCCCAACAGGTACGGCGAAGGCAAAAATAGCCAAGCAAAGCGCGTATGTTTTATTTGCCAGCCCTTCACCTCCCCAGTCGGGTTTGCAAGTGTGCGTGAACTCGTCCAACATGGTGCTACCCCATTTGAACAGTGGACCGCTGGCCCAGAATACTGAATGCACCCAGCTTGCGATAATGAGTAGCTTGTAGCGTTTTTTAGTGAATGTGATGTGAGCTCTGTTTTCAACTGGCTTAGAGAGAGCATTATATCGGTCCACACTGATGATCGTAAGAGTCATTATGGAGCAGTTGACTGACAGGCTGATGAGGACTGCGAATAACTGGCACAATGTGTCTCCAAGTGGCCATCGGTGTAGAATAAACGCTGTTATTACCAGCGGTATGCAAAACATTCCTAAAGGAGAAAACGAAAACAAAATTGAAACTGGGCGCTGATATCAAGGATTTGAAATTCAAAAGCCCTGCACATTTCCAATTAATAACATCAGACAGTGCCTAGCCTACGTGTAGCCGTACCCACCCCCTGAGGAAAAACGGAGAGAGACAAACACCTGAACCCCCCCCCCCCCAAAAAAAAAACAACGAAATAAGCCAAATGGACAACAGAAACCTGGCAAGGTGAGTATATTTTCTTAATTTTATTCAAAAAAAAGTAATATTTGATTTCATCGCGCGATTTTATCCTTCGCTATTTTAAATTCCACACAATGCCTTGTAGATTGCTCAAATTCTCAACGGCCCAATGTGTAACACAACTCCGCGCACTTGCGGCAGTCACGTCTCACTCGATACGCGTATATAAATCTTTAATATTTGATCGATCCTCGAATCGTGAGTTTGGGACACCTGTGCTAAAAACCCAATGCAAATGGTAGGAACTGGTTGGAAACAAATGATCGAACGGCCGCTAGAGTATCATAAATTACAATATTTAGAGGGGAAGCCACTTCAGCCTTAGCTAGTTTTCACGCGGTTCCTCTATTCACGTCGAATTAGAATTTAGAAATGTTGATTTTTCAGGAGGGAGGAAAACCGAAGTACTGCGAGAAAAACCCAGTGAGCAAGGCGAGAACCAACAACAAACTCAGCCCACATAAATGATACCGAGCTGGAATCGAACCCGGACTAGTTTAGTGGGAGGCGAGTGCTCTCACCACAGCGCCACACATGCCTCCCTGCTCCCTATTTCTCTTTTATACCACCTGATTCTTTCCTACTTCTTCACGCTTTATGCCATCGGTTTGCGCACAAGAGCGGAGGGTAAGAGATAGGAGTCAACGAATAGTGCCGCATCCCATCTCACGGGAACGTAGAATGCTTTCTTACCTAATATCAAATCGGAAACAGCGAGGCTGAGATAGTAGAAGTAGGTCGGAGAGTGAAGTTTTTCCTTGATGGTCACATTAATAAGAACCATGGTGTTAGCGAGAACTGTTCCACAACAAGATACCAACAGCACCGTTACCTCGGCGATCATCTCTGGCAAACTTGCTTCACTTGAATGCTCCATCTTAAACTGTCTAAACTAAAATGAAAATGTTTACAATTTAGAAAGATCTGGATGTGGGCGAAAAAACTGGAACTGGATCGGCGGTTTTCGAATCATTTCCGAGACAAAAGGTGGGCCATTCTTACCGGAAAGTTTGACTGTTTGTCAGTGGCCATTTGGGCTATTAAATACAACTTTTCGCGGTTTATCATCGTCTAAAACTGGCGCAAACAATTATGCCCGATCTTGTGTACGTAACTCAGTCGATGCTGTCGAAGTTTGCAGCCCATTAAATCAAGGGCTATGGTTAAAGACTCCGTAGTTTCTGCTCTGTAGTCAGATCACTAAAATATTAAAATCCCGCAGAATCTGATTCGAATTAAATTTAAAATAAAACTGGGCCATGAAAGAAAAACTGAATGTTATTACTACGTCATCATTTTGAATCTAAAAGATCTGGTAGTTTTTCTATTTTGCTTAGCTCTATTATGATATACGTCTATGTTTAAAACAAAAGATCTAGAGAGTTAGGTTGCTAAACAATTTTGAAGATTAAAGCGACAATATACCTGATGAAGGTAGTGTTGAGAGATCGATTGATCGATCGCTTTTCTTGAAATTCTTACCCTAGACCGGCTGATGCACAGTCAACGCATATTTACGTTTACTTATGCGCGCAGCAATTAAGCTGAACTGTACGTTCTAGTTTTATAATTGAAAAAGTCAATCAAGTTCTACCAGCGAAATCAATCAATGTCACCTTACTCCAGCCAAAATCGTCAATTAACTGAAGTCATTCTGTTCATAATCACGCGTTGTTTAGATTAGATCAGGACGTTTCGCAGATATATAAAGTAAATATATTTTACGTCGATGATAAAAATCAGCTCAACGATAACTGAAGAATAAGAGCATTCAATAGAATCCGGTCAGGATCGAAATGCTGTACATATGAACGTAACGCAAGACCTACATCTATGAAATCACTCCAGGCTCCTGATTGGTCGAGAGCTTCGTCTAGCTCCACTGTCTCACCTCAATGCAAATAACTGCTTTTGAATAACTTCTGATTAAAAAAAACTGCAGTTCAAAGACAATAAGTGATCTACATGCCGCAGTGATATCAATTATCGATTCATGTTTACTATTGGCGAGATAAAAACGAGTGAAGGTGGCTTTAAACCTAGCAACTGATACGCGGACGAAATTTCAACTACACAGCTAAATAACAGAAAAATTGTGAAATTTTAGTAATAGACCATTTATATTTCTTGCTTTTCATTGGACTTGAAATCTTGTCTGACTGACAAACGGCTATAAATCAAGAAAGCTGTAATTATCTTTTTCACCTGCAAACTGGCAACTGAAATTTGTGATGGCACAGGGGTTCAGATAACGACCAAATGCGCACGTACGCACGTGCACGGAAATACAGAAAAAATATACCGATATTTGAATAAATTTTGGTCAAATTAAAAAGCGTCTTTAATCATCAAACCAGCTGGTTTGAGAGTCACTAGTCTCTACTATAAATTATCCCAAACGCTGACATTAGTTACCAAACGTTTTCAAGGTTTGCCATGTTTTATTTATGAAACTGCACCCGATAAACTTTTTCTTTGTGGCGTGGTCAAATATTTATTGCAGACGTACAATTGACGACCATACGACAGTTATTTATTCCTTCATCCTAAAGTAGACTAAACTGTGCAAATAACGGTGAATTAAACGTTACTCGACTGTGATCGATGTACTCTTCATCTTGTCTCTAAACGGGCTTTTAATATATTTAAAATTGATTCATTTATAAAACCTAACATTATGTCCACAGGAAACGTTTTCGATCCCAGCGAAGAATAATTCAGTTCGCTTTATATCTTGTACTACCGTCCTAACGATTTTGATAATGTCAATCACTATGCAGCGAAAACGTTACTTCTATTAGCGTGGCTTAACAATTCATAACAGCATAAGCTACGTAGGGCCGACTGAAAGTCTACAAAGCCATACCTGTGAGTTTGAATTTGTTATTGTTTGCCTGAGAATATGCTTCGTCTCCCAGTGTCGTAGGGCCAGCTCCTTATTAACTCAAACTGTTTTTATGAGGGTTTAAATTCCTTGAAAACGGGAGATATGTAAGTATTTTTCTTCTGAAAGCGCTCTCAAAGATTGTTTGAATCACGAGCCAAACTCGACTGGAGAATATTCCCCCGGGATGGAAATTAGTAGCAAAAGTCAACAATGATAGACGCAATTCAATACTTGAGAAGAAATATATATTTTAGAGTATGTATGTAAATTGAAGGGTAGTACATTCTTGACATTTTTACGACATGGGTTGTGTGTCCCAACAACCGCTTTGAGCCACACTTTGCCCTAGAGGATTTAAAGATTTTATAGTGCTGAAATGATAAATAATAATTATTTCTCTATGAAATTAATTGGCAGTGTGGCACGGTATGCAAACTTAACACTTTCATCATGCAAAATAGTATTTTTAGGTCTGTGGTCTCGACTGAACAATAACTATATTGTAATAATGTGCCTAATGCCGAAACTGCACACTCCCTTTGTAGTTGCTAATATTAGCAATTTAAATCCGGTTAAAGCCATAAGTAGCCGGCATATATACAAAAGCAATATATTTAACTTTACCGTCAAATTTCATCTGAAAGATAACGAAAAGACCCGAAAACAAACCCGCCCACAGGTTTCTTTTCGCATACTATGCAATCCAGTGACAAAATAACATAACCTGTACATGTAGAATCAAATGCGGGTATTGCGGAAGTATAAAAGTCAGTAAGATCATTATCTTTGTTGACTGCTGTATAAACACGACTAATGGAAAACTCAAATCGTACATGCTTTCCCACAAATTGAAATCAGTGTGTTTATTTCAACCTTTTCTCATTCAAACCATTTGTTTTATTTCTTTATATAAACACTGTCCAAAACAATTCTCTGCGTAAAACTACTCTATACATCGTACTTACATTGCATAATTGCATGTTACAAAACGGTTCATACAACTGTAATATATCAGTAAATAATATTACATTACACTGTTCATATTCTCCTTTTTCCTCCGCTATCCATCGAGCGTCTTCAAATTAAACCCAACGTCAGTAGATTACTACATTTCCAGACATTTTATCTTCTAATGTTATCACCGGCCACAGAACGAAGACACAGCAGGCATACGGCTTGGTTTCAGTTTAACACTGGGCAGGTTCGTCATTTCTCCTCAAGCTGTTCCTATAGATACTCTCCCGATACTTTCCCCGAACCCAAGAGTTCATTTCTTTTTTAAGCGTTAAAATAAAATAGCTGACAGATCTGATTTCGGTTAATCAAATGGAGCCCCAGATTCGGTCTGGCATGCAAAAAATTTTCAAAGAAAGAAACACCACCATCGATGATGCGCGCTCTACTAGTACTTTGATCGACTAGACCACGAAGGTTGGTCCAACATTTATCGTTTCATTTTAACAAGCCGGGTAGTTGCTCTTCGTCTCTTTATTTGTCAAATACATGAGCGGTAAAACGGGCGGGCAAAGGAAACTAGAAAGGGAGCAAAAGTGTCAACGGTTATACTTTTGAAAATGTATGTTGACTAGCATACGAAATTAAACGTTAAGCTCATAAAATGAATGTTTTTAAAATGTTTATTACCGCTGTTTGTTTTATATTTTTTGATCGCAAAAGTCTTTACCGCGGTTGGTCCAAATAATGGACGATCTGTTCTGTGGGGAAAGTCCACTTTTATTGTGCTGTTGAAAATTGTAGTAGCGGCTACTATGATTCCGAAAGGAGTCGGGAGTGTGAGCCATCGTGAGTCAACGATTCTTCACGCACACGGGCATCATATACATCGTGTTACCCATTCCCGTCACCAGATCCCTGTCACTCTTAGCCGGCGGGGCCTTGACACGAGGAAAAGGTGAGTCTGGAGGCATGATTTGATTGGCTAGATTCTTACACTGAGTAATTTAACGTTCGTTTCCTTCCTCAAAATATGATGTATCCACTGGTTGATCTCTATAACTAACTAAAACAGTATGATTAACAGATGTTTGATTTATTACATTTACTCCATAATTACAAAAATTAAAAATTAATAGTTATTGAGATTATACGAACAGGAGAAGGAGGTGACCAAAGGCACCACATAGCCATACTAGGGAAATCCCCATGAATTAAATGTTAAACTATATATACATATGTGCAATACGTTAAAGAACCAAACCTCTATATAAACCCAAAAAAAAGAAAACTTATTACTCGAAGAAGACTTCTAACCTTTTTTTTAAAAAAAAGAAAAAATATATATATAGATATTTCATCAGCATCTCTAACTTGACTTGGCAGTCTATTCCATATTCATAGATGATTCGATTAAAAAGCTATTTTCAAAACTATCAGGTCTACAGAGGTCTTGAGAAACCTCGTTTCTTAAATTGTAGCGAAGCGAATTTAAAACAGACTCAAGATTCTTACCACAAATGCCATTGATATGTTCGTTATTGAAAATTCTCCCCGTAAACAAGTTTTAACGTTCCTGAAGATCAGTTTGTAGGTCCTGAAATCGAACAGTTTTAGTCAAAGATCGACAGAGCCATTATTTTCTCGCACAAAGCCGAGAAAAAAAAAGATCAACAGAGCCATCTTTTTCTCCCGCAAAGGCCCCGCGGCTAAGAGGGACAAGGGGCTCTGGGGACGAGAATGAATTCAACCGGCAGTCCGACACCAACCATTTGGTCTCGAGAGGGTTCTACATTATCCTTGCGACAGCCAGTAAAAAGCTTTTACTGTATCAAACACAAGGCAATCAGATACCAAAAAAAAAAAAAAACAAAAACAAACAAAACAAAAAACAAAACAAAAAAAAAATACTAGCTATAGTACAAAGTCTGCTTATTTCCTGCAAATATCATTGTCTTACAGTTTAGCAGTGGACTTCCTGGCTAAACACTTCTGTTGAGGAACACGCCGTAAGTAACATGAGAAAGAGCCCTTTATTTAGCTGTTTTGATGTGGAATTTTGGTTGCAGCCTTTCGGCGTGTATAATGCACCCAAATTATTAAAATATTACGGCTAGGTTATTAAGTTTATACATGTGTATTACATGCTTTGCGTAGTACTGTTATTTTGTATTTATGAGATGAGATCTCACAGAAAAAGGAAGATATTTTCTTGAGAAAACGGAAAATAAGACGCTAATTGCCCATAAAAATGCACTTACCACTAGCGCTTCCCTCTTAAACGCCTTTACTGTTTGAAGAACTTGTTATGAATTAAAAAGGAGTAAATATGTCCATGGATGTCGCTTGGTACAGCCGCCATCTTGTGTGCGGTCACTCAGATGCTCTTTTCGTTGATACCGCTGAAAATAAGAATTTCTTGCTCAAATGACCCGCCAAATATTATAAATATAGTCATTTCAATTTTTCCCGCAGCTACCCTGCCCTGTGCCTTTCGTAGAGAAGTACACTAAACAAAGAGCTAATTAAGAGACAACTATAGAAAAAAAATTATAGAGCCAAGGCTGTGCGAGAGCTATTTGAGATACCTGTAGAATATTGGCACTGGTTTTCCGAGAACTCGCAGCGAACACGTACCAACCGAAACAGATGGCGCTTACTAATTATAATTTGTTTTCGCGACTTCTGTTAGAATTTGGAGACTGAATCAAGAGAGGAATGAACAAATGACAATAAGAAAATGCCAACCTTCTGTTCCGAGCAGAACGAGGGGGAACCTCAGTGGAGGTGCCACGAAATTTTCCAACGAAATTTCCTGAAAATTCTGTACCATATATTTGATTTTCCCTGAAGAATTTCGGAAGTTAACGACGAATTGTACGCAACCCCAAACTCCCTCTAAGATGAAGGCAAAATCTGCGTGAAAATTGGCAGACTTTTATACCCCGGAAATCTGGAAGCTTCAGAGCCATATCCCAAGCATTACTGAGACAAGAAAAAAAAATGCTTCACGCACTTTTATAAAGATGTTTTACATTTACAGACTGCAAATATCGCAGAAATTAAATGAAATACCATTGAACTGACAGGGTATTTCATTTAGCTGCTTTCAATGATTCCGTTGAGTTTCAGAAACAATAGCATTAAAAATTTAAACTGAAGCACGCGAAACTATAAATTAGCCAATACGCAGTCAGGAGAATAAATGAATTCATCGATGATTTTTTGCTAAATGTCGACGTTTTCAACCAAATAATAATAAAAAAGAATGATATAAGAACTTAACATGATCTCTAGACAAGTATATGTTATGTATATTTTAGTGCCAAGATGTGCTAATATTATTTGTGCAACAGACGTTATGATTAGGAACTTGATGACTCATTACGGGCAAACAGTGAATTAAATATTCAGTTGTTTTTAATTATTTATGGTTTCCTTCTTTAAAAACGACATTCTGCCAAAAAGTACCGTCTTAACCATGTAATCCTCTGCCATGATTAAGGCTAAGTTTTAAACGTTTATCTTTTTGTCAGCCGTTAAATAAGTACAGATATCTTCCTTGCGAGAAAACCAAAGTTTGCGCTTTGTTTTCAAGGAAGTTATAACATTCTTTCTCTAGACTGCGCTCTAGTATATTATTATTGTTTCAAGTGCCTAATTATCGCACTTTAGTCCAATAATTACCAGCTTTGGAGTGATATGTCATTGTTGTGGCAACCTATAAAGTGAATGCGGTTTGTGGCAAATTTAGATATGATGCTTCGAAAACGTCATTGTTTTTGCAAATTGTTTCCTTAAGGTACTATCTGATCTGTTTCTTCAAGAAACTTTTAATCCCGAGTCAGTTGAACGAAAGGAGACTAAACAGAATCCAAAACAAGTCTATGGCGTACTTGACGACTTCAGTTTGGTTTAATTTGTCACCATACAGTTTCTAGATCTTCGTCACTTCTACCTCGCTCAAATGTTTTTGTCAAAGGATTTCTTTGGACCTCTGTGGATTTTGTTGTTTTCTGTCCCGCGTTTCCAAGGTATGGCATGTCTTTACCGATCAAGTAATTTACAATATACGATCGCTACGTCTTGCATTTTGTCCCAAATCTTATTTATGCCCTTAACTGATCGAAATACGGTGGAAAAGTAATAGACTTTTCTCGCCGTAATGTAGTGTTTTCCCCTGGAAATGGTTGATAGGGTACACATCTTAAATTAAGTTGGCTTAGTTATAATTCTCGTAATAGATTTTATATATGTTGCTGATATAGTTTGACCCTGTAAGGCTTCAATCTATAGCTTCATTTTTTTATTTTCGCTAAGTTTTAAATTACATCTAAAAAGTTGAGAAGAACTTTCCGATATTTCAATGTCCTTTCTTATAATTTCTCAGCGCCGTGCAATGTTGATTAAGATGCAACTGAGATCGATTGGTAGGCAATTAAAAAAAACAAAAAGATATTGCAGATTGACTGAAAAACGGTCCTACTTACTTCACTGATGAAACCTTGCTGTAGTAACGTACTAGGAAATCTATTACATTGTGATTTTCAGCAAAATCTTAGACTTCAATCCGTTTCACCGTATTTTCGATATTCTCATCACTTAATAACATAACAAGACTTCACTTTTTCCTTAATTATATTCAGTCCAGAACTGGGAGATTTTCAAGATCACAAAGAACGGATTGACATATTAATAATAAATTCTAACCGATAGCGTCGAACGAAATCATTCAGGATTCGTGTTGTCGTCTTTGAGAAGCCTTTTATTTGTCTAGAGGATACGTTTACTAATACGTTACACTATATTTGAGGAGGAAGGGACTTTTCTTGTTCTCTCGTGCCTGCAATAACGCCGACCTGGGTTGAGGACCATGAGACAACTGAAATTTCACTTACGAAGAAACATGGCCTCTGTACTAAAGTAAGATAACGATCCCGGTTGAGGCACCCACCGTAGGTGATGTAACGGTTTCGAATAGTTAATAACAGTTATGTTGTTAACTAAGTTACACACCCTGAAAAGGGTTTTCTAGCATTGAAATAACAATTAAATAACTGAGATGACTATATTTTAAGTTTTATTGGACCAGTTGATAAACAATTTCAACTTGTTAATAGAAGACAGTTTTCTTGGAAGAATACAAACATGGTCAACTTACTCCATGTATATTTTTCACATCGATCAACGTAGTTGTACAAAAATCTTTTTCCTCAGAGTTCTGCGCGAGACATTCTTAGTTTTATTTGTTATTATTTATGTATATTTTTCATATCGATCAACGTAGTTGTACAAAAATGTTTTTGCTCAGAGTTCTGCCCGAGACATTCTCAGTTTTATTTGCAAGGAATATTATTTACTCCGTCACTGGCTCAAAGAAAGCAGATAACAGTGGATGAAACAACACACATTAAAAGAAGGCACATAAGTAACCGATATCAACTGATTAACGAGGCTGATATCTCAGACGTCGACTGGGTAATAATTACCCAGGCAGTGAGGCCTGGGTTTAAATTTCGGCTTTTTTTTTTACTCGTTCAGTCACAAATCGCCGTCTGGTCTCTAAGGCGCATGCGTCACCTGCGCATGCGTCACCTGTACATGCGTACAGCACATGGAACAGAAGTTGTCGTGAAGGGTTAGCACGGATTCCATGATTTCTGGGGCATTGAAATCCTATACAAACGAACACACCGTTCGAGGTAGACCAACACTAAAGGACATTAAGCGTTTTCGGAACGGGTCGGTCTGCAAGCCTTACGAGAGATCAATTTACAAGCGAACATTTTGAGTGAATTTATCAAGAATCATGTTATACCAAAGGAGCCATCAACCGGGGCTATCAACTCTTCAACTTGATAAAAAGCATCTTAAGAAGCGTCATCGTATGATCGCGAACCAAGTAGAATCCCAGCACGAACTCAAGAACGTCTGATCAACAAGAGCAGAAAGGTTAGAAAATTTGTTTACGAATGTATCTGTTCGAGTACACCTAAGTAAAACGTTCCGAGAAACTTCGTTGAGTATAATAACGATAAAATCTCGAACTAAACGATATTTTCTCGTTATTTTCTTGTAACAGAGTTATGTGTCTTTACAAGAGTGAAACCCATGTAGTAAATTATTGTACATTTAAGCTGAAAGAAACTAATGTACATGTACGTTGACCCCAGTAAAACAAACAATTCTTGGCTTGCTCTGTCACGCAATCCTGACGGAATAAAAAATTTATTCGACAACCATTTAGTGGATTAAATCAAGAAATTGTGATGTTATAGGAGATTAATAAAGATGACACTTCGCTAATTTTTAAGTCTGTGCGTTTTCCGAAGCGCAGATATTCGTCGAAATATTTTGCACAAATTTACAGAGACCAGCACCTCCGCGGTACGCCAACATTGCGTCCGGAAAATAGTCTGAAATAGTGTAAACATCTGGAGCTTACTTTGGCTATCTAGGCGACTGATTATCTATACTGAACAAACAAGCATTTACATAAGCACTTTTGCTAGTACTTTAACTGCTGATTGGGCTAAAAATCACGGCATAAGTATGTGTTTTTCGAGAAACACGTTCGTAGGTCTATGTCACGCACCACCATAACTCGGAAATTCAAAATGTCTCGCTTCCTCGAGAAACGCAAATAACAACGACAAAGGCTGAGGAAAATAGACTGAAACGTTTATAGGCTGATATAAAAACCTTGACTCTTTTCACGCCCTAAAGACCTGCAAACGTATAATAAGCTATTAATCGATTCCAAGAAATGTAATCAAAAGCAGAAGAGCTTAAGCACATCGATTCGATTCAATTTCGTACAACTTCAAATGCAGACCATTTAGTTTAATTGCAATAAAACTAGTGCTTCTCAGTATAACGACTGCCTGGGTACATGCAGCAAAACGTCTAGTTTTGATATGGCAGGCTTCCCCTCCGTGTTGTAGTGCTACATCCACCGTGAATAGCTATCGTACTGCACTTATGACTTGGGCTGACCCGAAACATGATGCTAACACTATCTTCACCCCCGCCCCCCCCCCCCCCCACCCCCCGCCCCTCTTTTGCTTGATTAAATTCGAGCCTTGCAAGTTATGTAATCACCTAATCTTTGCTTTTTCCTTTAGCTCAGATCAATGAAAGACCGCTGTTTGTGGAAAATCAGTTCATTGCCACATTCAGAGAAGAGGAACCGATTGGTAAACTGTTGACTGTATTTGCCCAAGAGTACGTCGCACCTTTCCCAAGAGAACGTCAGAATCTAAATTCTCCTTAATTATGATAAAAATATTTTACCAAGAAAACGAGTAATGAGAAATTAAAATAGGAGCTCGCCAAGAAATTTGTTTTTCGACTAGTTTTAGAATTCCAAGTTTCATTATTTTTCCTTCGGAATACTGCATTGCATCTTTCTTTTGATAGGTTTTAACGTAATTTCTCATTTTGATGCCATTTACAGGCACCAGAGTGACTCAAGTGTCTGCAACAGACAACGAAGATGACGCGATAACTTATGAAATAGATTCTGACGCTAAAGGAAAGTTCAGCATTGATAATACTACAGGCTGGATAACATCCAATGTGGTCATAGATAGAGAGGTATTTATAGATTAAAAGCAGACATGGAAGTGCGCATTGAGAAAACAACGCAAACCGCGAAAAGAAAAACCCTCCGCATTTTTCCTCACGACGAGACTTTTGACGAACATGTAATGTGTATCGCACCAACATAACTAAGGCACTTCATGTTATGGGAGGGGTCGGTGGTGTAATGATGAGGGAGACCGCTCCGCCTTCTGTAGGTTTGTGATATGGGGTTGATTTGCGCTCAGTGCAGTAAAAAATTTTCAACTTATACTTCAAGTAAATAACTTTTCGTGTGGCTGTTCCGTTTTGGCGCCAAAATGCAGTCGCTAAGGATCTGGGGACGAACTAGCATTTTTATATAAATAGGCGCAACGTAATTAAATGCTTGCTTTTACAATCAACCGAACACATCCGCTAAAAGAACATGTAAAGAGCCGTGTAAAGATGTATGGATAACCCAACAGAATTGTAAGTAACATTTCGTGGCGAATATTTCTAGCCTTTCAAGTGTAATTTCATATTTCAAACGCAGTTCTTTCATTTGCTTTGCAGTTTGACTGTTGCCGACTACTGGCAACCAGTATAAAAATAAAACCGTTATCTGTGCATCTGTAGCCTTCAAATCTAAGTAACGCTTTGCTACGTAAGCGCGAATCAGGGGTCCTGAATGATATTGTGCTATTGGAGTAAGATATATTGCTCCGTTTTATACTACGTTTCTGACAACCTGAGGAAGAAGCTAGTTACTGAGATCAACAGGCATCCCATTAACAAAAAGATTTCATGTTGCCGAACAAAAAAGTGGCACACAAGGTGATAGACGAGTGTCTCCCTAATGTTCTTATTGCATTTTGGCTTTTTAGGTCTCTTTTGTGATCTATCACTGAACAGACGCATAGCTTGCCACTGATTAACTTTTGCATTCTATTGAACAGACTTCTCATATTCAAAGCATCACATTCACCGTGTATGCATACGATGATGTCAATGGAGCTAGTGCCAGGGTAGGCTAACTACAAAGCAAAGCAAGTAAAATTAAAGAAATAAACAGATGTAAGAATGTAACAAAAAGCAAAACTAGCCGAATGAAACAACGCTGAACGCTAACAAGGATAAACTATATATCCTGAATGAACGTGTTGACAAACGAACAATCAAGCAAACAAACCGACAAACCGACAAACCGACAAACCGACAAACCGACAAACCGACAAACCGACAAACCGACAAACCGACAAACCGACAAACCGACAAACCGACAAACCGACAAACCGACAAACCGACAAACCGACAAACCGACAAACCGACAAACCGACAAACCGACAAACCGACAAACCGACAAACCGACAAACCGACAAACCGACAAACCGACAAACCGACAAACAGACAAACAGACAAACAGACACAGACAGACAGACAGACAAAGAGACAAAGAGACAAAGAGACAAAGAGACAAAGAGACAAACAGAAATAGGAAATCATATATAAACTGAACGAGCAGAGGAAAAAAAGGAAAACAAACAATGGAGCAAACATAATCGAAGAAATAAACAAGCTAATAACCAAACAAATGAATTGAAATCATCCATAAGGAACGAGCAGAGGGAAAAACAAAAACAGCAAATTATAAAGTACAAATAAACAGCAAATTACGGAGTACAAACGAAGAAATAAACAAGGAAGCAAACAAACAATTCAAACGAAAAACCAAAGAAACAAATATTATCAAACAAAAAGAAACTGACAGAAAATGTGATATTTTACCATATCTAACCATACCGTTCCCAATCTTTACATCACTTTGCTTACATTGGACTTATTTTTCAGGTATCTGCCACTGTGTTTATCACAATTGAGGATATAAATGACAATACACCGATCTTTCAGAACACTCCTTACAAGACCGAGATAAGTGAGGTGAGAAAAATAGCCTGGATACCGGAGAAATGACAAAACCTGCTAGATATCTTCCCCGCTTCCAAACAGAACGTGAAAGGGACGTAAGCGTAAAAATGATCCCAACAAATAAATGTCCAAACTGTCAAAAGTGTTGATCAATATATGTAGCCTACCTCCCTCGCCAATGCGAACTCTCTAAACACTGCTAAAAATTAATCTAGCGCAGTCTGCAAAATATATTTGAACCTTTCATTATTAATGGGGGACAGAAATGTCCATTGAAGAAAGGTAAGACGTTGTAAACAGTTTCCCGAATGGGACACTGTTGAGTGTGTGGATCAGCCGCTGATAGCCACGCATGGCCGGGGCGATTAATCCTGAACGATAAAGAAAAATGGCTTTCAGTTGTAGTTAAATTTCATCTTGTATACAATAAACATGCAGACCTACAGACAGACAGACGGACAGACATACATACATAGAGACATAAAGACAGACAAACTAACTACAACAATTAGTTTTTATTGATCGCAGGACATAAGCACTGGTAGTACAATTTTCACTGTTACAGCAACTGATGAAGATACGCCAGACCCTCCTGGAAAAGACTTGCTAACTTACACAATTGAGGAAGGAAATGTGGTAAGTGCGATCTCGACAAATGCTTCCTAATTATATAGAGAGAGCTCCAGCGAGGGCATAACCTGAGCGTTAGTCGCACACCTTAAAAAAATTGTTTAACTCGTTCAACTCTTCAAGTTCCGAACGTCCGTCCTTCGTCCGTACGTCCACTCGCATACGTGCGGGCTTGGGCGACGGTCACGCTGAATACATACAAAATCACAGGCATGAAGAGGCTTCGCAGTATTCCTTTAAAACTCGGCTTTTATACGCGTCTTGCCTACATTTATATAGATTCTGAAACTAGCTTTTAGGCCGGTTTTTCTCAAATTTAACTTGTGACGAGCATTTTCGTAACTTTATGTATTGGCCGCAGTACTCCTCTCTGATCTCCAACGCCTAGGCTCGTCAATTTATGACTTGGAAGAAGGAGTTGATCAGCTCGCAACTAATCTTGCAATATTACCTATTTTCTTTTTCTTTTCAGGGAGACAAGTTTTACATCGAGTTATACGGTGGAAATGTTGTGGTTACAAAACGCCTGGACTTCGAATCTATCAATAACTACACCCTGAAAATTGTCGCAAAGGTTGAACCTAGAAAATGATTTGTAACGTACCAGGATCATACTGAATCGTTTCCTAACTAGAGTCACACCCGAGGAGGCTTAAAAGCTACAAAAAGCTGCTAGAACGTAACAAACATAATACAGATCCCTAATCGTATCTTTCTTGGTACTGTAAACAGTACTGGACTAACGTGGACGAACTCCCCAATTATAGGCTACATTTGATCGCAGTCTAGGACTGACTTTGTAGGGTCCTATAGGGAGCCCGAGTTTGCGAAAACGGGATTCCATCGTTTTTATATGCTTGTAAAAAAAATGTTAATCATGTTTTCGCTCATTCTATGAATATTCTTATATCACCTCGATATAACATATTTTATATCACCTTAAAATTAAAGCGATGCCAGAAACAAAGAAAAGTTGGACCACTATAATTTTGGTAAAATTCTAACAGGTTTACTTTATGTCTCTTAGGATAATGGTCCAAACAATGGACTCAACTCATCCACAACATTGAACGTTCTGATCAGTGACGCTGATGACTTGCCGGCTGTATTTTCGCCCTCCTCTTACACAGCTGAAGTGCAGGAAAATGCAGCTAAGGTGAACTCCTCAGTGCCTCACGTCTAGCTTTCTCTAGCTCGAGAAAGGGTGGTATCGGTGCGAGGGTTTTTTTGGAGGAAAACATCTCTTTATATTAAAACTATAAAATATATGAAATATAAAAGTTATGTGTGTTCAAATATAAGACCACTGGCCTGAGATACGGTTTTACACGTAAATTTTATTTACAGGGTACCTATGTAACCACTGTGACAGCAAGTGATGGCGACACAATGTTGAATGCTCCGGTGGAATATTTCATCGATTCAGGTAGCTAGGATAGGGAAAGAAAAGTGTTATCATGCCTTTTTTAAAGACCGTTCAAAACGAAAAACCAGGGAGCCAAGACAACAAAGGAAAGACGAAAAGGGAAGGTGGTTTTTAAGGCTGAACTGAAGGGCGAGTATTCTGCCTCCAATCGGCGACCATATATGGGTTTATGATTTCACAAACACAACTATAGACCAGGAGGTGGAGTGTCCGAGTAACGATTTACGGTTCTTATGACCCAACTCGCACTGGGCCTTTTTTGGTCTTCTGGGACTAACGTAGGGGGTCTTTTGAGGACCTCACCCTGTAACTGTTAGAGTACTAAGGTTATAGTTACGGTCATTTCTGTCTTCCGTTTTGACTTTGAATTATCTTCCACTCCCCTCAAATAAGAGTACCAGCGAAAACCGTCTTAGCACAAGACGAAAGGAAAACTTCAAGTAGTCTTCAAGTAGTCGGAGTAAATGGAAAATTGAAATGTTATATTAAATGAAGACAGGATGAAGGGTTAGAGAATTAATCCCGACCCTCGTATATATTTTATTCCCAAGGTAGTCCCTTTTAGTTACTGAGGGTATTCAGACCTCTTGCAGTTGATTTCACTACGTGCGTTGCGAAGATGTTTTCGTGGAGGATGAAAAGCCGCTTGGGTGTCCACGTGAATAAAAGTCTCAGCTTAGGATTGGCTATTATTAGCCATGCCTGAAGTCGAAGCGGTCTCAAAATAACTAGAGAGGGATTATCTTAGGAACTCTTGTATGTTCTCATGATTAGATTCATTCTATATTTTAATTGTACTACCTATTGTATTCCCTTCTTATGCTGAGCTCGGAAACTTTAAATGCTACATCAAGACTACATCGATAAACTGATGATTCTCTTTATTCTTCTCACCTTTCTGCTGGACAGTGTAGTAATATTGCATGGAGAAATTCGATGTTTTACACCATAGGGAATGATTATGATTGTTTTTTCTTTGAGATACAAACCCTGGCAGCGTATTCATGATTCTTCCCAATAATGGTGTGATCACGGTAAATGGATCCTTAGACAGGGAAACTAAGGACTCGTATAACTTGAGAATTGGGGTGAGTAATTTAGACGTATGATATGTCTGCCACTCCAGTGCGTGCTGGTTGGGTTACTCCTGTATACTCCTGTATGTAGCTGCCTCTAGACAGGATTTTCGAGAAACTTTTAATTTCCAGTAGATTTTCCTACCAAACGGTCTTAAGCCTGATTACGTCGCACGCTCAAAAGTTACCATCAACCCTTCTTTGGGAGAGATTTTCTCAAGTTAAGCTCTGGCGCCTTCGTGTTGTTTTCACAAGGGTATTCTTTTCATCTTTGCTGCTTCGAAAATTTTCTTGCCTTTTTGCCATCACGTATAAGGGCTATTACACCCCGGAAATTTTGGTTGAATAGAAAGCGCTCCTCTACTCTCTAGCTACTGAAGGCTGGTGTAATATTGCGTTCGCAATCGTCCCTTTTCTAGGCAACCTCCACTGATCAAAACCCAGTTTTTGCCACTGTGAAGGTAACTGTCAAGGATGTAAATGACAACCCACCCATGTTTGTGGACGCCCCGTATTCAGGGGCTGTGTTGGAAAATGCTTCTCTTGGAATGACAGTTATGAGAGTAACAGCCGTGGATAAGGATGAGGTAATGGTCAGATAACTTTTTATATATGCCTGACAACCCAGGTTAACGTTGAAGTGAGCAAATTCAGTGCAGAGGAGGGGGAAATAATCATTAGTGACGGGCAGGTGCGACAGAGAACAAATTGGTTAACCTTAAGAAACTGTACAACTGATACTGTCGAGACCTGAAAAACTGTACGACCCAGATCGTAACGCTACATGCCCCAAAAGATTCCTTCCCTCTTCATAAAATAATTAAAAAGCGAAACAAAACAAACCAAAGTAACGTTAGCCATACAACAGTCTTTCTTTATAATTCAATTTTTGTCCAGGGAAACACGGAAGTTTTGAGAACCCTGCATCAAGCCTTTAATCAATGTCTTAATAATTCTTCAGTATAAAACCCTCCTCTCCCAAGCAAAACAAAGCAAAACGACCAAAAAGAAAACAATAGAAGAAATCTAACCCCAAAGTCTAATTCAGATTGCAAAGTTGAAAGCTATAGGTAAATATTAACCATATTTTAATCTTGGGTTTCAGGGCAGCAATGGCGTGTTTTCGTACAACCTCGAACGCGCTGGAGGCAAGTTCACTGTCACGCCTGCTGGCTACATTCTGGTCAATGATAAGATCGATCGTGAAACTGAAGATGTGCATTCTTTTCAGGTCAGTCGCATATAATTATTGTTCAGTAGCTTTGATCACTCGGTATCAGACTTTCTTTGTCTCGCATAACTAACACTACCAAATCAGGCAAAGCATTGCTCAGGAGTTTTGTTTGAATAGTCACTCAAGTCCCTGCTCAAAAACATTTTATAGATCGCCGTACTTGTCATTCTCTAGAGTCTTGTTCTCGCTATTATTAACAAGTCGAGATTGTTATCGTCTTTCATGGGGTTTCACGCCAAGAACATGCGTTTGAAAAGAGTAATGTGATTCTTTCGTAGTGATTAGGTCTTCTAACTACTCCTCAGTTTAAGTAAACCTGCCGAGCACGAAGTAACATATCTCCTCACAGCATTTTCCAAACGCCTCCTCCTGTCTAGTGTACTCTCCTACGAAGAGCTTCTCTGGGTTGTAGCCTGTTTAGCTGGCGGGATTCGCGAGCGAGTGAGCTCCGACGGCGAAGCCGACATTTATCCTTACCAATCCCCACGCCGCTTCGCCGCCAAAACAAAAGCGCTCGCGCGCGAAATCCCGCCAGCTACGCAGGCTACTCTAGCTTCGAAGCTCGTCACGCAAGCCTCTGTGTTGGAGGCTACTCCCCTCCCCTCCTGGTGCAGCCCATGCGCTTATGTTACTCATGAACGTCGTGCTACGAGTTCTGTAAGCCCAGCTCTCTGGCGAAGTTGGCGAAGAAGATCGAGACGCCGACGTCTAAACAACAAAGCTATAGCCAGGAAAAGCATTGGATGTAGACCTTCTACTGGCTTGTCACCAATCTTTTCTTAATACTACCGAGACGAAGGACTGCGTGACAAAGAAGGAGAATGTCAGTGTTTACTACCAGTTAGCTACCAGGTGACTACTTAGGCTGTGAAGAAAATTACTTAACTTTGTACAGTTCGCGCCAAAGCGCTCTGTCGCGAACGGACGTTATGAGAGGTAGCTGTATTGGTAAGCTAGCGGTAGCTTGTTTCGAATAGTGTGTTGTCACTTTTCTTTAAGGTCGTCGCAAAGGAGACTTTGACGTCGGAGCGATTACAGGCCGTTGCATCTGTCACGGTCAATGTCACGGACTTGAACGACAACAATCCTGAGTGTTCTCAAGCCGTTTACAGGGAGACTGTGTCCGAGAACCGACCAGAAAACACGTTTGTAGTACAGGTGAGAAGAATGCGTGACACAGTCACGCATTACTTGTTACTTCATAACTTGTTACGTCATAACTAGGAAACGGATAAGTTTTTGTCTCGTCATCATACATTTTACCAACTAATTATGGATTAGAATTCCAGAAAGAACAAGTTTTGAGACAGCTAAAACGCTATTTCAATACCAAAGTTAGAAACTTAGGATTCCTTATGGCTCGAGAATTATGACTGGCCGAGGAAAATATTGAATTCGGTTGTCGAAGCGGCCGCGTCACAGGAAGCCCAAGTTGTATATCACGCTGAGCAACTGGCAATTAAAAGCAAAGCGCTGTTACCTGACGACTGAACTGCAGGTAATCATGGAAAGACTGTCTCCGAGAAGATTGTGCTGTTATGAATTTGACGGTGTTGGACGGGTATTAGTTAACATATGACATTTGAGTAATCATTTGTTTGCACAGATCTCTGCCTCAGACCCTGATCTAGGACCAAGTGGTACCGTCCGCTTTAGTCTTGTCCCAGACCCCAATGACCATTACAAGTCCTTTACCATTGATCCTCTCAATGGCACCATTTATACCACGGCCAGTTTTGACCGTGAGGAGTTGGGCCTCTATAAGCTAACTGTACGAGCCACAGACCAACCGATCAGTGGACAGGCAAGGTAGAGATTTTACTTTTCTACAATGAATCAACCAGCAGATAAGAATTTATAATGTTCATCGATAACAAAAACAAAAAAAGTTTAAAATATGCAAGTGTTAGCTAATTGTTGAGAATTTGAGACGTTCGTAGTCGTTTGATGCTGTTTTCATTTATTCACTTTAGATTTGGAGACTGTCAAGTACAAGTTACAATTGGCGATGAAAATGACAACAATCCAACTTTTACGAATTTACCAAACGAGACAAGCGTGTCTGAAGGAGCTTCTACGAATACTGCCTTCTATACTGTCATGGTACGTATTCGCACGCTCATGGTGACTATACTTGGTAAAAAAAAGAAAGAAAATTTGGAAACTTCTTTAACCGTTTTACTATGATTTTTATCTTAAAGGCTGTTGACGCCGATGAAGGTCTGAATGCTTTTGTTAGCTACAGTATTTTCTCCGGGAATACTGGTGGCGCTTTCGCTATAGATCTAAACAGGTAATGGCACAACGGACTTGTATAAAACATTCTGTTGATGTTCAGTTTACCTCTTGAGAGAGACGCTTGAGATTTGAGCCCGATGAATTAAAGACACAATCGTTCTAATAGCTTGTTGTTGTTGTTGTTGTTGTTGTTTTTTTGTCGGTAATGAGTTTATATATAGAGCAACAACTCAGGAAAGCTGCTCTAAATTACTGAGTACTGCTTCAGAAGTGCGGATTTTTTCAACGGCTCGAATGTCACTCGTCTCAGCTCTCTCACGACTGATGGAACAAGCACAGGGCAGGAGGACTTGTGCTCTCTCAGGATACCGACCAAAGAAGATGTTATTTTCGTTATCAACTGACGGTGAACATTTCTCCCCTTGGCTTTCAGCGGAACCCTCTCGACTCTTCAAAAGCTGGACAGAGAAAGTAACGCCCAGTTTTCTCTAGAAATCACGGCTAGGGATGGGGGAGGAAAGGTTTGTAGCGCAGTTACTGCACAATCATGTTTTCTGGTTTGTTGAGAAGTTAACGTCATTGTATTTCTCATGAGAGGAGCAAGGTGGATATTGAAGAGTATATGAATAGTAGGCGCAGAAGCAAAGGTGTAAGGGATGATCCAGGCACACACGACATAGATCCTACGTTGGCAACGTTTATCGTATGCGGTCCCTTGCAGTTTTTGGTTTCTCACACACGACATAGCACACTCAGTAGTACGCGCAAGTTAGAGTTCGCGCGAGTAATAGTATGCGCGAGTAAGAGTACGCGTGAGTAAGAATACGCGCGAGTAAGAGTACGCGCGAGAAGAAGTACGCGCAAGTAAGAGTACGCACGGTAGGAATGGAAACTTACAACTGAACACTGTCATTGTTATTCCTAAAAAACCTGCAAAAAGGAATAACGAGTCTATGGTTGCAAGGATTACTTTGACGACGACCAAGAAAAGACAAGTGGTGATTAACATTGTAAACGTTGTGAAAGATGTATTTTGAAGGCGAATGGTGTTTAGCATAGGCATAAGAACCAGCGGCAGACTACACCACAGTATTTTTTAAAGAAAGAAAGAAACCGAGAATTGTTTTGGTCCTGTTCACATTGGTCATGGTTAGTGAAAAGTTATCTGCAATGTTGTAAAGTATTTTCTCTAGGGTGAAAGCTGGTGTTGAGCGCCTGAAAGACGTCATTAGTGACGTCAGACACAGCGGTCGAGAACGCCTGGCTGAAGTTGTTCGCGCACTTTGCAATCTAGTAGCAATACATGCACGATATGTTACTTCTTCACAGGCAACAACCGAGAGTCTAGTGGTTCATATCACTGACGTCAATGATAACCCACCCGCATTTACTGAACCCGAGGGATACCATTTCACCGTAGATGAAGGAAAAGCTGGTCTGATCGTGGGGATGGTCACGGTAAATAAACATCGCATTAGCGGTTTGGAAAATCAATCATTAGAGTCACCAAGTGGTGGTAGGAGATGGGGGGAGGGGATGTAAAATGTAGGGGCAAAACGTAGGAGGGATGTTGAAAAGGGGTTGCCGGAATTAACTGTAAGAATGTAATTTCTGTACCTTTACATGTAGAGCAGGATTCCATACACAGTCTTGCACTATGTCAAGGCAATGATTACTAGGAGCAACACCACCTTAATATGATGCCCGGGGTGTCACAACTGGTTTAATGTCTTCACAACGGAAACTGAACTATCAAGCAGTTTGAGACAGCTGTTTTACTAATAACTCAAACTGTGTCATTTTTACAGGCAATTGACGATGACGAAGGCGTCAATGCAGAAGTCACTTACAGCCTCAAACCTGTAGAAGACTACATGAAGTAAGTTGCTCAAAAAAGTTTTCATGTTGATGTTGACACAGAGTTAGGCTGTTACGAAACATCGTATGTAAACGACTCGAGTTTTCGGAACCGAGCGAGACCGTCTAAAAAGCTTTTCATTGTATTCCAGTATTCATTCTACAAAGCATAGTTAATAGAGGGGACTGGTTATGAGGTCCGGCAAACAAAAAAGGAGCAAACAAAGATGCCAAGATTTATGTTGGAAGGTCCACGACCGTACACAATCTTTTGTTTTTCGCTCATGCACTATGCATGAATTACGCAACCAACACGTTTCTATTGGTTAATTCTTCAGTACGGAGTAAACAACTAAAAAAGAGAACAAAACATACAACAAAGAGCTTTGTCGAATTTCATAACCATTCCCCCTATTAACTATGTAGAAAGCGTATATTCTTCAGTCTTGATATTACGTTTCTTATGGCAGATTTTCGATCGACAAGGCCTCTGGTGAGATAAAGACGGTCACTGCATTAGATCGAGAGACCACTGACCAACACATCATCAGGGTTATAGCTAAAGATAAAGTCAACGAGGTTGAAGTTCAAGTTATGATAAATGTCTCCGACATCAACGATCATAGCCCGGTATTTAGTCAGCGGCACTACGTTGTGGCGGTGAAAGAACAACAACCTGCACATGTCATCTTGAATCTGACGGTTTGTTGACTCTCGTTTCTTAGAACTTGCTTTTGGTTTGTTGTGATACTGAATGTAATGAAACGTTGCAATAATACGTGAATTCGTTTTTGTACCTTGATCGCAGCTATTGCAGGCGAAACGCTAAATATAAGTAAACTAAGACAGAGAAACGCGAAGGAGTAATATCACTGAAAACTAGAGCACTGCGCACTAAGCACGGCATTCCCTAGCCTCTTTCAGACGTTCACTTATATAATTAGTTGGGGCGCAGCGCGAAAAACGGCGAAGGAAAAAATAGGAGTGAAGCAGGATGAGGGAAAGGGAAAGAACGCCTGTAGGCAGACTTAACAAGAGGTCGCTTTATCTCGCCGCGCTTCTCTTCTATTTTTTCGCTCGCCGTTTTTCACGCTGCGCCCCAACTAAGTGAACGCCTGAAAGAGGTTAGTCATTGTCGGATGTTATTTACGCGCGCTTTTGTAGGACAGCTGCATTTGAAAAATTTCCCTCTCTCGTGGATCTAGAGGACAATTCAACTACTTTTACTCGCCAAAAAGTTAAACTTTGCAGCTTTTTTTTTCTCAAATTTTATTTAACCACTTCGTGTCGTCCGATTTTGTTACTCAACTTTATGACCGAAGATCCTACGGTGTATTAACATTACTTAAATGTCTGACTGATGAAAGTACTTTTTTGATCTAGGCAACTGACGGGGATATTGGTATCAATGCTGCCTTTTTGTATTCAATCCTGTCCGGAGATTCTGATAACAGTTTCACTGTTGATCCTGCAAGCGGCGCGCTTTCCACCACCGGCCCCTTGGACCGAGAGGAACACGACTCCTACATTTTATTGGTTCGTGTGTCAGATCTCCATGGTAACCACAGTTATGGCGTAGTGTTTGACGATTCCACAGTCGTTGAGGTGGTTGTCGAGGTAAGCGGGCTTTCTTGTTAAGGCGGATTCCATTCCAACTCTTCAGTGATCGTTATGACAACGAATCAGCACTCCTAACATGAATATCAGAGGCTTTTCTTTCGTCGCGGCCTCTGACCGACCCAAAGGATCTCGCCGTATGACTGAGAATATCAAGGGTAGACATTGTCCATTGCGTAAATCGACTAAAAACGACCGAAATCAAAAGATTTTTAATGGGATTGAATAGACATGGCGGACTTCTTCCTTTACTCTGTTCTGGTCATTTTTTTAACTTCGTTATGCTGATGTAAATTGACAAGGCAACTTTAAGTGATCGTTCTTGGGAATTATTACGGAAAATGCATTTTCTTCTATGAAGGGAGAGATTAAGTACACATAATCTGAAAAATAAATATGCGATTCTTATTTTGTTTTTAGAACACAAATGACCACAGTCCCTTGTTTCCCAACTCTATGTATCAAGTGGACATATTCGAGAACATCACCACCGGTACAGCCATTTTACAAGTCTCGGCCCAGGATCGCGATATCGACCAACTCATGGGCCTGCGATACTCCATTGTCAGTGGTAACAGTCTTGAGAGGTTCTTTATTGATACCTTCAGTGGTGTGATATACGTAAAGAGTCCCATTGACCGAGATCCTCCGAGAAGCGAGACTTCATTCTTATTGACGGTAATGAAACACGAAATCGACCGTTATATTAATGGAAAATGCTCTACCAGGGGAGGGGAAAGGGAGGGGTGCTTTCTTTTCCCTTTTTAAGCGAACCTTTTTTCCGCTAAACTTGAGTCACTTAAATTTTCGGGGAAAAGGACAACTTGAGGAAAGGGGGGAAATGATTCGAGATGTTGTTATATGCAAACAAACTTTTGCCCAGCGAGTGAAAATGAATGAGGAGGAGGAGGAAAGACAAACGTTATGCCTCTAGTTCACTTATTTGGATTAAACTTATAGTTTTAAGGGTATTCCTTGGGAACTTGTCTCATCACCTATCAGCTATTTGAGTCTGTTATTATCTTTCTTAGGTCATGGCAAAAGACGAAGGCAAATTGTCTTTAAACTCCACTACAAAGGTAAAGAAGAAAAGAATAACTGTTTTATTTATTGCGTATTATACTACGCTTTATATGAAAGGAGAACGAGCTCAAGATCATGTCGATATTTTTTCTCAGAAGTGTGTCTCATTGAATAAACGATATCTCTCTCTCCGCATTAGTTTATTTGTTGGCAAAACCAGAATTTGGCTTGGAGAGTCAAATAACTCATAAGTAACCTCAAAAGAGAGTGCAGACTCGCAGGAATTTGTTCCTTTTTTATGGGTAACATTCCGTTGGGCAAAAACGTTTTTTCTTACTTGCGTTTTCTTTGGTGATTGGCAGGTCAACATTACCGTATCTGATGTGAATGACAGTCCACCAGAGTTTGAATCAGGTAAGATCTTTTAGCTAAACTAGAATCGATCGTAGACAGTAAGATCCAGAGTGGTGAGGGAGGAGTAACTGTGTGCGTGACCTTATGTCACGTTCACTCAACAACGCGCTGATATATTTTAAAGAGCGATCAGACCTTGATTTCTCCTGGTCACTAGGAGTTCTGGTGGCACATTATACGTAATAGTCTTCAACTCAACAAAAAATTGGTAACGCATTCTTCATTGCATTGTTATAGCTGTGTACACTGTGACCACACCACCGGTAACTCATTCTTCAATAATTTATTCTAGCTGAGTACGCTGTCACAATGTTATTGGTAACGCGTTCTTCCCCGGGTTCTTCCTCACCTTATTTCTGCTATGTATACCATGAATACAATGCTGGTAACGCGTTCTTCATCACATTATTACTGTTTTACATACCGTGAGTACGTCCCAAGTAACACATTTGTATTATTGTAGCTGTATACACCGTGACCGTACCAGAGGATGCCCTAATAGGGACTGTTGTGCTGCGTCCTGTGAGCAGTGACAGAGATGCTTCCAGCAATAAGGAGCTGACCTTTGCCATTACATCAGGAAATGACCAGGTGCACTAAATCGAGCGTTTGTTTCGTGTTCAAAAATCGTTATATGTTAAAACCGGTTTATATATCGTTCCGGCAGTGTAAAACGCAGACTGCAGACTGCAGACCAGGGGTAAAATGCAGACTGAGGGTAAAATAAAATATTAATAATAAAAAGCACGAGGATCAAATCCGGATCAAATGAAGACTTGGGAGTGTTCGTACGCGTACCCGTGATTTGTTTTTCCAAAATCCCGAAAAGTCAAACCAAAAGGCGTTTCCTAGCCTTAGCCAAACATTACATTATCAAACCTTGAGTTCTTGAACTCCCCATTTCGTTGAACCAAGTTTCCCACAAGGGCCCGAACTAATCGTAATTCTATGCATTTTACCTTTGTTTACGTGTCGGCCATTTTGAATTTTGTTTACGCGATTGGGTCTGGTACCGACCAACTCTTGCAGCGCATTTCCTTCATCCTGTTTTCATCGTCAAAGTCTTAATAACGTTCAAATCACCGCGTGTCTTATAAGTTGCTTAAAATGGCCTTGGAATTGTTCGGAACATAAGGCAAGCAAAACACGACAGCACAACAACAGGGCAAGCTAAACTTGTAGGTATCGAGCCTAGTTTGTGAAAGACGTTCAATCTTTGTACTCGCCTTTGATATATAAAAAACGAGTCTTATATATATATATATATAGGCAATTGTGGAAAACGAGGACGGACAACTTCGAGCGAAAAAAAAATATATATACAGTAAAAAATCTAAGAAATCTAAAAAAAAAGTTTAAAAATTTAATAAAAATAAACGTTTCGGTCAAAGACCTTCATCAGTTGCAGTGCAAGTGAATAATAAATTACAATAACCTTAAATAAGTTTACAGTATAAAAAATGACATAATATTACAAAGATGATTACATAACAGGGCGTGGTAACACATGAAAACGAAAAAATTAACCAATGATAAACAATCGGTAATTACTAAGCGAGATACTATGACAATGCGGTACAAACCTCAAAAGACACAAACCAAATAAGAATAAATAATCGAATATAATACAAATAAGATTAATATAAAAAAAGTAACGCGATTCGTCGAGTCAGCCGAAAGTGTGAAGGGACCCGCGTGTAAAATATTCAATGTTCAAAAAAGGCGGTCCCAAAATCCCCAAACAAAGCCCTTGAAACTATGCCGCGGCAAGGCACAACAGGCGCCCTAAACAGGGCCCTTAAACAACAATAATGTAATAAATTCCCCGATGGGGGCCCCTGAGAAAACCTAGCGCTAACAAAGCTAACAAGATCCAAGGTCAGGGCCTTTGAACACCTGAACTAAGATAACCGCCAAATTTGCAAGTTATTTTTGCGCTAATTGTAGTTTATTCTTTTTTTCGAGTGGAATTCCTGACGTTTGTTCAAGCCAAAAGGTGCCAGAGAGAACAACTGTGCACTCCAATATGCCTCTTTAGTGATTAAAAGCTTTTCGATGTTACTTGTATTGTTTGCATTTATCTGCACTTGATCAATACACTGGAAAGAAAAGTCGTTTAAGTCGTGCGGTGTTCTGTTGAAATGCACCGCTACCTCACAAGTCTTTTTCTTGGTCAGCATAGCAGACTTGTGGTTGCGAAATCTAACTCTAAAATCTGTTGTTGTAGAGCCAATGTATTGTAAGTTACATTTCTTACACGAAGCCAAATAAATGATATTTTTTGAATCACAGGAAAGTTTCAATCGTATCTTATAGCTCTTGCCTGTTTGAAAACTTTGGAAAGAATTTGATTCAACAAAGTAGAATCTAAGGTTATTGTAATTTATTATTCACTTGCACTGCAACTGATGAAGGTCTTTGAAGATGATGAGGTCTCTAGAAATAACGTTTGGCTACCGTAAACGGTTGACGTTTTTCTCGTTCTTTTCTTTCACTTGCTTCTCAAGGAAATATTCTGATCTTTGTTTGTTCCGCTAATGACAGGTTCCTCCTCAGTTTGAGGTGGACAGTTCGACTGGTGTTATATCAAGTTACCAAGAGTTTGATTACGACGAAAGTCCACAGAAATACACATTGACACTGACCGCCACAGACGAAGGACATCCACCGCTTACGGGGTCAGTAGTTTGTTGTTTTCTGTTCTAGCTCTGCGCCCTCCTCGTCAGTTTCGGGGAGCTCCCCTTTTTCTTCACGAAGATGCCCAGTTGAGACCTAAAGAGCCTAGCTAGCTACAGCTAACCCCTAATCTTTCCCTACATACAGCCCACGAATCGCTCGTCTAAGCCTTTTGACCTCTTATATCACTCTTTACTTCCGCTGGCGTTCAAAAACTGCAAAAAAGACTACACTTAACGAAAAACGAAAGGCTTCACTGGGTTCCTATTCAACAAAAAGACTCTGCTCCATGTCAAATCTAGTTAGAGAGTAAAATGAAACAAACGTCAGGGGCGGATCCAGGATTTTTGTTAGTGGGGTGCACCGCTAAGGAATGGCGCAACTGACTGGTGAGGTAAACAAATTTTAAAAGCGAATACGAAGAAGAAGGCTCCATCTCAGAGGAGGGGGGGGGGGGGGGGGGGGGGAGAAAGGTTCCACCTCCTGTGACCCTCCCCCTAGATCCGCCCCTGCTATTTTATCTACTGCGGAGCAGACCGTATCATAATAAAAGCAAACTAGTGATGTCATTAAGACATCGTCTCGTCATGATACTAAGAAACAGCGTGAGCTTCTGCTATCTCTAAATCAAGGAACGTTACATGAATTGTCGCAAAACTCTTTTTTCTTTTAGAAATACAACAGTTATTGTCGAGCTTGAAAATGTTAACGACAACACTCCTTCGTTTACTCAGCAAAAGTTCTTTTTTACTGTAAAAGAGGTAAGCATCACATCGTGTTTTAATTCTTCTTTCTTGTCTTCCCCTCGTAGTGTCTAAACATGAAAGTTTAACGAGAGAATTTTTCGCTGTTTGCTTGTTTACTTTTCTTGATTTCAGGGAATGTATGCCGGTAACAGCAAAGTTGTTGGTCAAGTGACTGCCATAGACAAAGATCAAGATGAAATGAATTCTGTTTATGGACAAATTAAGTACGAATTCGTTAACCAAACAAGTAAGTACAAAACATTAATATCTTGTTGATGGCAAATTCGTTTGATTAATAACATAAGTCGCGAAACAGGTTAGCTTTCAGGTGGCTGCAAAATTACGTTCTGGGCAACGGTGTGGCGTGTGCTGTTGTGGTGTATGTATCCTCAAATGTCGTCACATCGTAAGAGGACTGGGGAGGGGGTAAGTGCGGGGTGTTTGTTGGAGCTACGCGAAGTGTATATGTCAGATGAGCTGAACAATCGACGCGACGATAATCGGAGCCTCTGGAACAGATGCGAGTGGGAAAAACAAGGACATCGAATTGCGATTTCTGTCCGTTGTTCAAAACGTCCCACTGTTATTTTAATTTACGGCTTTAAATTAAATTCAGTTAAATTTCCCTAATCCTTTTCGAGTACGAGCATGCAGAAAGGAGTTCAGTCACGGTATTTTAAGTTATTTGGGTAACGTACAAACTTATCTTTAAATTGGAGGAAGCCTAAAAATAGTAGTTTACTAAGATAGGAAAGCACCAAAGAGATACTAATAAACCATAAAGGAACGAGGCTGGTTAACCTCACCAGATAACTGTGCTACTTGTCCCTACATTTCTCACGGACTTACTACATATACCTTCTTTTCTACCGGGGAAACGCGCCCCATAAAATCCAACCTGACCTGTGAGACTAAAAACCTCATCTACATGATTCAATGTAACCGCTGTAATTTACAATACATGGGAGAGACGAAACGAAGATTAAAAGACCGATTTAATGAACACTGCCGTACCATAGATAACCCTAACAACAAATCTAAACCTTTTATTGATCGAGATCCTCACTGGTACACACGTAGGGTCAAGGAAGCTATTCACATAAGACTTCACTCTAACAACATCAACAGGGATAGTGGAATTGAAATTCCTGAAGCATGGATACCCACGATCAAGAAACACAACAACAGGAGAACGGTACAACAGCGGACCACTGAGGGAACAGCTACTCGCCGGAATAATGGAACAATAGGAGGATCGAAATGCACCAATCACAGCCGACCTTTGTGATATAAATGATACCGTGCAATCAGTCGACCTTATCGCCTGAAGAAGACTAGCAGTAAGCCGTCGAAACGTCGCGATCTACATCTCAAGTGACTACATCGTGAGACAAACGATAATACACTTTATTATTGCATCTACCACGATGAATAACAACAACCTTTTCCTCGACAAATCTAAACCTACTACAGCCGCCGAACATTTCCTGTCCTCTCCTAACCACACTGTTAACGACATGCAATTAATCCCCATCGAAAAAATCGTTTCTAACCGAGACTCTATCCGTAAGGCCAGGGAAGCTTTTTCAATTCAAAAAGGCAGAACAATTGATCCTAATGGTCTGAACATCCGCGAAGAAACATATTAATTGTTTCCATTTGTTTTCTTTTATTATGTTCTTTTATCATGTTATTTTATTTTACCGTATGCTTATCTTCAATTTACACTATCAATTACTTTTGCGTATTTCCGGTATTACGTAAATATCGGCTATATAAAAACACGCACCAATGTAAAATCTTCCATTGTACATGAAGAAGGCTGGTTTGGCCAGCCGAAATATAGTACACCTTCAAAAAATCATTCTATGTTGTGTCGGTTTTTGCTTTTGTATTCTTCACCAGATAAGCATGGATTGCTACAAACAGCGAACTTGAAAAATTCAGGCTAAACTTGTCAAAATGAGAAAACCGTGACTCAGCTTCTTTAATGGCGGGTTTCTCTTGTTTGATATACACCTTTAGGTTTCTATCGTGATCATCACTGGCCTTTAGACCGAGAGGAGAATGGTAAAGTCCTGGACATTCGTGGAGGTGTTCAGGCAGAGCTGAAGAATGGCGCCAAAATAGTCTCGGACCCAGATCTCGGCGACGTGTTGTCACTCGAAGCACCGGAGGCCTGGATACTTATGGGCAATTTTAAAGGTATTTTACCTTAAATATTTACCTGTTGACATAATTATTTTAAGATATTATTGTTCATGTGCTGATTTATTGTAAAGGTAAACTTTACGCCTTGATCAGTTGGGAAAATAAGTGCTGTTTTTGTTGAATATTAATTTAGAATGCATGAAAGGAGTAAAAAGGCCAACAGAACAGTCAACGTTTAAATCGAGTTTTATCGATGTCATTTGCTTTGATAGTAAATAGCCTGATTAATCATTACTCATGCGCAGAGGAGTCATGTGTCAAACGATGCACCATAATTAAGCGAAAGCCCGAAAGTTCATATTTAAATACTCCTTCCTTCGTTATGGGAAAGTCGAAGGTCTGATGGCTGAGTGTTGCCTTTGACGACCTAGGTATTTCTCGCCATAAATTGACCTTCAAATATTTTAACATTTACTTTTAAATCTGGCGTTCTTTGTATTTCTGGACCAAGAGGAGCCATTCATGCAATGAATTATATCTCAGTCAAGTGTACTGGAAAGTTTTCGTTAGTCTTCAAAGTAAATCAACGAATTGTCGGAAATCAAATATCGCGTGTGTATAGCTCTTAGTTAACTTAGTTAATTAAGTTTAGTGTACTAAAATTAAGATCAGAACATTAGGTAAAAAAACGAAAGGCGACAAAATATCCAGTTAAGCATGACAAACTACACGCTGACTGTTAGCATTTTCTTCAACAATTCTGGGAATATAATAATAATAATAATAATAATAATATAATAATAATTATTATTATTATTATATTTGCGGATGTGTTCGAGTTATTGGGAAATGAAGCCATCAATATGATCTTCAGTGAAACCAAAACAAAGCAAGATTAAGACGGCGCGCTTCAACATTTCACTCTTCTGTAATTTCTGAACGCGATAAATAGTTATATTTTTGCATTACGTCATCTATGACGGGCCCAGACATAAGTAGGTGTTCTTGAGTTCTTTTGTTCAAAGGTTGCCAAATGTTAATAACAAATGTAAATTGCGGCAATGTTTATAAACAATGATGTGTTCGAGTTATTAGGAAATGAGGCCATCAATATGATCTTCAGTGAAACCAAAACAAAGCAAGATTAAGACGGCGCGCTTCAACATTTCACTCTTCTGTAATTTCTGAACGCGATAAATAGTTATATTTTTGCATTACGTCATCTATGACGGGCCCAGACATAAGTAGGTGCTCTTGAGTTCTTTTGTTCAAAGGTTGCCAAATGTTAATAACAAATGTAAATTGCGGCAATGTTTATAAACAATGATGTGTTCGAGTTATTGGGAAATGAAGCCATCAATATGATCTTCAGTGAAACCAAAACAAAGCAAGATTAAGACGGCGCGCTTCAACATTTCACTCTTCTGTAATTTCTGAACGCGATAAATAGTTATATTTTTGCATTACGTCATCTATGACGGGCCCAGACATAAGTAGGTGCTCTTGAGTTCTTTTGTTCAAAGGTTGCCGAATGTTAATAACAAATGTAAATTGCGGCAATGTTTATAAACAATGCTTATTTTTTAATAGAGCGTGAAGGCAGGTCAGTCTTCTAGTAGCTTCTTTCCATGATTCGTAGGATACCGAAATGTAAAACCATGACACATGTAGCTTTAAACAGGCTTGTTTTGATCTCATAAAAGGAGACATAGCTAGAAACAAACGGTACATTCGAGCACAGACGTGGACACCGAGTCTTGCTAGTCAACCGTTCTGTTGTCGTTTGCCAAAATTATTTTACAGGGAAAATAAATTAAAACTGATATTACGGAACTAGAATGGAGACACACTTGGAACCAAATTGTTGCGTTTGTTCGTTTCGTTTTGGCCAAGTAGGAAATATCTAAAAATATATATCTTTCTGAATCATGGAATAGACAAAGTTAAATACATAACAAGCGAAATTTGTAAATTTTTCGCTTTAAATTTATTTACCACCTAAGGCTACGAGTCAACCGAAAATAAATTATTGAAAATACCTTCTAAGACTCTTTATTCAGACAGTGGCTTGTGGGTTGACTAGACTCTCCTTCAAGGTTCTAATTCAGTGTTGAAACTATTTCAGAACTCGCCAGAAAGGTTCACAAAATCGCATACAAAAGGTTGTGTCTTACGCGTGCGTGAGGCACAGAATTATGGTTAGAATTATGTACCACAATGACAATATCGCGAAAACAGAGTCAAATAAATATTGAAAGTTCACACTTTAAGTACGTGGTCCGTTGGGTGAAGGATTATCCATGAATGAGCTATCCTTCCCCATAACTTGACTGCCTTTTTTTTCATACATTTTTGTTGAACCCATTATATTTTCGATTTGTTCATTTCTTATAAGGTTTGTTCCTATTTTATAATTTTAAGGAAAACGACCAATTTTTTAAGTTTGCAAGACATGTTTCGACAGAGCTTCTGTCATCTTCAGTTGAATGAATGATTACAAAGCAAGTTGAATAATAAGTAGGCAAAAATGCTAATCAAGACAAATAGTAACAACAGAACGTGAAAAGGTGTAAGTTAAAAGGATAATTTTAGATTTACATGGTGTAATTGCTGATTGAGGGAAGGTAGTTCTTTTTGAATATGAAAGGAGGCTATTCATATTCAAAAAGAACTACCTTCCCTCAATCAGCAATTACACCATGTAAATCTAAAATTATCCTTTTAACTTACACCTTTTCACGTTCTGTTGTTACTATTTGTCTTGATTAGCATTTTTGCCTACTTATTATTCAACTTGCTTTGTAATCATTCATTCAACTGAAGATGACAGAAGCTCTGTCGAAACATGTCTTGCAAACTTAAAAAATTGGTCGTTTTCCTTAAAATCTTTACATGTCTGCTGCTATCTAGATATTTTATAATTATTACAATAGTTTTTTTTAGACATTTTTCGGCCTTTAAGCAATACAGAGGTATTACCGAGAAGGTGAATCAGCGTTTTCTAATTAATTTCACAATTAAGCACAGGGAGGAGGTATTTATAGATTAACCTTTGAATTTTCAGTGCGCATGCGTGACGGTATACTTTGTCTTCCACATCCCACAATTATGCGACGGACAGACCTGAGTCATATAACTACACGGAGTTTACAATGTTGTATCGAGGTCCGGACGGTTGAGGGTTATCTCTTAGAATTCGACACCCCTCTTCCACTAACTTGACCTCATCAGTTTTCTTCTCTCTTTAATTTTTAAAATGTGATATAGTCCTGCCATAAAACTTTTGTATTTCAGTTACATGTATCTTCAATGCAATAAAATCAATTTAGCTGGCCGTTCAGTGCGCGGTTTATTAAGGAAAGGAACTGACGACACACGGAAATCAGTCTCATTATTTGCTCCTTGGTTTCGTTTAGTACGGGAATCCTGTTTCGAACTCGTCATGCAACATCTTTGTGTTTTCAAACAACGCAGCCGCTCATAAACGTAAATCAATAATAAATGACCCATGCTCTCTGCAAAAACATAAACGGAATTAAGTCGCATATGTATATTAAATAATCATTTCACAAAATTTCAGATGGAAACAGACATTATCAGAAAGGTATTATTACCTATAAACGTTAGAGATGCATGAAAAAAAATTTACAGAATCATATACAAACTAAAAATCATTAATTGTGAGAGATATCTAGTTATGGCACTTTCAGCACGTTATGAATAGTAATCATGTTTTTGTGAGATGTTTCATAAATATAGCATTGTGTTACCGTCACGCATCTCGCTCTATTTTATTTCGTCCCTTCTTTTGAACGGGACTGAAATTGAACTTTTTATCTTCGAGGAAAAAAGGAAATAGGCTATTTCCGACATTTCCGAGTTGCCTCTTACCTCGGTGTGCCGAAAACCATACCATATAGTCATCGAACGAAACCATTCACATGAAAATTTGTTTCAAATGCCCGTTCATCTTCATGCAAATCAATCTCATTTTCAAATGAAAACATTTCGCTCGAGGACTCGTACGTCTGGAAACAGAGATAAAAGGCAAATCAGAAATGGTTGTTATCATAGCGCCATTTCTGTTTGACAGTGACTATTCGTTCACAGGCTCAAGGACTTATTGTACAATGATAAGTTCATTTAGTTTATTGCACGTAGACAGAACGCTCGTTCAATTACTGAATTAGTGACTCACTGAAAGGTCATATTATAATTTCAGAGATGCGATGCGAATTTGCATGTATACGAGATCCGAATCGAGTAGCTTTTCTCGTAGAGTCGTTGTGCCGACGCGAGATTTCACGAGATCTCACGCATTTCGTGGAATCGCCGATTTCAGGAGATTTCACGCATTTCGTTGTACCCGCAGTTCAACATTTAATAGCCCTGTTGCGGGCAGACTTATGAACACTTGCAAACTATCACCATTTATGAGGACTCAAACATCACCTATTTAAGAAGCCAAGAAAGTTTGTAGACTGTTATTTGACAATATCAGCCTCAAATCTGTTTTTGCTTTAATGTTCAGGGAATGCGTAACAGCAATTGTCATTTTATGTACAGTGGTACGTTATAAATATCACGCACCATAAGATTGTAGTCTTCGGCAATCTTCGGAATACGCGGGAGGGCGATCGTCGACCGTCTTCGAGGTTTTCGAGACAAAATTCGGAATTGTTGCTCTTTGCATTTGTACTGAAACATATAACAATTTTGAAATTATAATACATGTATTGTAAAGCCTTTTAATTTGCCGAGGGGATAGCAATAAGGGAAGATTAAAGATAAATTTTCTTGTTTCAAACCAGAAAAATATCTGATATTTATTTTCTCAGATGACTGCATCAGTAATCCGACTCTGTGCATTGAAGGGTTATCACTGGCCTTATGGATGAAGTTTACATCGGGTCAGTCCATTATCTCATCTGGAGGAGCATCAAGGTTTGCCACAGGGTTTGATTTTTATCGCGAGTCAGCTGCTGGTGATTTCAAGCTTATCTTGGAAACTTCAACAAAAGAATGGAGCCTAAAAGTGAACGATATACCAAAGGTAACTCTTGTTTAGTCTAGTGCCAGTTAAATACCCACCATCTAGTTAATCCTTTGGAGATCACGAGCTCCTATTTTATTAGACTCCGTGCACACTACACCGGAGGAAATTGAAAACGCAATAATAACCGGTCATTTAGGTATTGTGGTTGAGGAAAACTAAGGGAAGGGAAATCACATTATTATCTTCATGTCATCGTATTCGAAAAGCTTCGTGCATACTTACGTCACAAATACACGCGCGTCACGCATACGCACGTCACGCATCGTAGTCACGTCAGGCAAACAAGAAAAGGGGACCATATTTTGCAGTCTAAATTGCTAGGGGGAGTTTCACAAACTTCTAACCACTTCAGGTTACAGATCTGAAGTTGAGCGCCACCCAGCCTCAGCCACTGCATTTGGAAACGGCCTAGATGATCACACACATACAGAACGATTAAAAGCCATCATAAACTTCTCGAAGAATTATTTTATCTTCTTTTTGTGTATTGTATATTTCGAAATTCACAGGAGTGGTTTTACTTCGCATTCACGTGGGGTGTTGAAGCTGGATTGCGTTACTTTCAAAACGGACAGCTGATCACATCTACCCAGGCCCCAGAGGACATCACACGTGCAAGTGACATTTTCACCCAACTGACTGTCGGGAAATATAACGCTGAAAGTCTTGACCATTACGGTAATTTGTCGGTCAGCGATCTTCTCATTTGGCGCAAGCGCCTTACAGACGCTGAGGTGCTACATTCGTATAAAATTTCTCGTGAGTATCGATAACTGTTAGTTTTATTAGTTATTATTTTACGACGAAATCAGTTTGGTTAGCCTGGGTATAGACGTTGAAGTAAAATGGTAGATGCGATGGGCTCCTGTAGACGTCTGAATGCAGGCTAAGATTGGTCAATATTTTTTAGTAGAGTAAATCTGTTTTGAGGAAACCTACTTAACCCGAGAGCCCTTTACAGAATGTTCCTCCAACAAAAATTACAAGTAACAAAACTAAAACAATATATAAATACATATATATACTATACAACTATATATATCATGAATCTAGTAAAATTAACACAATCAAATAGAAAAGTATAGTAATAGGAGAATATATCTCCCTCGATGACTTATCTAAATTGTTCCATCATTCGCGACTGTTTGCAGCAAAGTTAGTGGAAACCTAGTACATGTAGTTAGCGATTGTTGTTTAAGTTTATAGTTTATAGTTAGTAGTTGTTATTTTTTTATCATTTGTACACTTTTTAGGGCATGTCACTGGTAAAGAAATGCCAAGCTATCCCCAGTACATGGACAATTTCGCAATCTCAGACGACGGTGTAATAACTGCTGTTGGTGAACTGGATCGAGAAACTCAAGCAAACTACAGTTTCGAGGTGCAAGCTATGGATCTAGATCCAGATCACCCTCGATATAATTCAACCGTCGTGGAAATAGAAGTCCTGGATATCAATGATAATCCTCCAGTATTTAGACAGACAAATTACGTGGCGGATCTCCCAGAGCATTCCGATGTTGGATTTGTTACATTGCAGGTAAATATTGTGGTTGATACATTAGATTATATGTTTTATGAGGAATTTACTTGATTGACTGACTAGTGACGCTTTGTATTGCAATTCTTTTTTTTTATTTGGCTGATGATATTCACATTCACACATGCATAACAGGTTTTGTCTGGCCGTTTGTCTAAATGGCCGCCATCTTGAGGATGTGCGTTCTCTCAAACTACTTCAATAGACCAATCAGAACCCGTAACCCGAGTTACCGACCAGTGTGCTTTTTTCCTGCTTAAAATTTACAGTGCGCTCGTATAATCCTTGTTTATAGGTTGAAGCAGATGACAGCGATGGAGGTTCCAACAGTCAAGTATCATACAGCATTGTCAGTGGAAACTTACAGAATGCATTCACCATAAATGAGAGTACTGGAGAAATCAAAGTCGCTAGGGACCTGGACCGAGAAAACGTTAATCAGTTTATACTTGGAGTTCAGGCTAAAGACGGTGAGAAGTTTTTATGAACTTATCGATAATTAAAGCTGACATAAAAACAAAATTATACTTTGATTGGATTATCTTATAGATATGCCCACAAACAAAAAATGTGATAAGAGTTCGCGTTTATAGGAATTTTTAAAATGAATGATTGAATTTGATATCTGCAAGAGACTTAGATAAGTCCCCTTCTTATTGGCCGAATTCTTTTTTTTTTTTTTTTTCAGGAGGACATCCTTCCCTGCAAAACACTGTACAAGTGACAATAAACATCGTTGATGTGAATGATAATTCTCCAATCATCATACCAAACTCTTATGTTGCAAGTGTAAGAGAGAATTTGCCCTCTGGTCAAAGTGTCCTACGGGTAGGTACATTCCCCCTTACGGTTCAAAGATGTCAGCTGTAATTGACGTCTCTGATGCCCAGTTGATTATGCAAACGATCCAGTTATCTGTAATTATAGCTCACTTTAGATGAAGAATTCTCGTCCCTTCTTTCGCCAGAAATTATTTGTTTCTGATCGCCGAATACAGACGAGCCACACCATTCCTGGCCGAAGCGCTACTGTATTCGCAGACTACGATTCTACCAAGCTATGTCAAATTAATTCTTGTTAATTGATCGCTATATCCAAGAACTTCTCTTTTGCAAACTGTCACTGAGTGACAAAATTCAAATCTTGGGATGCTGTCTTCATCACCTGTAAAACCCGTTTAGGTACCTAAATTGCTTGGTTACGTGAACAGCTTTGTAGAGGTTTTATTGAGGATTTTGAACCTGGCATTTCTTGCATATTTTGCTACACCTTATGCGCATGTCCCTTATCTGTGCGTCTCTGTGTTATACAGCTGACAGTTGAAGATGCCGATCATGGCCCCAACAGCCAGGTTACATTCACCGTAAATACTGACATGTTTGCGATTAACTCATCTACCGGCGTCCTTTACACAACCCAACCGCTGGACAGGGAGGAGCAGGCTCATTACCATCTGACCGTGCAAGCCACTGACGGAGGAGGAGAGGCTGCAAAGGTAACTGATTATTTACCGGGTTGTTTGATATTTGCGAACAGTTGTTACAGTGCTAGTATCCAAATATTGGTTTCTCTGAGTACGCTAAGACTGAAGCTCATACTGAATACTAGAATTTTCAGTATCAGATACTGGATCTTGTACTGTCAGACTTGTAAGAAGGCTATATATAGAGAACGAAACTCGCGAATTGTGTAATGGTGAAAAATAAAGTTCGGAAAGTGTCACAGCATAGTGGTATTTCATTGTCAATGATCGACTTTTGCTTCACCTTTCCCAGAATCGGACGCAGTCTGCACAATATTGTTCCCACGTCACTTTTCCTTGCGCATATTAGGTCCAAATGGTCTAGACCTACTCGCGAATCTGATAGCGTGTGATAGATAATACGTAAACTTCAGTAAAAGTATATTATTTTACAAGTAGCTGCCGTTGGTTTGAAAGCTGTGAAAGATAAGAGTAAAGCTTATCAGTTATTCCTTTAAAGGCATGTTACGTGAATGCGTAGAGTTTCATTGAAAAATAAGGATATGCTAAGGAGTATTGGATATTACGGAAAGCTGACAAAAAGAAAATAGTCGAAAGAAGAGAAAAAGTTATGCTCTTAGCTTTTTGTCACAGTACCAACCTAATTAAGAAATCACGCCGCGCCGGTGTCTTCGTGTTTGGTGTGCTTGGAGTTTCGATCAAATGGCCAAACGATCAGACAAGCGCGCGTTAATTGTCGCCGTGTTAAGTTGTTTGGTAAGAGACCTCCTATAGACTAGCCGCCTCATCATACAGCTGGGGTAGAATAGAGCCCGATTTGCAGAATTGTTTCCCTCTACATATACTAAACAAACTGGAGTTTATTATTGGCACCAATATACCATATTGGACCTAAACTGACCTGTTGATAGTGAGAATGTGTTGATTACGTGGTTCTTTGGGTGATTACCATGGTCAGAGAATCCCGAGGAAAATGGAACGGCATTTTCTGATCAAACCGGCCAACCAAGAGGAATGGCTCTTACCATTTTTTGTTCCTTTCCCGAATTTTAAATCTACTCAAGAGAAGTAGTGCAATGAACCTGTTTGTCAAAATGGAACGGCAAATTTCGGTCCGACCGGTTCGAATTTTCCGGTCGGAACGAACCGAAACGACCTTTACATTTGACTTCTGACAAAAATTTCCGGAATTTTTGGCAAAATGGAAAGCACCCTTGTTTTAGACCAAAACAAATTTTTAACCAGTGTGACGTTACTCTTACAGAGCACCACTGTGTCATTAGAGGTCGAAGTTGAAGATGAAAATGACAACTCTCCCCAGTTCACTGAGTCTGTGTACCAAGTGGCCATCAGCGAGAATGCAACTGTTGCGTCATCCATCATCCGGGTATTAGCTGATGACCCGGATCACGGTGGCAACGGCGATGTCGTCTTCACTCTTATGGGAGGGGACGGGGTTTTTGCTATCAACAAGACTTCAGGTGAGTTACGTCCACACTAAATTGTAAATATTTAAATACAGTAAAAAAAGTAATTTTTGGATAAGAGTCAAATTAAGCGATGTATTGCCTTCGCTGTCATTTTGAAATATTACAACCTGAACTTTTCAACGTTTTTTTACGTTCATGAAATCTAACACGAAGTCGACTAGTCGAGACTGCCATAGCGACAAAAGGGAAAACCCCGGACAGAAGATGGTTAATAAATTGCTTTCACTCCATAATGGACGCAAAATCTCTATGTGTATCATGAAATGTGGCATTTCGATTAATAAGCAAAAGAGACCGCCTTTGTTTATTTTCTGGAGTATAATTTCAAGCAATAACTATTAGCATAATTTACAACTGGTATGTTTGGGGAGACGCAGTGGGTTATAAGGTTAGTCCGCCTACCTCCGGATCCAGTTCGAGCCCTGGCCGTGGACATTGTGTAGTCTTCTTGGGCAAGACACTTTACTCTCACAGTGCCTCTCTCCACCCAGGACCGTGTATAAATGAGTACCGGCGAATTTAATGCTGGTGGAACGAGAGGGGGATGGGGAGGAAGGGGTAGGGGGTGACGCCGCAATGGACAAGCATTCCATCCGGGGGGGAGTGGAAGTACTCCTACTCGCTTCATGCTACTGAAAGCAGTGATACACTCAGACCTAATGGGCCACTTGGCTCTCGTATGCAGACTTTATGACACTGTTGTTTCCATTTTTGTGTAGGTGTTATCAGCATCATGGCTAAAGTTGACCGCGAAGCCAAACCCAATGGTTATTCATTGACCGTGACAGCAAGGGATCATGGGTATCCTGTGCCCCAGTCCTCCACGGCCTTTGTCAATATAACCGTGTCCGACATCAACGACAACGCCCCTCGGTTTGATAAATTCACTTATTTGGCTGAGGTGAGAGAGGACAGTGAAATAAATACGGTTGTTATTGTGGTTCATGCTGTGGATGACGATGAGGGACTGGCAGGAGCAATTATTTACTCTATCACAGGTCTGTAATCAAGTCATTGAAACTCTACTACAGTTTCGTTTTTAATTGTTAACTAATACTATATATGGAAAAGTTTTGTGGACATGAATCTGTCGCCACTACGAGAGCAAACCGCTAATTGTAAAAAAAAAAAAAAAAGAAGTTTAGAGAGTCGATGGAGGATAGAAAAAGCGCTAAAAGTTTTGTGTTTTCTATAGTAGCAGATTACAAAATTAAGTGTACATGAATTGGCAAGAATTGAAAAATATTTGAAAAAAAAGCTTTTACTTCGTCATGTCCGTAGTAATGTTTAATTAATGAAAATATGCCTTTGCTGCCAAGCACTCGTATAACTGCTGAAGAGAACCTGACTTTTCTCGTCCAATCATAATTTAATCGGCTCACGCCCCGAAGGTTGCTTAGAAAAGAGTCTCACGTTTCTATGCAATCGCCTTAATAGCGAATAGCTTGGGTTTCTTTTTTGTCTTAGTGAAGGATGCATTGAATTTACTATCATCTAAACAGCAACGGCACTTCTCACAAGTTTTTTCTCAGTCTAAAAGATCCTGTCCTTATTTGATTCAAAGAAAATAAACGGAAACATGGTTATTGATTTGATTCCAAAGAAACTTTCATGGTATGTCTTTTTGTTTTGTTGGGTGCAGGTGGTAATGTGGGTAATGTATTTGCGATCAACTCATCTGGAGTTATACTGGTTGCTAAGAAGTTAGACAGAGAAACAAAAGACGCCTACGAGCTAACGATAACCGCTGAAGATCGAGCAGGTATCTTTTTGTTGTTTTCTCTTGAATGTTGTTATGTAGCCTTGGAGCAATTCAGAACTCCAAGAGAAAGCACAAATTTTGTTCCCACAATAGTTTTTCTACTACTTGTGCTCGTAAGAAAAAAAGAAAAAACACAATTTTCTTGTTGATTTTTTATTTATAAATCACGCTTAAATTCCGCTCAAGTTTAATTTGTTTTCAGGCTTCATTTTTGCAGCTGCTTTGTTCACATAACTACAATGCAAGTATAAACTATATACTGACCAAAGCTTTTTTCTTCTTTCTCAGGTGACCCAAAATCGACAAGCGTTGAAGTTGATATTAACATAGCTGATGCTAATGACAACCCGCCTTCTTTTCGCGAGCTGACACTGAACATTCCTATTAGTGAATCTGCTCTTCCCGGGATGCCTGTCTATACGTTGATAGCTGATGACCCGGATGTTGGTAGTAATAAAATTGTCATCTACTTTGGGTACTCCTCAGAGGGAAAGTTTGCAATCAACCCACAGACAGGAGTTATAACTACAGTGGGAAAGCTGGACTATGAGGAGCAACAGAAGTAAGCGAGAACGTTTTTGTTAATAGTTAGTTATGGACTCAACGATCGCGCCTTTTCGGAACAAAGTAGTTTACAGAGAATCATATTGCATAATATAACATGACCTAACATAACATACGCCTAAATTAACGTTCGCCGTAAATAAATAGGTCCCAGATCGCTGGTTAGTCCCCAGAATGTCTCGTGATTTATGACCACATTTTCTTACACATTCACGGCAAATTTAAACGTGTTTTCTTAACATCAGTGTTGACGACATGCATTAAAACCTGCTAACAGCTTGAGAAATGGTTTCCCGAACCCGTCAAACACCCAGCTGAGGTATAGCAAATATATCCCTAACTTCATCTTCTCGGCCTCTATTGTGCATTGCGGATCCTCGGTTTTTCCGGTTGAGTTTATGGCCCGCGCTTCAGCTTCATGTTGAGCTATAGGAGCAGAACCTCGGTCGGTAACTTTCAGTACAGACCGAGTAGACGAGGCTGGTAAGAGGTTTACATTTCCCTGTCTGATTATCTTTCATGTTTTGGATGAACTCACACTTAGAAGCGCTTTATCTCAGAGACATCATGCTAGAGTGAGGTTCTGTTAAACGGAAAATTGAACTAAATGTTACTTTTCTTCTCCTTCTGTTGTCTAGTTACACATTTTATGTCGTAGCGATGGATCATGGGAATCCACCGCTTAACAGCTCCACACTTCATGTAAACATCACTGTTGTGGATGAAAATGACAACAATCCCAAGTTTGAGCAAGCTATGTACAGTGTGGAGGTTTGGGAAAATGAAACGATAGGTGGTCACGTGGTACAGGTCAAGGCAACCGAGCGAGACTCGGCCACAGGTTCCCGCATTGGATATAACATCTCTGCTGGTGATCCACACGGACAGTTTAAGATTTTCCATACCTCAGTAAGATGTTCTTTACCTTTTCTTGTTTTCTTGCAGCAGTTGATAAAAATCTTCATCGTCAGAAACTCCGATCGCAAGAATTGACCTTTGTTCCTCAACTACTCAGGAGGCTGTTTTAGGCTGGAAAGCTTAGAAATGTGAATGAAATGAACACGAAGGGAACTCTCAGATGAAGAGGTCGTGGATGCTCGTCGTCTCGCTTATGGGTATAAATCAAGGATTCTGGTCTCACTTAGAGTGTTGATGACAAAACACCTCTATTTCAGTCGGCTGTCAAAGTATCTTTCAGGGTGTACTCGAAGAAATGATAATAAAAACGCTCTTATTTCCGTTTTGAAGCTCGATTTCCACCTGTCTCTCGAGTTCGGTCTACAAGCGGGGGCTCATTTTCCTGGTAATTGAACCTATTTCGTTTTAATTGGTATCTTTTAGGGGTCACATAAAGCTCGAGCCATGGCTAGATTGGTCTCCTTTAGGGGTTTGATTCAAATTTTCCGAAGAGCATCCCGATCTTTTCATATTGGAGTCCCCCCAGGGAAGAAATGAAACAACTTTAGTCGAACGTCGTTTTTCATCAAGAAAAAGTGCCACGTGACAGGGATACAACCCACACAATCTTGATTTGTTTAATCTTCCATTGTTTCTTTCACTTTAACAGGGAAAAATCGTAGTACAGAAGCCACTGGACAGAGAAATTATACCAAACTATACGCTACGTGTCACAGCAACAGACAACGGAAATCCTCCAAGATACGGCGAAACATCGGTCAGTAATGCGAGAAACGTCAAGGTTTTCGATCAGTTTCAACAAGAGACGATGATCTCTTGGTTTCAACGGTACAAGTTCGTAAATTTAATCAGTGTATCTCTAATCATATTAATACCATTACATTCATTTAAGCATACCATTTTGAGAATATTTTCTCCCCATTACCAACTCCTGTTGAAAACATATTCTGTCGGGACAAGCCCGATGATGTCACAAGTGCTACCAAGGTTCCTCAGGCCGTTTTCGTCGGCTTTTTCATTCAAGGTTTAATTCTCCTTTAACAGTTTTTTTTTCTTTAGGTTACCGTTCTACTCAGAGATGTCAATGATCGCACTCCAGTTTTTCAGTTCCAGGATTATCAGAGTGAAGTAAAAGAAGACAGTCCTGTAGGTTCAACTGTCACAACAGTGCAAGCAACTGATATGGACAGTGCTGAGAACACAGTGGTAATATATACTTCAGATCTTTGGCTTTCTTCTACAGTCGAACCTCCACTAAATGCCAACTCTCTACAACGGCCACTTTTTTCGTTCCCGGTGGACAGTTTTTGTATTCACTCTTATTTTAACCTCTCTGCATCAGCCACCTCTCCACAACGGCAACGGGCACTGAAACTCCTCCCAGCTTCCAAAATAACCTCTCGACAGCAGCTAGTTACCCAACGAATGACGATTTGTGTATGCAAAACCCCATTTGTTTTTATTTTAAACGTTCACCAAACTTGACCTGTAGCGCGCGTCGTTGGTATCTGTCTCTGTTTTATTGATACAGTTTGATTTATATGTGCTAAAATAAGCATGTTGCACCCCTAAAACTAAGAAGTTAAAGTGCAGACACATCGTTGACGTCTCCTGAATTATTATGTGTGACATAGTACTTAATAACGTTCGTGTTGAACAAGTATACAATCAATTGCACTGGGCTACAAATTAACCCCCACGGAAGATAATATATGAAGCATGATAAGCCTAAGCTTCAACAAGCTAGGAAGTGAAGTCGAAGGAGTGCGCTTCAGCCTTTTTTGGTTTCTAGCAAGTTAAGACACTCTTAAGTCTTTACTTGTAGCAGACAAAGGTGTTTTTGTCTAAACTGATTATCAGAACCTCGGAATACAGACGAGGTGGGAATGGGGTATGGAAAAATTGCCTTTCTTTATTTCGACATCTTGTAATGTTTTCACTATTTGGTTCCTTGCAGCTCACGTATAGCATCGCTAGCGGTGACCCAGACGATCACTTGAACATTAAGACTGTCAAAACGGATGGAAAATACTTAGGAGTTGTAACTGTGAAAAATGTGTTGGATAGAGAGACCAAGGACCTCTACAAACTAGTTGTGAGTGGCACACCTCTTTGTTTAAATACAAAATTTGGGTCCTTGTTTGTCAGTCGTCAGGTGAAATAAAGACAATACAGCTGAAATTTTTGGTCGTTTGTTTGTTCATCCACTCTTTGTTTCCGTGTTGACCGCATCTCTATAACATTTGCAGGTGCAAGTCTCAGACGGTCTCCATAACAGTAGCGTTATGCTGGAAATACGACTGACAGATGTCAATGATCGTGATCCGGAATTCAACTCCTCCTTACAATACTCAGCAGATGTGCCTGAAGTAAACTTTAAGTTTTTTGTTTTCATCAGTGAACTCTAAATGTTCCCCATCTCTGTCGGTTCCTTGCAAGCCGTGCGGGTTGCTCCTAGTTAAGGTTTAGGGCCTGAAGCTCCTGAAGTCTTTCTCCAGCCGGTTGTGGAACGGCCTCTCTTCCTTTTACCCTCTTGTGTCCTTCTGAGAGCAACCTTAAAGATATTAGTGGTTTCTCTAGGGAGCAGGTCAACAACATCCGAAGTAACTTGATCCTAGCTAATGATTTATAGAACAACGTTCATTTATGATAACAATCCTGTGGAATTGTTTTCAGAATTCTCCTGGTGGACTCTTTGTTCTTCGTGTTTCGGCGACTGATGCTGATCTCGGCGACAATGCCAAGATTATATACACTCTTGAAGGTAATTACGGCCACCACTGTTTATTGAAAAACCCATTACAAAGAACTCCACGAATTGCATTAAACTGACAGAGTTAAATAAACCGTCCTGTCTCTACTTTTTGACCACGTAAATGCATTGGAAACATAATTAGCTAAGTGTGAGCGATGTGCTTTCCCTTCATGTAAGAAGTAAATGAACAAATTTGAAACTGCAGTTTCCGTCTTCCCTTAAATTGTATTATTTATATCGACGTGAGTAACCGTTTAGGAGTTTTGGGGTCTCTCCTGTAATAGACAAAATTTAAAGTTCTTGGCACTTTTACTGTCCACAGGGTCAGACGGCAAGTTCACAGTTGACGCCAACACAGGAGATATCAGGACAAGCCCGTCACCTCTAGACAGAGAAGAAAAAAGTGTTTACCAAATGACTGCTGTGGCAACAGATACAGGAGACGGACAGGTGTCTATATATCTATATATTTATGATAAAAAATACTTTTTTTCATTATTTCGAGACGAAGTGGTTATAGTTTGTAATTTTCAGCGGATACTTTTATTTAGACACAGCTTTTACTCCAGGAAATTTTAAAAAATGCAATCGCAGAGCAGATGACCTTCCTGAACTCACGTTTCGTCCATAACACGAGAATTGAATCTAAGAGAAATTATTAGCTTGCCTGTGTGCTCTCTCTTGCACCGAATTTCCTGCTAAATTGAAAGTACCCTCTTTCTACATAACTTAAAAGTATTGTCATAACGAAGGGTTGATGGTAGTAATCTAAACTAGGTTGCAAATAGATTACAAACAAACAAGGTTAGTTTTTCTCTTCAGTGTTTTTTTTTTCCCTTTACTATAACCAGTTAACGCCGAATGCCGTTCGCCATGCTTTCTTCGCGGTGGATGTTCCATGTGACCAGTTCTGACCAATGACCAGATAGAGTATAGAAACAAGATAATATGTGTTGACTCTAACTCTTTTTTAATCAACAGGGTCGCAAAGAAGTCACTGTTCACGTGACTGACATTAACGACAATGCTCCAGAATTCACGCCTCCTACGATGACAGTGATTCTAACGGAAGGGAATTCCACGGCAGGAATACACGTGATACAAGTAAATGCTACTGACAAGGATGATGGAAATAACAAGCTTATTACATACTCGATCAGTGGAGGAAACTTAGGGGATGTATTTCAAATTGATGGTGATACGGTAAGATACACTAAGATCCAAAATCGATTGCAAAAAGATAGCATTATTAACGTCAGTCGTGTGTGCAAAACAAAAACAGTTTTGTTGAATCCGACGGTTTCCAATTCATTCATTCCATATGGATTTCCTTAACGACGTAATAACAATCCACAAATACTTACACTGTTTTGGTTCGCACTGTAACAACTACTACATCATATTACAGATGCCACATATTCACTTATACTATAATTATGGGAGTGGCTTTTCGATCTCAACAATGCAACACGAACTCTACCCACCCCACACCCCTATTTTTTCTCTCTGACGCTATATTTGCTTTCCTGCTTTTCTGTTAAGAAATTGTGATATCTCAAACTTAGGGTGTAATCACAACAAGGAAAGACCTTGACCGCGAGGCGCCTGGGTTAGCAGTTGATGCAGATGGAAGAGGAGTGTATACATTTATGGTAGAAGCCACTGACCATGGCTCACCAACACAGCGGACTACAGCCACGGTGATTATCAAACAATTGCTAATTTGTTTAAAGGAGCGTTGAAATGGAAATGCTTAACGATCTTCTTGTTAAACTGAATTCTGGGGCTGTCTTTTAGAACAAAGATCAGAGTTTAATCCTCCCTAGTGTTGAGACTTTCTTGGTCAGTAATCTACCAATAAGGGTAAAAGTAATGTTGCCAAAAAAACACTTCATAGCATGGTAACTTAACATTTTGAATACAGTTAAGGAGAACTGAAGGAGACTCTCAAGCTGAAAAATTGAATCTGATGTTATCCATATTTTAACTAAAACGGACGTTACATTTGAGTTCAAAACACAATAACGCACGCTTTGAGCCTTCTTATGAGGTTTGACTTTAACTATCTGGAGAATACTTGGGAACTTAACCGCGGGGTCACTCAGAGAAATGAGGGAGGTTAAAGTGAGATGTTTCAAATAGTATTGAAAATGTTACCGTGCTATGAGAAAATCTTTAGTAAATAATTATCGCACTTATTATTCGAACTTTGAACGGAATCCCTCTTAGCTTTTAACAGTTCTTTTATCTTCCACTGAACTCGTCCTTGTGGTTTGGTTACATTATGTTGGCTCGTTCCAGTTCCCCTCATTTCTCTCTACGGGTCCATCTTTCAGGTACGTGTGCTTATTGTTGATATAAATGACAACACACCGTTGTTCCCGCCAAATGGTTACAGCGTTAAAATATCCGAAGGCGCCAAAGCCAACAGTGACGTCATTGCAGCGGTGGCCATTGACCCGGATGCAGGAAGCAACAGCGAATTGGTTTACGAACTGATTTCTGGGAACACTGGGAGTGAGTCTCATGGAATCAAGTTTTAAGTTTTTTTTTGTTTTTCTTATGTTTTTTAACGATTCTTGTACTTTGTCATAATAAATAATTGTATCATTCTTTCTTAGGTGATTTTTCACTGGATTCACATACAGCCATGATCAGAACTCGCAAAAACCTTGAACGTCAGCAAACATTCTCCTACACCCTTACTATTGGCGTGTCAGATCAAGGAAAACCCGCGCGTATCGCTACGGTATCTGAAATTTAATTGCCTTTCTTTCTGATCGTAGTTAACCTTTTTGTGTTCAATATTCCTGGGATAACATTCGTTCCTTTATTATATTTGTGTTCCCTACAATGAAACAAGTTTAAGCTTAGGTGAAGTGGCACGACAAGAGGTGGCAAGAATCAATGCCTAACTTGCGGGAAGCCATTTGATTTGAACTCTCCTGGAGCTGTATAACACTGTTGTAAACTTGAAGGCAGTTACGAGAAACCACTTGTACAAGACTGAGTGATTTCATTGTTGTAATAAACCGTAGCGTGATTGATTATCGCACGTCGAAGTAAGGATAATATTAACTTGCCGTTTAAGAATATTGAAGTGAAGCAGATTTAAATCTGCTTCACTTCAATATGAATTTCATTTTTTTTCTTGCTGAAACAAGGTTGAAAAATACAGCCACTAACCTCTTTGACTGGAAATTTCCAATTAGGCTGCGTGGAACTTTAGTATTAAACATACCGTAATGTGGAAACAATGAAACTTCATGAAAAAGGTTATTCTTAGATTAATACGGAACTTGTTGCCACTCATTTCACTCTTTTAAGAACCACTAGATAAAATCAAAGTCTAGTTTTATTAATGATAAAGATAGGAACACGTAGACAGTTGCATAGCATTTCAAAAACCTGATTTTTTTCTGAATTGTTTTAGACTCAAGTTCACATCGAGGTTGGTGACATTAACGACAATGATCCGGTGTTTGACCCAGTGAATTATACCGTGTCCGTGTACGAAAATTCCCTCGAGGGAACACCCTTGGTCAATGTTACAGCGACAGATGCAGACAGTGGCCAGAATGCTAGGATTACTTATACTGTCACAGGAGGAGATCCATTCTCAGTGTTCACTGTGGATACACAGGTAAGCCTGTACATCTTGGAATGCGTGAATGGATAAATTATCAAAGGAGAGTCGATTGTTTATAGAGGAGCTTAAAAATAGCCTGGAAACCATCTTGTTCGTTAGAAAAATTGATATTAGTGGTGGGATGACTGATGAATTTGAAAAGAAAAATAAGAACAGAAATGGGGACAATGAATGACTTGAATGCATGAATGTATGAATGCATTCATGCATTCATGCGTGAATGAATGAATGAATGAATAAATGAATGAATCGTAATGAACGACTTCCACACATTAAAAGTGCAGAGGCGAAGGAATGGTCCTCTAGCTCTATGTACAATTTACAATTAAACACCATTATATACTACCAGTCCTTTTCCCCCACAGGACACATATGGAACGGTTAAAATCAAAAGTCATGTTGATCGAGAGCAACAGAATAGCTACACTCTGATAGTGACTGCAGCTGATGGAGGGGTTCCTCTTAGTAGAAAGGTAATATATAAACCTGACGTTTAAATACACTCTATTTGTAGCCCGTTAAGTGATGAGTGATGGCTTGCATAATTATTTACCATATTTACAGCAAAACACTGCAACATTTCATGAATTTAGTAATTTTCTTCATTGTTTTTCATGGAAGAAGCGGAAATATCAAATTAAACCTTTTCTAAATTCCATGAATTTTGTTTCAGGCTTATGCTACAGTGTTCGTAACAATACTGGATAGGAACGACAACTCACCGAAGTTCTCTCAAGCCTCGTACACTGGGAGTATCATGGAAAACTCCAGAGCCGGTACAACTGTGGACATGGTGAGTACGTAGAGATAAACAACAGCAACAACAACAACAACAACAGCAGCAACAGTTTTTTTACAAACAAAATATTCACAACCCACAAGAAGTCATTTGGAAAAACACGAACCGAGCTATTTCGTTTAGACCAGTTTTAAATTGAGTGTCGTAAGACAAAACGAAAGAGATCACTCTTGCGAATAATTAAGGACGAAGACATTACAAAGAATCAATCAAAACTCTACATGTAGCTGATGTGAAGCGCGGGAAAACATGTGCGAGCGAGTCACGATTGGTTCTGGCTTCACGTCTGAGTGGATGAAAAAATGCGCTAGCTTTTATAAGGCAATCGTATAGCGCAGCAATGCAGACCACTCTAACCTGGAATAAACGTTACTTTGACACAACTGGCCCCTGATTCACGTTGTAGAAAAAAAGAAACCATTATTTTAAGTATTTTGTTTTGGGGAAGGCTGATACCAACATCCCTGAGTAATGTTCGCATTCTTTTCACAGCATCAAGAGATTAAAGCTACTGACTTTGACACGGGTCTTCATGCGGATATCCACTATCACCTGAATGGCTCTGAGAGACATCAGTTCTCCATCGATCCCATAACAGGAATTATTTCAACCAGGAAATTCCCGCTTCCGACCTTGGACCACGAGAGAATTGCAAACTACTCATTCTATGTTGTGGCTGTCGATGAGCAAGGAGCTGGGCATGCGTCAGTTGCAGCTGTTAAGATTCAAGTTATTGACGCTAACGATAATGTTCCTCGATTTGAGCCATCGACGAAAAACGTGACAATCAGCGAAGATTCTTCAGTGGGTTTTTCAGTGACTATAGTTCATGCCACTGATCCCGACCATCAACTCAATGGAAAGGTGTCTTATTCAATGATATCTGGGGCGGATGGAAAATTTGAGATTGGTAGAAATGATGGTGTTATCCGCGTCATTGGCGCCTTGGACCGAGAAACGAAAGAACATTATGCTTTGAACATATCGGCTTTAGATGGGAGTTATTATCCACTCGAAGGGTTTGGTATGGTATTTATTACCCTGTCAGATATAAATGATAATAAACCTCGATTTGAAAGTTTGGTATACACCGTGACAATATCGGAGGACTCTCCAGTTGGTAGTTTTCTTGTCAATCTCACAGCTAAAGACCCGGATTATGGTGTAAATTCTGATATTTCCTATTCCATGGATCACCCTAAATTTATTATAGACTCCCAAGCAGGAAGCGTGACGACGAAGGGGGAACTGAACCGAGAAACTCAGGACGCTTATTCATTCATCGTTCGCGTTCAAGACGGCGGAGGTCTGGAGTCCACTGTAGCGGTAAACGTGGTAATCTCAGATACCAATGATAATTCACCGTATTTCCTGAGTGCAAGGTACAAGACGGACGTTATCGACAAGACGCCGGTCGGTACCATTGTGCTAACTATTGTGGCAGAAGATAAGGATATCCATGACAACGGCCGTGTTACGTATTCTATCGCTGACGCCAAGGATGATTTGTTTAATATTGATCCAGAAGACGGCTTCATAAAGTAAGTTTATGATTTGATAGTCAAAAACGTTAACTGATTCACACACTTTTGTTTACTCTGGGTTATGCTATGCTTCACTAAATGGAAAATTTAATGGAGCATAACATAGCTGATTGAGGAAAACGTTCTGTCTCGAACTTGTTTTACAAGAACTCAGTATTACGGATTGCGGAAAATAGAAAATCATCAGAAAAACAAAATCACTGTAGGCTGAGCATCTTGCCAACTTTTACTTAATTACTGGCATGGCCTGTACTAAAGAAGACTATCTAAGAACTCTAATCTAGTTTGGTAGAAAAGCTCCTAAAAGTTTATACTAATATCTGGGTTCGGCAAAGAGTTACACTAACTACAAAAAGAGCAACAGCAGCTTAAGCTGCAGTGTACTTTTCATGAAACATTTTAAAGGTTACCTGTGTAGTTTCACTTGAAAGATCATTTCCGGGTGGAGAGATATGAAGTCAAGTAAAGCAATAATTGCAAGAACTGCTGTCACTCTCACGAGGATTCAGTAACATTTGCAATTTTATCCCTGTTCTATTCCATACTCCATACTAGGCCATACCTACGAAACATTCTGTACCTTGAGTTGCGACAAGTCGTCTAGAAATAGTGAGATGAGAGTTGGGCGGTGGGGAAATGGAGGTGCTCGATCAACGCTTTACTGAGATACGTTTGGTGAGAATCGAGCAGTGAGCTTCAATGTAGATGTTCCTCAAAACTGCATTTTAAACATTTTTCTTTTTTTTTTCCCCTTAGAGTACACAAAGCAATCAATCGAATCGATCTCATCCAACGTGGTGTGATCGATGTCAACGGCTCCTTCATTTTCAAGGTTGTGGCACGTGACCACGGAATCATCCCTCGTTCATCTAGCATAACTGTAGAAATGAATATTGTTGACGCAGGCGATGACAGCCCTGTGTTTAATAGGTAAGACCCATTTGGTAATCACAAAGTAACTATCTAGTGACTGACTGACAAACAGACAGACAGACAGACAGACAGACAGACATTCAGACCGACAGATAAGAGAGACAGGCTGACTAACTGACTAAATAGATGAATGAATTTTCAATGACCAATAGCTCACTTAATTTTATTTATTTGGTGGCTCTCACAATTGATACTGTTTTAACATCTTCAGCTTCACTATACATTATATTACAATTAACAGCTTTCTTGACTGAGCGACCGACCCTCGAATAAAAAAATAATCGACTGATCGACTGACTGACTGTAATCGTTGGATGTTGTCCTTCAGTAGCATTTTGAATGAATTGGTAAAAGTTCAATTGAGGCCTTACACTACTGTAAAATGATATTAAAATCTTTTAAAAAATCCAAGCTTTCGCCGATCTACGGCATCATCAGGGATGAGAAAAAATATTCCGCGTAAGGCTTATGTGTGGATATTTTTTACTTGACGTTGATAATGGCTTTCAAAATCGATGCTGTTTTTGCTTCTCAATTCGTCTGTACATATTGCAAGTGAAAATTTGTTTTTGCTGTTTGAATTGCAAATTTTCGTAGGTCCTCTTATGAAGTCAACGTTACTGAAAACAGACCACCGGGAACCTCCATTTTGCAAGTAATGGTTGCAAAGCTAAGACCTGGAGCGGTCCTGACTTACAGCATTGTGTCTTCACAGAAGGAATTTGAAATTGACGGAAGCACTGTAAGTTGTTCGACTTGGCAATGTTATCAATTGTTAAGATATATAGTGTACAACTGCAGGTATTGTAGATAAGCTAAGTACTGACTGTTCACAGCCACTGGAAAAGTTGAAAATTTACATGGACATGTCAATTTTAATTTACAGCATGTAAATATTGATTTACATTCTTTGTAAATTACAATTTACATGTTAGGGTTTTGTAAAATAAATTTACAGGAAATTTACAGCTTTTAATACAGCATGTAAATGTTCTGTAAATAGTGATTTACATTGTCTTTGTCGACAATGATCATTTGAAGAACATGTAAAAACCTGTAAAATATTTTACGCACTTTTACAGTATCTGCCTTTGTAAAAAACATGTAAATTAATTTGCTAAACCATGTAAGAAACGTGTAAATAATTCAAGCGAATGCTATAAAAAGTCTGGAAATGTTATGTTTGTAACCCTGTAAAAACCATGTAAATGAAAAAAGGGGGCCTGTAAGAAACATGTAAAAACCATGTAAATGAAAAAAGGGGGCCTGGAAGAAACATGTAAAAACCATGTAAGTGAAAAAAGGGGGCCTGTAAGAAACATGTAAAAACAATGTAAATGAAAGAAAGGGAGCCTGTAAGAAACATGTAAAAACCATGTAAATGGAAAACCTAGAAGTTGCACGGATGCAGTGGGGTCTGTAAATAGCCTGTTAAAAACATGTAAATTAAAAAGGGGGACCTTGCAAAGGCTGTGAAAACAATTTAAATGAGATAATGGGGCTTTTCGAAAAACTGTTAAGACCACGTTAATGTAAAATGGAGATTCTTAGAAAAAAAAGATCTAAATTTAAGAGAAGGCCTGCCTAAACCCTGCAAAAACCATGTAACGGAAAAGTGGGCTTATTTAATATAACTCTGGTGTAACGGTTCAACCAACGGAGACTGTTGAAATGATGTAAATTCCAAGTTACCGACAGGTTCGCTATCCTCTTGTAAACGGTTGGTTGGATTTTGCAAAGAAATAAATGAAAAGTTACCCCGGCCAGGTTTAACTTTGGGGGACGGGGGGGGGGGGGCGGGGAGAGGGGGAGGGTTGTCTCGGGTAACCGAGAACATATAAATGGGACCTTTTAAAGGCGCGTAAAGTTAAAATGTAACACCGCCTAAAGCTCCGTAAACCTACCGTGAAGCCTCCATTAAGGTGCCTTTTACGTTGAAGCATTTGAACTTCTCTAAAATCTAAGTGTGTGCTATAGTGTGCTTTAAATTGAAGTTGGGTTAGAAGGTATGCACCAAACTAAATCGCTGCATTAATCGACACTGCACTAAGCTGTCTTCTTGTGAACTTTCCGCGCATCCACAACGACAAAATAAAACTAAAATTGTTACTGCACATGCAGGCGTCCCAAGCTTACGTCTCTAGAAAAGAGAAAAATTAATTCTCGGACACGTACGTCTTTATTCATGAAGGACCATGAAAGCGTCACGAGTTGTGTGAGTTCAAGACGGAAAGAGCCCCGGTGACCGAGTTTGAACTGACGCGAGTTAGGTTAGGCAGGGAACCATAAGGGACACGGTCGGCCCAACGACCGTTTTCTGTCGAATGCTTTGAAACGCTGTTTTAGGCTATCTGGTGTACTTTCAAAGCTCTGTAGGTTAAGTTTAGGTTGCGCAAAAAAAAGATTTATCTGTTCGGTTATTCTAGAGGAGCTTGTGTATCTCGTACTTATTAGTGCTTTTTTGTCCATTTCCCGAAAACGTTAGGACTTATCGCCTTTCCGAAAATGATAGCTGACTTTTTTTCGGAAACCCAAAATGACATTTTGTTTTTGTTTGTTTTTGTTTTTTTTTTGGTGGTCTCTACCGTTCTGTGCTTTCATTGCCGTCACTGTTATCCCAGTCCCTTTGTAAGAGCATACCAGCCTTGTGAGTACCCGATCTCCAACAAACAGGAATCAGCGGTCTTCATGTTAGGTACCAGGTCCTCTCGGTTTTCCCGCCATGTTTGGCAGTTCGTTGGAACTTGCATCGAACTCGAGCTCTGTTTTGGCGGGCCAAAATCCACTCTACCTTCGCTTCGTCATCGTGCACGGTTTCAAGGCAAAGTTTTCCGTTACCCAGAAGCTGAAGATAGCGATTACAGGCAACAACAACAACAGGTAAGCATGTTTGGCATAAGTTGAACGAGTAGGGTAAAGTAACGTCAAGATACGTATACATTTCGTTTTGCCTTTGGTTGTGAATGTGTCATTATCAAGGAGAAGTTACACTGCTTGTGGAATCGACTTTGTTGATTTTTACCTGCTGTGCATAAAGGGCTTTGTTATCTGTTATTATCTGTTCTCGATAACCGAGTAAGAGCATGCGACATTTGTTATTGGCTTATATGCACCTTATGATTCCTTCTGATGCATTCTCTTGTAAGGTTATGTTGCCCTCTGATGTGAATGCTAGTAAGCTAAAATGTAATGTGCCATCTTCAGCAGAGAAATTTCTCTTATGCTAGTGTAAGTATTCTGAAGTTACTCAAGTGTCTACAGTTGTACCTACATGCAAGTTACAATATGCTACACAACTGTACATGGACATTGCACCCACTGGTGCTGATAGTAAGTTAAATGTTGTGAAATTTTCTTTCACAAAAAAAACACTACGATACTTTATAAAGAGGTATACATGTACCTCAAACTGTCATGAAAACTACACAGGACTTGAAAAAAAAAGGAAGAGTAACTTGCCCAGGCAGGAAAATCTACTTGTCTTGGACGACACAGTATAGTCAATCGATTATTTCATAACAATCAACAGGAATTAGTCAATGATATCAGAAATCAATAAAAGGATTCGTCATGAGTAATCGATTGTGATCAAATTTTCAATAAGCATTATCAATTTTGCTGATACTAGCTTATCTTTTAAGCAACATTTAATAAGAAAGAAATGAACAAAAGATATAAAGTGAAATATGAAATCATGAATACAATTGCATAAAAACATAACATTGTATCTTGTAAACAGAATATTTTGCTGGCATACATGTATCGGGGACTATGTTTTGAGGGTCTTTGGTAGTGCCTTTGAAATCTACATAAAAAAGTTACAATCAAACATTGCGTTGAGGGACACAATTTTTCTACAGTTTATGTGAACTAAAAAAGAGAGGCCAACTTTCAATTGATTCTCTAATGACTGATAAATTTGGTAAAATCAAATTGATAACTTGAAACCTCTCTAGCATGTGAGTATGAATTTCTTTCAATTGATTGATAGCACTGATAACACTTACATTAATTTCAATTTATTGATTTATATCAATTTATGGATCAGTTTCAATCGATTGCCTTACCCTGGGATGACCAGACAGCATTTTAGAGACCTGTTACAGCTGTACATTTTACTTGTACGAAATTGGGCTCTTACCAAATACATGCAGGTTTCATGTGTCATGCATCTGTTCATTCATCTGTAGCAGGGCAGGAAAAAAATTGTGAGTCACTTGCCCAGTGGGCCAGTCAATTTCAGTTTTCACTTGCCCCCATTTAAATATTGGTTGCCAGTGTGGTGGCCAGTAAGGAAATCAGAGGACAAATGCGAATGAAGTACACTCGGATTCCTAACTAATTCTTGCTTTCAACCTAATAATTAACTTATCTTTATGTCTTAAGTTTTGAAATGGAATGACTGGAAATTATCATTTATCAAGCTGGCATTTTTAGTCAGACTCACAAGACTACTGAGGCTACATGGTAATTTCACTTGCCCACCGGGCCACTCAACTTCTATTTTCACTTGCCCAAGAGCAAAATTTACTTGACTTAGGAAATCAGACCTGGTTTTTTTCTGCCCTGAGTAGATCACAGATAACACCAAAATGTGGTAAAAACAAAAAATATTCACATAAGCCATTACCAGAGTGTGTCACACAATCTGTGAATTTTTCAGGCGTGTGTCACTGATGTTCTTACCACATTTTGATGTCTTCTGTGATCTATTTCTGAACAGATGCGTGACAACGTAGAATCTATCTGCTTTGTAATATATAACAAAGAAACAAAAACAAACATTTATGACATCAGCTGTACCTTTGTCCACCAATAGAGCATAAGTGCGTGTAAGGAACAATCAAATTGTGCCTGCAAATAACTTGACTTATTATTTAAACATTGTTTGATAGGAGTTTGATTTATTGTGCATGAATATTACAATGTAGAAGATAGTGAACATTGAATATTTACTGTCACACATTTTGAGTTTAGTTCTTCTACATCCTCTGACATTCAGTGCCTTCCAATCAGAAATGCAAAGTTTTTGTCACACAGTAGCTGCAGATGTAGATGTAAGATCTGTTTGATTGATGAATATTCAGGGCTCAAAATAATGGCCGGTCAACAGGCAATGTCTGGCCAGAATGGTGACTTGACTGGCCAAAAACTTCACTCGCCGGTCATGTTGACCAGTCATGTCATGTTGAGACGGTCACGTTGTTCATTCTTGAATAAACAATCAAATCCCCAACTGTAAATCTGAGAGTTTTAAATCTCTTTTTTATTATGACCTCTAATGAAAACATACACCAATGCATACATGTATCTGTTCGAACGGCTAAAGACCATTCGCTTGCTGTTTGTCATGCGTTCAAGATCGATAGGAGTGCCATTCGAGTGACTGGGGTTAAATCCGTTCGGAAAAATATTAAGCCAATTTTTAAATGGTCTAGCAGTGACTGGAACAAACAAACTATATTTGTGGGTTTAATTTGGCTCACATTACATGTACTTGATTTTTGCATAAATATCCTGACTGGTCAGAAATGAGACGTGACCAAGCTAAAATTACTTTGGCCAGTCAACATGACGGGCTACAGTCCAATTTCAAAGGTCACAGTATAAATTGGAATGATAAGAAACAAAATAATAACTCCAATGTAAAATTCACTGATTGATATCATACACAGAATTTGCTGATTCATACTCAGACATAACTTATCTTATTTAACAAAATGTTTTATGTTACTTGTAGGATGAAGTAAAATTGAGAGTGGTCAATACATGCATACTCCTTGGTATTGATGCTTGATCAGGAAAAAATCAGCCACTGAGAGGTCTACAGTACTTATGACTCTATAAGGGGTCCAAGGCCCATTTCTTGAAGGCCCTGGAAACTTTTCGGGCCCACAAAGCCATCTTTAATTGAGCTGTGTCTAAAAACTAAGAGCTGTATATGCCTGAAACTTCTTGTGTGAAGGAAACCTCTGTCCATATTGAGAATAAGCAATTAAAACAGCTCTGTAAGCATAAGATTTCAGATTTTGGTATGGCTATCTGGGTGCGAAAACTTTTTGGGACCTTTGAGAAATGGGCCCCTGGTGCATTACAGTCTAACATGGTGACCTTCAACGCTTTGATATGCTCTGGCAGCTTTCTGGCTTAAATTCAACCACTTTAAACGTTATTTTTTAATGCTTTGAAGTATCACCTACACTGTACCTGTGTTAGTGAATTAGCATCAAATTTAAATATCTTAGATTGCTAGGTTGATACTTATTGTTCAATACAGCAGCTATAAGATATCATCATAAAAAGAAAAGGCTATGTTTACATACATGTAGTACCAGAACAATAATTTATTAACTTATGATGTGTTATGGGAACTATGGTACTAGATAGGCCTTTCAATTTCAACAGGCCCCTGTGAATTTTTTTTTTACAGTACAGTTTTTTTATCACAAAAAGAAAAAGTAAAATTTTGAATATTGTTTACAGTGAATGTTTTGTCAGGGGTCCAAAATGTTTGTACTGTTTGGATTCCGTACAGTTTTGGAAAAAGAAGGAAACTGTGACTTTGTAAACATAGCCTAAAAGATGTCAGAAGCCTTGTTTTATGTTATGCAATGTAGTATTCCTTTGGCATGTTTTTATGATGAATTTAAAATGTCAATCTCTATCTTGTGGTAAATGTTTTTTCTCCCTATTTTCTGTTATTTCAAAAGAACAATTCACTCTATGAAAAAAGTTGATCAATACTTCACACTTACATTGCAGTAATTTTCATAATAAGGTTAAGGTAAAGTCTGCATACGAGCCACGTGGCCCAACAGGCTGGAGCTTATCCCGCTCTCTGTAGCAGGAAGCGACTAGGAGTATTTCTACTCCCCCTGGATGAGATGCCAGTCCATTGCAGGGTTACCCCATCATTAAATTCGCTGCTACCCACTTATACACCTGGGTGGAGAGGCACTGAGAGTAAAGTGTGTTGCCCAACAACACAACAGAATGTACCCACCTAGAGCTTGAACCCGGATCGCTCGATCAGGAGTTGAGCGCACTACATGTAACTACGAGGCCATCGTGCCTCCCCCATTTTTCATTATTAAGGCTAATTTAATCCTACATTAATTCCTTAGTAAGAAAAAACAGTTCATTCATTCATTTTATGACAAAGGTATTATCATTATTTTACATTTGACTTTGTGGATTTAGTAAATATTTAAGACAGGTATCCATTCACAAACAATTTTAATTTAGTAATACACCTAAATTGTAAAAGTTTTACTACTTGTAGCTGACAACAGTATAGTTCTTAATCATTTTATTATTTATGAATTAAATAGAGCTGAATATGACATGGTTTTGCACAATCTTGAAAAGGTCTTGAATTTTAGTAGTCTTCTTGAAAAATGCTTGAATTCGGTTAAAGGAGCTCAGTCGTGGTATTTTAAAATATTTCGGCCATGCACAAAATTACATTTAAGTCGTCTTGTTATGGATAGATAGAAAAGAAAACATGTTTTATCTGTTGCAATGTATACATTGTAAACCTTATTCATGGCATATAAAAACTATTTGAATTTTACTGAGTTTGTTCTGATTGCAATAAATTTCTGATTCTGTATAAATTTGCATATTTTCTACTATTATAATTAAGGTCAACAGATTTGATTACAATAAAACAGTACATTCCATGCATTTTTCTTCAAGTTATTATTTACGAGTCATTTATCGTACAGGGTTTCTGCCTCCCTTTTTCGACTTCCATGTTATTTACAGGTTCCCTTTTTCCATTTCCAGGTTATTTACAGGCTCCCTTTTTCAATTTACAGGTTATTTGCAGGCTCCCTTTTTCAATTTACAGGTTATTTACAGGCTCCCCTTTCAATTTACATGTTATTTACAGGTTCCATTTTTCGATTTCCATGTTATTTACAGGCTCCCTTTTTCGATTTACATGCTATTTACAGGCTCCCTTTTTCGATTTCCATGTTATTTACTGGCTCCCTTTTTCGATTTCCATGTTATTTACAGGCTCCCTTTTTCCATTTACATGTTATTTACAGGCTCCCTTTTTTGCATTTACATGTTATTTACAGGCTCCCTTCTTCGATTTACATGTTATTTACAGGCTCCCTTTTTCGATTTACATGTTATTTACAGGCTCCCTTTTTTGATTTACATGTTATTTGCAGGCTCCCTTTTTTGATTTACACGTTATTTACAGGCTCCCTTTTTCGATTTACATGTTATTTACAGGCTCCTGTTTTCATTTTCCATGTTATTTACAGCCTCCCTTTTTTTATTTACATGTTGTTTACAGCCTCCCCTTTTTTATTTACATGTTTTTTACAGTGTTATGGCACCCTCCCTGTATTAAATTTACATGTTTTTTTACGGGTTTCCAGGTTGAATCACAAGAAATTTTCAGGCTATTTACAGTATTTGCAGGAACAGTTTACATGTTATTTACATGATCTTAGCCCTTTGCTTTGAAACATTTACAGTATTTTCTTCATCATTTACATGTTTCACTTAAAGTATTTACATGTTATTTACATGAAACCTCCAAAACATGTAAAAGGGGAAAAATCATGTAAATTATTCTTTACAGTCTTTTTCTGATTGTTTACATGTTAATTACATGTTATTTACATACTCTGTAAATTTTCAACTTTTCCAGTGAGCCTCTCTATTCACGCACGCGAAAAAAAAAAAAAAAAGCGAGCGAAGCGCTTATCTCGGTCCCCATCCCCTACCCAATTAAGTCTTCCAGTTCTCTCGCGTTTCTATCCGCGCTCAACGATCGAATAAAAATACTAGAAAATGGAGGGCTGCGAGCAGTCTGTATTGGCAACAGCACTAATTTCATAATTCTTTCTTTTCAGGGTGAAATTTCGACGCTGATCGCATTAGACAGAGAAGTACGAGACAATTATGTGTTTACCGTTCAGGCCATGGACAATGGACAGACACCACTCAGCGGTTACACTTCGGTACTTAGACTACGTGATATAAGAATTTCGTCTAATGATTATAGACCATTTTCGTATTCGCGTTACTGGACTGGAACTAGCACGCAATGGAGGCTCATGCGGGGGAAGATCATTACAAAGAGATTAACGTCATTTGCATTTGAAAAGACTCCCGCATCAGCCTCAGCTGCAAGCTAGTTCCAGTCCAATACCGAGAATACGAAAATCAGTGGCGGATCCAGACCTTGAGCTAAGGGGGGGGGGGGAGGGGGGAGGGGGGGGACGGTTTTGTTTTGCTTGCCCTGCCGGCTTTTCTTCCTTCTGTGATTTCTTGTTTCTTCTTGCCCAAAATAAAACATGGGGGGGGGGGGGGGCGAGCCCCCCGGGCCCCTCCCCTAGATCCGCCACTGAAAATGGCCTATTCTATCTCTATTTCCGTCCCATATTAATTGAATTCGTCAATTGTGAGCATAAACAATGGATGGGTGGCGCCAGGGTTTAACGCCCTGACAATTTCTGCCATCCCGCTTTACTTAGAAATGGTAAATGATGGGCAATGAATCCTCTTTTTATAAACACACCAAAAGGTCCAAAGCTGAGTGTCTGTATTATGAAGGATGTCCATATTGTAGAGGAAGACCTTATATGAAAACTGGTTTTTCTCGGACCAAGTGATGTAGCGGTGTGCGTATTCTAGAGGTGTTTGTAAGTAGAGGGTCGACTGTAATTCTTTACCCTTATATTCTTCATGGGTGTGGGCCATGATACTCCTCGATTATAGCTCCATTTACGGGTTTCTGTGTGTCATTAGACTGCAAAACAGTCGTATTTTTTGCGAACGCGAGCGACGGTCAATATTCGAATGAAAGGTCTGGAGCGAGTGTAAAACGGCGAGGGAGAATGGGGAGAGACGCTCGCGCGCTTCACACGCGAGGATCGCGCCTTCCGAAAACGTCCGAAAACGGCTGTTTTGCAGTCTAGTGTGTCATCGTCTGATGGGTTCATTCTAAATTTCTTCTTTAAGGTTACTGTCCATGTGACCGACGATAACGACAACGCTCCTCGATTCCAGTTCCACTCTCCATATAAAATGACCGTCATGGAGGATGCACCCCTGGGGACTAGAGTGGGCCGACTACAGGCTTTCGACAGCGATGTCGGGCAGAATGCGGTGTTTGAGTACGCTATTACACATGCAAATATTGGTAAGGTCCTAATATTTGGGCGAAGTATCACCAGCAAGGGTTTGCAAATTCATTGCTAGCGGTGATATTGAGTTTTAAGTTTTAAATTAGAAGTGTCAAGAAAAGGTCAGAAGCACATATTTTTAAACAAATACGAACTTAGATTGGTAAACTAACATTGTTTAGAGAGAAACGGTCTTTATAGCTAGGAAGGAACTGATGGAAATATCTGTTTTGATTAAGGTCCAGGGCTATCAATGATCTCGATCCACACTGACTGTGAAACTCCCCTGGGACTGGAGAATGGTGACGTAAGAGCCAGTGACACAAGCGCGACAAGCACGTACACAGTCCCCAACGAGGATTACTCTCCAACACTGGGAAGACTTAATAACAAGGTGTTCAACCAATTTGGAATTTCTTATAAAGGTAAATAGCAGCCCAAAACTCTCAGAGAGTTGCTAACTGGACCTTAACTTAGCGAACTTTTCAGTTTGAAAACTGAGAGAAAATACCAAATAATTTTCTGTGCTGCTCGTGATGAAAAAAGTTGGGTGCTTAGTATTTATGATTGAATAATTAGGTAATATTTGAAATTTATATTGCGTAAACTTCTTTTAAATAATCAAATGCTCTTCTCAAAATGTTACTTAAAAACTTAAAAAAAAAAAAAAAAAACTAGACAAAAATTGTTCTACAAAAACTGTTCTTTAAAAAGCATGTTCTTCATAGATTAAAACAGGCATATGAATAAAAAATATTTACACTAAGTTAAAAGTATGTTTTAAAAGGTAAGAGACATGATAAAAGGGTGGAGATAAGACAATCAGCCTAGAAACGTTTGACTGAGAACTGAAAAATAGCCCGAACTTTTATCATTGCAACTCTGCTAACTTTTTGCTGACAAATATCACGAGATTTTTATGGATATTTTTATGGACAAATCGTTTTTCCTTCCTACTCATACAAGGCACCAGACAGCTCACTTGAGAAAATTTCAGGTAATGTAGTTGTGAAAATGACATTTTGGTAATAATGTTTTTCAGGTGCTTGGTGTGCCGGGGTGAATAACAAACAGCAGTATCTGCAAATCGATTTCCGAGGGATGCGAAAAGTGACAAAAATCGCCACTCAGGGGAGGCCTGAGTCCAATGACTACGTTGAAAGCTTCAAACTGTCATTCAGCTTAGATGGAAAGTCCTTTGAATTCCATAGAGAGGTAAAATGCGAATCATATGTGTTTTAAATTACCAGTCAATATAGCTTAAAAGACTGCCATTAATTTCAGTTCCGGGTATTTGTGACACTAAAACGGCTGTCTACTGCGTTCAGTTCACTTCCCTGACCCACCGTCGAGTTGGTTCGTTACTGCTAAATAACAAGTTGTGAAACTCCAGAGGGCTATGAGTGGCAGACCTGGGCCATAGCCCCTTATTTTAAAAGTAAGCAACGTTGTAAAATTACGCACTGGGCTAACTGCTAAGGTGTCCTTGTTGAAATTATTATACCTGTTGTTTCGTAGGTTTTTGTGGGTAACACCGATGGTGACAGCATCAACACTAATCGGGTTCTTCCCCCATTTCACGCACGATACGTGCGAGTTCACCCTCAGTCTTGGAACAACAAAATCTGCTTAAGGCTCGAGATGTACGGGTGCGAGTCTACTGGCAAAGATGAAGGTATGGTTTACTTACAAAATTATATCAAATTTCTTTCATATTTAATTTCACGAGAATATGAAACTGGTAAGATTTAGATAGTATAATGGTCAATACTTATTTCAAGAAAAAAGCACCCACTTCATAGTTTGATAAAGTCTTGGCTTATTTCTGTTGTACGGTCACATTGATGACTGAAAAAAGACCAAATTAAGTACAGAATACCGACAACCAGACAAAACACTTTACAACCGTCACACAATCAGAGGCTTGTTGATAGAGATTTGTTTGGTCCAAATTGTGTTCTGTGAAACATTCATAACACCGTCAGCGGATTTTTAGCAGGGTACCGAAAACCTCTAATAGGGCCTCATATCTTTCTTGCGTGTACGAATTTTGTAATGTATCTTTTTGTTTTAGTTACTCTTCCTTTCATCATTAATCCGGACACTGGTTATGTTAGCACTTCACATAGTCTAGACCGTGAACTACAGCACAAGTATATTCTGACAGTGGAGGTAAGAGGGTGCACTAAATGACATTAGTATATTCTCAGCTCCGACTATTGCATTTCTAGCTCTCTGATTGGCTCAAAAACTCCGACTATGAGCCATTAGTCGGAGTTTTACCTTATATGGAAAACAGTGCGCCAAGTTTAAAAATTTTCCGCTCTGTAAAATTGTTGAAATAAAAATCGGCGGCAAAAACCCGATTAAGAATATACTAAAACAATTATTCCATTCGACCTTGTTGGATATGAAGTGATCATAACCAACTCGCGCTACGCGCTCGTTGGTTATTTATCACTTCATATCCAACGCGGTTTCATGGAATAATTGTTAAATAGTAACTCTTTTAACGGTTTATTTTTCTCATTTGCATTACAAAATCCTGCATGTACATGAGGCAATTTCGGGCTATTTTGTTGTTTCGGCCCAAAATTGCCTCGCATCCACATCGAATTACATTGCAATGCAGGTAAGAAAAGCTAACCCTGAAAAGGGCTATATATATGAAACAACAACAACAACAACACAACAACAGCATCAACAATAACAACAACAATAACAAAAACAACAACAAAAAGAGGAACGACAACAAAAACAGTGACAATAACAACAAAAACAACAACAGCAACAGCAACAATAAAAACAACAGCAACAACAACGGCAAAAAAGCAACAACAATAACAACAATAACGACAAACATCAATAATAGCAACAACAACAACAATGGTAACAGCGGTAACAGCAATAGCAACAACGACAACAACAACAGATTAAAGAGTGGACAACGATAACGTAATTATCAAGAGCGACGATGAAAACAGCGTTTGATAATTATAAGCGAATACTATCATTGGTCTGTATCTAATGATGTGATGAATTCAAGATGGAATCTTCTTTCTTCTACACTGTATGCAACGTAGTATTTCGTAAAGAAGTTTCGTACAGATTTCTTTTTAAAGAAAGCACCCTGTATGAAAGTGCGCGCTGAAAGCTGTACTCTTATCACTCTTTAGAAACACTCTGAGAACAAGTCACGAGCTGTTGACGACATAATGGCGCGAGTAAAGAAAATTTAATTTTGTTTTCTACTTCGTAATATGAATCAAGAATCGCTTTTATTTCGAAGAGTGAAAGAGTAGTGACGAAACATTGCTTGTATTTCGTATCGATTTAGCAAATAAGTCAGGCTGCAAAATACCCTATATGTCACGTGTGCCCTTATTAGTCGTAATATCACACGAAACACAACATAGAAAAAACAACTTCGCGACACTAACATCATTACTCTTTGCTCGTCATGTTTCAGGCCAAAGACAAAGGCATTCCATCTATGAATAGCACCACAACAGTTGAAGTACTGGTCATCGATACTAATGACAACCCACCAGTGTTTACGAAACCCGTGTACACTGCGCCGGTACCAGAGAACGCTTTCGGAGGATTTCAGGTATATTATCAAACGCTTTACATTGTATTGGGATTTCACTGCCTTACTGCGTGTTAGTTTCACTATCAGGATTTAGAATTTAGAACATTTACTTGAGTGGAAAAACGCGAGAAAAATCATCTTTTCTTATCGGGAATAAATTTCCGCGTGTTAAATTTTGGGAATCGTGTATAAAGGACTCGCTATCAATGCATGACTCTTTTACTTTTTTAGTATTATATATATTTTTCTGTGCAAAAGTGAGTTTGAGATATTTTGTCGCCTTTGAAAGGTAATACGAGTTACAGCGCTGGACGCCGACGAAGGAAACAATGCTGCTGTTACTTACAATATCATAGACGGCGCAGACGGAAAGTTCATCATTGAAGGTCAGATACGGCAATATATCTTGATGATTTTAATGAGTGAATGGGGGTTGATCTGACCCTGCTAATTTTAAAGGAGCTACGTCTCGGTTTTCACATCTTGAAAAGTTTAGCCCAAACTGTTCAAGTTCGTCGTTTGTAATCCGTGTCAATCTCCTCCATCCTTAACCATCCTTGTTCCTTTGTGGTTTATTAGTATCTCTTTGCTGTGTGCCTATCTTAGTAAACTATCATTTTAAGTTTACCTTCAGTTTAAAGATAATTTTGTACGTGGCTAAAACAACTCAAAATACCTTGACAGAGCTCCTTTAAAAGGTTCAACCAGGCGATCTTTCGCCCGTTTACCATTACTTTGTGTTTTCAGGATCTTCTGGCATTGTTCGTCCTTCTAGCCGTCTTGACTACGAATCGATGGCGGACAAGTTTTACATTCTAAATATTTCTGCAACTGACAATGGCCATCCGCAGTTTACGTCGTATACTGTCCTTAATATCACCGTCACAGACTTTAACGACAATCAACCTAAATTCTCACAAAATTCCTACAACCTGGGCGTGTCCGAGGATGCTACGGTAGACACTTACTTTGATCAAATCATTGCGACTGACGAAGACGCTGGAGAAAACGCAAAGGTAATGAATGGTCTTTTAAAATGTTTTGCTGAAATTCTACGCAAATTATTTGTCTATATTTCAGCTTTATCAACAATTAAAACCACGGAGTCTTTTATGAAACGCTCTTTATTCTTTCCTTAGATAACGTATTCCCTGAAAGAAGATGAAGGTATATTTTTCATCTCGCCTGAAACGGGGAAGTTAAAGATCCTGCGGGAACTAGACCGAGAGACAGAGGACAGTTACCGAATCACCGTCATAGCCACTGATAATGGCGCCCATAGGCTTTCGTCTCAAGTGGAGGTAGCATTAAGCTCGCCAGATCGATCAGTTATTTAATATGAAACGTAACTAAGACACTGATCTGATGGCAAACAAACCATGCTATTCTAATCATAAATGAACTTCCACGAGTGGTAATATGAGTCCACCTCTCACCTCAAACTATGGGAAAAACAAACGCAACCGACAACCGGCATAATGCCGTTAAAACAACAGAAACGGGCGATATCTGAAAATGACTTACATTGCCGTTGGTTATTGATTTCTTTAAGCCTCGGAAGGTTCTTAAGTCACAGTAACCTTTCATGCTGACCAACACGGCACTGAGTATAATTCTGAAACTTCGGTGCTACTACATCAAATATTGTAAATCTCCTCTAATTACTTGCCTCTGTTCTCGTCAAGTTTTAAACTCTGCGCGAGCTTTCTTACTATCCCTTTAAGTTTTTAATGTACTTTTTTCATTGTTTTCAAAAGAAAATTTTTGTTTTTTTCTAAATACTCGAAGGTCTTTATCCAAGTTTTTGACGTAAACGACAATTCGCCTGAGTTTACTCGCGATTTGTACGCGCGGAAGCTGGTTGAAAACGTTGCTGTTGATACAGTGGTGCAAGTGGTGCAAGCCAATGATGCCGACGTCGGCAAAAATGGTCACGTGCGGTACAATATTACGGCGGGAAATGAAGCTGGTAATGTATCTGTAAAACTGTAAACAATTACTAGTATATTACACTGAGAATTTAGCTGAGATCAAATAATCAATGAACTTGGCTATAGCTGGAGATAGATATAGACAGTAAACTGGCATAATGGTTTCATTACGGTCAAAGCCATTTTAAAAAGCTATAAAAATGTTTTCTAAGATTTCCTCAAAGGAAGAGGCGACTGAATGGTTTGATTTCTGATCGGAATAGATGTTTTCCATATATATTCGCAAGAGCCAGGAGCTTGCGAAGTTCCTTGCATTGCGAACACCCAAAGACTTCAATTCTCGTCACATCCAGACTTTCGCTGGTAAACCACTGTTTCGCAAAGGTAAAAACGGTTAGCATAAACGTTTAAGCCTCGGCGTCATGAGCCAAGTTCGATGGGTTGGGTCTATTGCCCAAGCTAGTCAGAGTTATTTGTATGATGTGTTTTAAAATACGACTTGAAGTGGCGCAAAAGAAGCAGGTGAAAAAAACATTAACTAATCAAATAAAATACTGACTTGATAAACAAGTTTTGAATCATTCATTTGAAGGACTGTTTTCAATACATGAGCTAACTGGAGAAATAATTGTGGCGAAACCGCTGGACCGTGAAGTCAAAGACATCTTGAGCATCAGCGTGTTCGCGGTGGATGATGGGGAACCTCAGAGAAGTGACAAAGCAGAAGTGGAATTTTTCCTGACTGACGTTAACGACAATTCACCTGTGATAAGACCACAGAAGAGCGAGGCCTCTGTTTTTGAGGTATTGATTAGAGCTTAGATTATCTTGTTACTTTAATAGAAAATATACAGCCTTGTAAAATTGGAAAAGAACTAATAGAAGCAAATACATTAAACTTAGTCAGAAATCAAATTGTGTAAAATCAAAAAGAATAGTAATAAAAGAAAAGAAAACCAAACAGGCAAGTTTCAGGCAGAGAACACAGGAAAATACTTTGAAGAGAACCATAGCAACAAAATGTAGATATGTGAAAATGAACAAAAACCAAGGTTGATAAACACCACATATGAATACGATTTTATGAGCAAACATTTATCTCCATGATATTTTTGCTATGAATTGCTGAACGTAACTGGTTGGTATCTTAAATTTTTGATTGTCTTACTGAATACCCTTGGTATTTCTTTTCTTGTTTAGAATGTAAACAGTGGATCTTTTGTTTATGACGTTAATGCAACTGATGATGACATCACGCTGAACGGGAAAGTGGAATATGCCATCATGCACGGCGAGGAAGGGAAATTTGTCATTAATGCTACTTCCGGTATAATAACAACAGCTGGAGCTCTGGACCGAGAAAAAAAGGATTCCTACACGGTACATGTTGCCGTACTGCTGTTTAATTTTAGTTTCAACTGTTTTCATAATCCATCTTAATCTTCCTGAAACTTAACTATCGTTTTTTTTTTTCCTCCTGTTAATTACATGCATTGTTTGTTGGGTGTTTTCCATTCAATTTTCCATTCAATGAAAACATATGATACAGTACCTTCAATCGATTTTTTAAACATTTGAGGCGCGGTGGCCTAGCCAATGGAAGAGCGACGGACGCATGATTCGAATTAAAGCTTAGGCCGCCGGGGTCATTTGTTGTGGTCTCGGTCAGAATTCTCTTCAGCTCACAATCCCTTTCCAGTAAGCAGTATAAATCCCACCGGCGAAGCGTTGAATCAAATTGCTAAAATTCTGGGCTGTAGACTTCCCTCCCTCAAAGAAAAACGAAAACAGATGACATTTCGGCGAGTACTAAATATGTAAAAATCAAGGCATTGATCACTGAGATCATCGTCAGAGTGTTCACAATAATTACAACACCCCATGACTTGACTCCTATATTGTACCTTACCGGTAGCTTATTGTCATGGCACGTGATCAAGGAACAGTTCCGTATATGGACTTCGGAACAGTAGATGTCGAGATTCTTGATATGAACGACAACACACCACGCTTTACAACCGTAAGTAGACTTAAATTCATACTTGGTAGAGTATACCCTAAAAGAGGTTGACTTTTTCCTAACAGTAACTATAAACAACTTATTAACCAAGACTATTTTTTTCAGACTTTTGGACCGTTCATGGCGACTGAAAACGAACCAGTGAACACAACTATAGGAAAGGTTTTTGCTGAGGATAAAGATATCGGGAAGAACGCTGAAATAACGTATTCCATTACCGGTAGGTCTTTATTGGTTGTCAGTGTGATAATTCTTAATTTAATCTATTATGAGAAAATAATCCCTTCAAATGTCCTTCCCGGCGAAACTAACGTAGTGTTGATTATGTATGATTAAGAAATAGTTCATTGGACCGCAATCGGTGGCTAGCAGTACCAACCCTTGAGTAACGCTAACAGTTATAGATATTGGAAAATGTCAAACATCAAAGGTCTTCATAGCAAGATAAGGCTTCTTTTTGCAGGTTTGTTTTCCCTCCAAATTTTCCTCCCTCCATGAAATTGTCTCCTCGAGTGCCAAAGTTCGTAATGCAGTGTAGAATAGCAAATCACAGATGACCTGCTTTGAAATTAGTCAGTAACTGAACAGTGGCAAAAACATCAGCATAAGTTTTGTGAATGAATATTACCTTGACATAAAGGAGAACCTTCTTTTCCAGTCTAGGCCATGGGTCACAACAGCACCTGCTTTAATAGTAAGGACTACCTTACTACACTTTTGCTGTTTTGCCCATTTTACCTGCAATCTGGAAGCAAGGCGTATGAGCACGAGTAAATGATTTTGCTTTCCTTTATTATTACCTTTTTTACGCCAGAAGGAGACGTGGATAACTGTTTTAATATCAACGGAACTTCAGGAACAATTTTTACCAGGAAACCTTTGGTAAGTACTTGGTAAACTTATGATGGAATTTACGTTAAAATGATTCCAGTAGACTCATGGAAGAATATATCGTATTGGGTGCTTCTACGACTTAAAAAAAAATCAAATAAATTTAAAGTTCAGAAAAGTAATTGCAGCCTGTGTTGAGGGAATTCTCGTAGGGGTTGAGTAAAACCCCTCTAGCTAATGAGTATTCCTACGAGAACTCAAGCTTCACTGAAAAGACAGAGGTAATTCTTTACGTTTGATTTTACTGGAAGGACAAACAACTAATTAATAATTTGTAGTATTTCATGTTATGTTAGATTCCATTTTGAAACATCATCCATGATAAGTTACCCAGTCCTGTCTATTTGATCTAGGATCGCGAGAGGACTAGGATTTACGATCTTACAGTATCAGCAACAAACATCGCGTCCAATCCTTCTCTGAGCAGCAGCACGACGGTTAGAGTCAATGTCCTGGACACCAACGATGAACCGCCTCGCTTTAGTGTTTCAAGCTACAACGAGACCATCTCCGAGGGAGACAAAGCTGGGACGTCCATCGTGAAAGTGTCCGCGCAAGATAAAGATCTGGTTGGTGTTTGAATATAACCAGTGTATTTTTATTTTGGAAGCTACTTAGGGCAACGGAGAAACCAGATGGTTAGGTTGTTTGGCCAAAGACACTGTATGCATGCGTTTTTTTAAGCTCTACTTGAGGCAAGCTAGCAAACCAGATAGATGTCTAGGATGTATAGTCAAAAGGAGTGTGTTTTTTCCTTTGAAGCTACTAAAGTCAAGCTAGTAATTATAACCCAGATGTCTACTGAGGATGTGTACATGAAGTCCGAGGCAGCGTGTGTTGTTTTTGTAAGCGAGTCACTCAGAATTTTCATCAACTTCTTTATCAAATTGCAATGTCAGCAGTCAGAGAACAGGCATGAATGTTGAATGATGCCTTCTTGATGGGTCTCAAGACCTTGTCTTGTGCTGGCAGGGGACAAAGTTAGCAACTTCATACAGCTACTCACCATTGACTCTGGCTCTTTGAAATATCAGCATGTCTAGAGCAGTTTTCACTTAAAATCACCTAACTAGACAACGTGTGACTCAAACTGAAGTAAAGCAGACACGAACAAACTAAACAAAACAACAACAACAACAACAACAACTACAACAACTTCAAAAGATAAATTTCGGTCCTAAAAAGAATTTGAGGCATCAACAACGTTCTATTGACTTCCAGCTCACGACCATGTTTGAATTAATTTTCAATGAAAAACAAGTTTGAAATCTTAAACCACTACTAATGCACAGAAACAGTTTCTTGGACGTAAATAAGCACTTAAATATCTTTTCCTAGGGGACGAACGGGCGAGTGTTGTACAGAATTCTATACGACGAAGTAAACACAAACGTGTTTAGCATAAATCAAGATTCAGGAATAATGACGCTGAAAAACACCATTGACGAAGAAGAATACAGACGATTTATGGTCATGGTAGAGGCCAAGGACCTTGGATCGCCCCAGCCCCTCTCGTCCGTTGTACCTGTACACGTTACTGTTGAAGATGTAAATGACAACCAGCCCATATTTGATAAACAATCCTATAGGTATGTTTTTCTTTTACCCTGTCTAAAAGATAAACGTTAGCGTGCTTTTTTGTTTTACCTGTTTTGGTAGACGAAATCATTGCATCTTTGTCAGATGCATCATGGTAATGTTAAAGTGTCTCGATGTTTTTGTTTTATATGATTTCAGCTTCGCTTTAACATTATTGGGGAATTAGTCTTTGCCAAAAAATGTGAAATCATTTTGAAGTACCTAATCCTGAATTTAAATTTAATACCGCAATCATTTTTGTTGAGAAACTTCCACTTTATTCTGAGTTGATGCTATTTCTACACTTAATATTCCTTATATAACTCACTTTGGAGGAAACGTCTACATCTTTAAAAGACGTTTAATGGAATAAAAGTAAAAAAAAAAATTACCCTTAACTGATATAAATACCAATAGCAAATTTGTCTTGTACCTCTGTACTTATACGTCTTGTCCTCTTAAAGTGCTTCAGTGTCGGAGGCCGCTGCTGTTGGTCGCTCAGTTATCAAGGTCAGAGCAACAGACCAAGATACGGGAACTAATGCTGAAATAACCTACGAGATTATAAGTGGAGATGATCAAGGTAACAGTGTATCAAGAAACGTGTTGCAGTGCGTCAGGAAAATTTTTATCGATGTTGCGCAGAGCACGAGGAACGTATTGGTTATTTACGTGTTCTGAGCTGTGTGAAAGTGATATCATACCCCACAATGCAAAATGCAAACAGGTTAGTTAGAGGGGATAAAGAGTGAAAAGACTGTTGAAGAAGAACCCACCCACCCCCCTGTTGACAAGCTGGTGACCCGTATGAGGGTTGTCTTTGTTTCGATTGGCAGGTTGTTTAACATTAACGTGATTCTTAGTGTAACAATATGTATGGATTTTCTATATTTCCACTTGGACAGACAGTAGTATAAAAGCCGGCTATGAAAACTTAATATGACGGACGCTGGCTGTAAAAATTTGGAATATCCCAAAACAGATGTAGACGCACTCAGCTAAGGGTAGTGTGCTATCAATTAAAAGAACCGAATCGACGCTAACCGAAACCCTGATGACAGATTCAGTCACTTCCTTTCACCAGGTGATTTCCGCATAGACAACACTGGCTCTGTGTACGTAAACAGAGGATTGGATAGAGAAAGAATTGCCACCTATTCGCTAGTGGTTGGAGCTTATAACTATGAAACCAAGGCCTTTAATGAGACAAGCCGACCACGGCAGAGAAATGTGGACGGTATGACATCTCTTCAATTAAATTCAAGAGTATGCTTTGATTTCTCTACTTTTTTTTTCTATTTTATCAAAAACATGGGCATCAAATCTTCAGTTTGACTCAGCTCACTTTGGATGGCAAGCAGATTTTAGTGTCTTAATAATTATTTACTAATTACGATAAACATTATTCTTTCAGCTGAGGGTTATCTGTATGACACTTCAACCGTTACGGTAGCTATCACTGATATAAATGACAACGCCCCAACGTTTATCAGGCCACTTTTTACGGGAGGTAAGAAAACCAATGACCTCACTAATGGCTGTTGTACGTATTGCATATCTGTGTTCTCCCGGGCTGCGCCACATAATTTTCTGGGTGACACATGCATTGTGGCGGGAAAGCAAGGCTCTATGCATTCCGTTAGATAACGCCCAAAACTGCAAGCCTTCTGATTGTTTTTCTTACAAACATAGACTAATCACTTGCAAAATTGATGAAAAAACACCGCCATTATGGTTGTGGGGGGTGGGGGTGGGGGAGAGAGGGGAGTCCTTAATTACAACCCGTTAGTAATAAATGAGTTTAAAAAGTGCAAATTTCATTAAAGTAACTGGAAATGATTCACACAGCACTTTGCAAGACATTCTCCAACAATAGATTGAAAAAAAAAAAAACAAAAAACAAAAAAAACAAGGTTCACTCAATAGATTGAAATACAAATGGACTGTACATTAACTGGCTACTCCTTAACTTTAAACATAAATTGTATGGGTAACTACAGTCTGGTGATACTTTTCGATTAAATGATACACGTGGAAACGAGTGACTTTTGGTGATTTGAAACTCGTGATTTTGAATTAATTTTAAATATTTTATTTTTAGGTATTGCAGAAGGTGCAGATCTAAACACTTTCATCATGAAAATCAGGGTGGGTAAAAACAACTATAAAATGAGTATTTTAAATAACATTTCGTCCCATGTTGCGCTTTGTCCGATACGTTTAGAGCCCCTCTTATACTTATTTTGACAATGAAATTCGCCAGATATGGTATCTGCGAAATTTTACCATGTGAGTAGCTTTTGTGAACTCCTTGGCTAATTGCGAATTTGGGTTAGCAATGCTATTTAGGGTAACGTCTATTTTTATCGCAGGCTACAGACAGAGACGCGGGTAACTTCAGTGTGGTGCAGTATAGAATATCATCTGGAAATGACGGTGGCTTTTTCAAGATCGATGAGAACACAGGATTCATAACGACAGCAAGTAACTTCAAAGGGAAGAAGGGTCAGCGGTTTACCATTAAAGTGAGTGCTTACGACAATCATGGGAAGGCTCCTACAAACGAAGCTGATGGAGAGGCAACCGCACAGGTAATGACTGTCCGAATTTGCTATGATTTTTTAAAATTAGTTTCTTTTTATATGATTCCAGTCTTCTTGAAGGTCGACGTGGTCTCATGAACAGGTTCCGGGGGGAGGAGAGGAGGACGGGTACTCTACAAAGGTTTATACGGGCAGACTCCACCCCAAGGTTCAACCCCTTACCCTTTTGTATACCATTTTGAAAGAAAAGATACCCCTTTCGTAGACCTTTTTATTGAAAAAAAGCACCTCTTTCACTTCCCTACTTGAGAACACTGCATCCCTTTTCTAAACCCTTGGAATGAATGAGCAATATCACCAGAGAACATCAAGCATAACCAGGAGAGATGTTAACGACACAACTAAAAGAAATTTTATACTCAGTTCATGTTCACGTCGGACCTGCATTTCTCTGCCCCTTCATATACCCCAACTTGTGAAATCCCTACCCAGGTTTTATACCTTAAGCCTGAAAAAGGTACCCCTTCCGTGCGGAGCCTCCTCTAATAGGACATGATAGGGGGTATCCCCCGAGACAAGTCTTTAAATAAAGAAAAAGGTAACGATCTAATTGCCAATACATCTCGTCATCTTCGCCTCCTCACGGCAGGAGGCGCATTGCGCCTTTCCCATTGCGTCTAACCGTATCCCTAACCCTAACCCTAAGTTTAAAAACCCTGTTAGCTTTGTGCAGTGTGAAGAACGCTTTTGCGACATGGCTTCTTTGTTCTCCAGATATTCGTTCTTGTTGATGAACAGAGAGTCACTCTCAAGGCTGAAGTTGATCCATCTCTCATCGAGCAGAATAAAGAGGAGTTTATCAGGTTATTATTCTATCTCTTCCAGTTTTACGCGGGCGTTACTAACAATTGTAACTTTAAACTATTTATGCATCTCATCTTCATGATTAAGACTAGCAGAGGTTTACAACGATCGCCTATTTGAATTCTAATCAAGTTTTAGGGTAATTTCTCTGTATCATGCCAACAATTCCATCATAATCTTGTTCTCTTTTTTTTTTTTTAAAGTGACGAGTTGCTTTATCCGAAAGTTACTTTTTTTATCATCAGCATCATACTGTGACGCATGTAACGTGGAATTTACATGTACTGTAGTTTAAAATCAGTCAGTAGCTTTTTTGATATTAATAAACGTGATAGAAACACTTCTTAGTTTTTGATGCCGCCCCTCTAGTATGTTGAATAACATCACTGAAGCCGAGGTGAACATAGAAGCGATATTCAAGGTCTTTGCTGAGACTACCGATGGGAGACAGATCGCTAACTCTGAAGTACTCTTCCATGCTGTCAATGTTGAGCATCAAAACATCATGACCAGTGATGAAGTGTTAAGGTAAATGAACTTTAAAATACTAAGCGAGGAATGTACCTTTATTAGCAACTGCTAAATGACTAGGCCTTGTTTATTAATAAGTTGCGGCATGCTTCACTAGCTACTTTGCTTTCAGGGGCTGGTGAGTGGTACATAAAAAACGCAGGTTCCGGGGACTATCTTAATGCGACCTCAAAATCTTTGAAGGCTTTGCGATGAGTCACTTCATCTCGGTTTTGTTTGCTTGTTTTTTTTTGTTTTTTGTTTTTTTTTGCTTTTTTTTTACCGTCTCGGGGGTAAAATCCAGTATCAACGAAAAAAAACTGGCTTTAGCCTTTAAAGAATTGGATCTTACTCAACATATCATAGGTTACATATAATATCTTTACTAAGTTATATCCGATATAAATTGTAAGACCAGCCGGCCAAGCCCGTGGGTTTTTCTCGTTTGATTCTCTTTTCTGTGATCTCTACAAACACAGGACGACGCACCGTTACTTCAAATTAATTATAGTATATCAGAGCTATAGTTTGAATTCTAATTCCTTCGTTTCAGTACAATTGAAAAACACGCTGACAAGTTAGAGACTCTGTACGCCAGATGGAAGATAAGGGCTCCGATTTCCACTACAACAGAGCCTCCAGCAGATGATAGTGGCCTGGGTAACGCTGAACTGGCGCTGATCATCTTGGGATCTGTTGTGGGGCTGCTTTTGTTGCTTGGTCTGTGCTTCGCTATTAAGACCCGCTGCAGGTAATTTAAAACTGATCTTCTCATTGGCCCAAAATGGACCCATTTTGATCGCTTTTCAATTGTTTCGACCAGGTTACTCATCATCGTGATCATAGTCACCAAATCAATGTAAAATACTGTCCTGTCACAATTCTGTTACAGGAAAGGTTGAACTCTTCTGTCACTCGAAAAGGGTTCTGTTATCTACCTATCGTACTGCTTACTCTGGATTCCCTTGCTAATCTGTTAATTCAGTCCTTAGTACGTTGATATTGATATCGTTAGGAGAATTGTGATGTTGATCACTCATTCAAAGGGTTAGATCACCGTGTTTTAGGTAAATCTGTGTATTTTGGTTAATTACGAGTTGCACACTTCAAATTGGCAGAGCAGCTGTCTGTTATTGGCAAAATCATGGTCACCAAAGTCCGAACAGTATAAATGACACTCTCATACAAATTCAGAATAAGCTTGAAAAGATTCGACCGTACGTTTTTCAAGTTTGGCCAAATGCAGTCCGTTTTAGTCTTTCCCAATTTTCCCATCCGTGCTTCCTTTTTTGGCTTTTCTTTGTTTCTTTTGAGTTTGTCTAGATTTTTAAGACATTACTGTGATGTCTCAATCAATTCATGACCGAGTCATTAGCCACTTTAAAGGTAAAACACGGTACAGTAAGGCCCAATTATTTATTGAATGGCCAATCTTTATATTCCTTTGTTCTATTTACAGAGTTAAGAAACGTGACATGTACAACTCACCAAGAGGGCGAAGAAAGTTTGGTGACGTTAATCGTCAGTGAGTATTTTACATCTAGAGATGTCATTTTCCGTGTGTGTTTCTGGTCATCTATTCCTATACAGAGGGCTCAGTTTTTTGGTATCCGTTTAATCGTTTAGAAATCAGGCCGGCCATATTGCCAGGTTTCATAGTTACTGTTTTTTCTCTGTTTTAGTGGATCCTGGTCACAGTACGATGACATTATCGGTTCTATTGAGGGCAAAGGCGTTGCCTCCGTCAAGTATGTTTCAACCTTGTACCTTATACATCTATGGTTTTGGAATTAAGTGTTTTTTTTGTTGTTGTTTTTTTTCTGGAACATTTCTCATTATAAAGTTGTTTTTACTGTAGAATGTCTCGTCCGGGAAGTTCATATGGAAGCGATCCAGGAATGTTCGGTTCACAATATGCCCTGACCAAGAAAAGGCAGTAAGTCAATAACTTGATGTAACACTGAAGGAATTTGACCTTACAGAAATCTGTTTGTTTATATTAACCCTATTACATGTTCATCATGATATTCCCACAGCCACCATCTTTGATCCGCCATCTTGGATTTCTTGATTATTCAAAACGTCAGAGAAACGCCAGAAAACGACTCAAAAACAATCAAAATTAATAAAAAGCAGAAATAAGTAAGCGCTAGTAGCTTTTCCCCCACCCGTAGTCTGTACAGGATAAATTTTACTCGCTTCTTTTGTTTGCATAATATTTTTTTGTTACAACTGGGTTTGTTGTAGCATTGAAGAATGTCATTTATTACTTAGTTTTTCGCAGTAAGTTTGACGTAGCGTGCCCTTATACGCGTGGATGTGTCTTAATTGTGCAATTATAGAAAGCTATTTACTGTATATGTCACTGTCTTGAATGTAATAGATGAATCCATAGCGCATCAATTAAGTTATAAACTTTAGAAGGAAATCCTAACTTCCTTTTATTCTTTTCATGTAGTTCACTGGAAGACAGAATTTGGGATGAGGGTGATTATTACTTATCACAGGTAAAAGCAGAATTGAAACTTCCTGGAGTGCACCGTGCGCGATTTAGATAATCAAAGAATTTTACATTAATAATTGGATTTAGGGACAAACTTAAAACTGTTGCCAAAAAAAAAAACACTTACAAAAATTGAATTCTGCTTACGGCATATTTGAGTCAAGAAATTCCTTTCAACCAATATTCCAACCCTTTTAGTCTAGTGTGCAGTTCTAAAGGAAGGTGTGGTCTCGAAACGGTCTGACTCATTGTAATGGGCTGCATCTATTCAGAGGTCACATACAGAATGATCCTTGCGTTATGTTATTGTACAACCCTCTTGTATTACAGTGCCTCAACCTCTCCCTATATATGATGCTGACTCAGCATCCCATCCAGGAGAAACAGCCAAAGCTTTCTTTATGAAGCTAGTGGATTAGGAAAAAATATCACTTTTGACAGTTGATTTTTCAACAGGATTCCAAACTGGACTCGTATCTTGATGATGACGGTGAATCGGACCACGGAGCAGCAGCAAGTGACATCAGCCAGGCAAGCTCTGCTCATTCATCAGGAATGACAGCTGATGGCATGGTGGTTACTAAAGTGTAGTAAGAGACACGGATCGGAGAGGTGTGGAGGACAACTTACAAACTACGAACTTCCTTAATAGAGCAATTTTATTTACGACCTTGAAATGATTACGAGTGACCATAAGCAAAACACAAAATGGGCACTGTAAAATGAATCGATTCCAGGCTTAGTGAACGGAGACAGGCATTTTGGTTGTGTTAGCGAACACGCCAAGCAAAGCTTACGGAATACGGGCAGCATTTCTTCTTGATCATGAAAAAAAATAGACGCTATGACGTTTCGGCGCCATCTTGAACGACTTATTAAATCTGCATTTGGGATAATGGCGACAAGATGACGCCGAAACGTCATGTTACAGCGTGTATTTTTCTTTTAGGATATCATGAAATCTCTCGGGTTATTTTTTACTGAACAAGGAAAATAGTAGAAACTACTCTCTCCCTTATTTTTTGGATTCACGAGTAATCTTTTCAAATACTGACGGATAAACGACATCGTTAACAATCACGAAAACATCTTCTCAAGGTAGCACGAAAATCGTTGAGTTAAAACTGGTTGTTCGCAGATGAGAGAAAGTTTCCATGACTTGATAATGGCAGGTGATGTCCTGAATTGATTATGCTTTAAAATGGCATAAATGTCACGCCAAACAAACACAACAAGAAATAACTTCTTTTCAGCAAACAACAAATGAATAGCATTGATAACAGTAGTAAAAAATGATAGGCTGCATTTTTTAGCTTTTCACACTTTGGCTTTTGATATACTGTTTCATGTATCGATCACGATGTCCAAACGAGGCTCTTTGAACTTTTCATTGAAGCGCTGAAAGATGTAGAAAGCGCAGTTTGCATAAGTCTCTTCAAACAGTGCTTTCTACTTTTAGACTTAATGTAAAAGGTTTAGAAGAACTGATACTTAGCTTTTGGACACAACAGCTGATTCTCATAAATGGTGAATTGCTTTTATCTGGGAAATGTCACATCCAGTTGCTTTTACGCTCGACGCAATAGGGCATAGCCTCTTGAGCAGGAAAAAATCAGGGTCCCCCTGGACGAGAGAACGCTTAACAAATAGGATCAAGTTAATATTGCGAAAAATGCTATAAGTTACGCGTGCGAGACTCTGTTTTAAAGAAGTGGTACTAAGTTTCATTCACCGACATTTTTCTGGGTTTAAATTAAATGTTACATTGTCTCTAATTATAGAATATAAGCCAATAGATAAAGGGTATTTTTAGACCCTACTGGTAGAGCTTCATAGCTGATCATAGCTACATGTATCTATTTCCTTTTTCCTGCATCAATTCTGATGCAATTCTTGATGAGTCACCAACGATCTTGTTATTTGAAATACTTCCACAAAAAAATTTTTGGATTCGGTTAAATCCTCGATTTTCGGTGCCCCGACGAAATCTCGAAAATAGCCCCAAAACACCGCCATTTTGTTTCACGACCGAGTTTGAGGAGAATGGGCCCAGCGGCTGTTGTGACGTCTACCCAGGAAGGTCGAATATCTCACGTCCTCTCATCTCCTTCAGGATGGTGCAATACACATTCGAAAAGTGCACAGAAATACCTTCTAGAAGTGCTATCGGTTGTTGCAGCAATATCCCAGATCTAAAAATACTGTACAATTTACTGGCGATGATCGGTCAATGGTACAATAAAGACATAAACCTAGACGTGCAGTAATGCTAACATCAACAGCTGTGTTCAAAAAGTTCAAAAAGATCAAATTCCTTAAATAGAGAATCTTTTAGTCTCCAGTAAGTTAAATTCACGTCTTTAGGAAAAATTCCGAGGAGTTCAAACTCTGATGCATCATGGCGTTCAGAAATGCACGGAGAGCAGGCTGCTGATATTCGTACCAATCCTGTAATATTGATGTTTTACACTAGAAAATAAAGCAATTGATCACATTTTAGGTATACTTTATTTTGTTACTCGTCATTACTCTTATGTTTTCCCTTGCCTATGACGTTTTATGGCTTTATGCTATAAAAAAAAAATAAACAACCTGATTATTGTTTTCGCCGCAGGGTAACAATTAGACATGGGGTAAAACAGGCCAAAAATTTAGAAATTAGGCGTGAAAATTGGAAAATTTTAAACGTTAGCCGTAAAAAAAATTTAAGTGTAAAAACATTTTTAGCCACGAGAGTAAAAGTCTCAAGATCTCTTTTCAAAACTTTTCAGTCTGTGTTTTGTTTTTTTATAGTAAGCTATATTATTCTTAAAGTAATACTTTTTTCCACCCCGGAATGGTCCTAAGCCCTTCAATATGTTTTACAGTAATCAAAAATAAAAAGCCTGGCCAAACGGTGCATGATAGTCGACGATAGTGGAATGATTCTCCTCGAATTTTCACCGACTATCATCAACTATCATCTACTATCATGCACCGTTTGACCAAGGCTTAAGGGAAACAAATTAACCGTTAACCGTGAAAAAAGAAAAATATATATATATATATATTAACCGTTAATTGTATAAATTAAACCACCACCCCAATGAGGCCCTCATGTATTAATGGCGGCAAAAATTGGGGCTCACAAATGCAGAAAAATTCTTTTGATAGTTAATCTAAAACAAATGAGCAACACCTGTTGCATGCTCCGACAATGCTTGCCGTCATGTGGTATTTTGGCTCTTTGTTTTTCCTTCCCCTATCAGTAACTAACCCAACAATAAAGTGGTTTATGTTGTTAACTTACTTCTTTTGTGAAGCTTCAAGCTCTTATTAACGTTTGTATATATTCTTTTACAAAACTTGGCATATACAAAGCAGTTTAATTGAATTGATTTAGATTTAGTTATTTTTCAACCAACGCCCTGGTTCTGGCAATTAAGAGAAAGTTTCCCCATTTGTAATCAAGTTCAGTAGAGTTCACATTTGTCATTGAAACGAACAATTGCTTCAAAGACTACTAGCTAATTGTTTTGGGCGCCGCAGTGACTCCAAGAGTGCAGTCTTCTTCCGTCGAAATGATCCCAGAAGAATTCGATTAAATCGGGGGATTCTTATGGTGTACACTATGGGATTCGCAAAGCTGTTACTGTAATGCAGGAGTTTAGCAAAGGTGAAAACTTCATAAGGAATATGAGAAGACTCCCATTTATCATTTACGAACACCACGATGTTTAAAATGTAAAACGGTATCCAGGTCAAAACAAAAACAAGCGTTAATATGAGGAGAGTGGTGACCAGTTGTTTTTCCTGCGCGCTTCTCTTCTGCTGCTCAAGTTCTTCTTGATATCTACTTTCCCGTTTTGGCTTTTCTTTTTTCTCTTTTGTCACGTTTGCCCATATGAGAGCATAAGCCACGCAAATGACTAAAAGCGAAGAAAATATGAAGAACATGATGAAATAGAAGAAAATTTTGAATTTGAATACTTCGAAGCCGTTCATAAAATACAACACAGCAACCAGCAATGATAATAACCACACAACTGCTATAAGGCCGTAATAAGTAGATTTTGAGGCGATCCGATGTCGTAATGGACGCATAACCGCACATAATCGTTCCAAAGCTATAATTGTGAGAGCGAAAATCGAAGCAAATCCTGTAAAAATGTCAATAGCTTTGGACGCGATGTAAGTTCCTTTGTCAGTTCCTTTGTTTGTTTTCCAGTAAAATATAAGCTCGTGAATGTACATCGGGACAGCAAAGGCGCCCACCAGAAGATCTGCAACAGCCAGCGTCACAAGGAAGTAGTTGGCACGCAGACGCAGTAGTTTCTTTCGAGTGAAGACTGCGATGGTCAGGGTGTTGCCAACGATAATGGCGAAGGCTACCAAAGCGAGTGCCACACACCACGTGACCTGCTCGGAAAGGGGAATGGTGCTGATCTGCGTCGGTGCTTGTGGAGTAGAATTGGAGCTATTCTGAAAATAAGGGTTCGTAAAATTTCTCCCCATGCTTCTGTTCATGATTCCATGGAATTATATCTGAAAAGAGAAAATTGGAATTGCATTGTTAGTTGTCGTGTCTATGCTAGTTATGCAACGTTTTCGTGTTGTATACTATGGAATAACCTACGAGCCACTTTTCGGTATACACACAAGCCTTTGGGACATATTCCATGGTATATCAAAGGAAAGCTTTGCAGAACGATTTTATACCAGGTCATAGAAACAGTGGCTAACACAAAATATGCATATGCCACATACGCACAGCACTCGATTGGAAAGTTGGATGTAATACTATTGACCATACAACGGCTTTCCTGTTTTCTTATTGCCTGTATTTTCCTTGGCATGGTATAAAAATATGTATCAAACACAAGAGACGGTATTTCATCCCATTTCCAAACAACGATTACAGAGATTGAGATCCAATTACGATTCGAAAGCCCTCTTTGAACAGAGACAATAGCTTCGAATTAGCCAACATCTAAGACACTATTTGAGCCCCCTATATAACCCTTCTTAACATTCACAATTTTATTGTGGCTGATGAAGTTCGGTGGGACCGAACTAAATATTCCACTTTGAATTGCGATTTTTAATTGCGCTCTGACTACAGAAAACGCATGATTTTAGAGTAGGAACTCAGGAATTTTTTTCTAAACATTACCGAATTAAAAATACCACGTGCTAACGAATTAAAGTATAAAACACTTTATATCAATCAAGACTGAAACTTGGAAGAAAAGGGAGAAGTAAACTCGAAAAAATCTATGCTTATTAAGATCCGGATGTCACTGGTATGATTTCGTGCGTTTTAAACCCATGAATTTTATAACGTTAACTTTTCAACGCTCAGGTTTAAACTGAGTTAGAATTTATAAATTTTCCTATTGCAAGAAACAGAGCAACAATGTTGGGAGCTATTTGGGCTAATCCAAACCGGAAATGAAATAAGAATTATAGTTTTGTTAAGCAGATCGACCGCTTTGTTACAGTTCTGATCTAATTGGGCAAATCTTTCCGCAGTCCTTTGCGGCTGAAAACTCCACAATTTCGATTTTCTGTGAAGATGAAAGTGGAGATGTGATTACACTTTTTTTAAAGCAGATAGAATCATCTCCTTTCTTCTGATGACTGTACACTGAAATATGCCCTTAGGAACTGAACTCGCCAAACTTACACACTCGGCAATTGCATGGCGAACATGTCTACCGGCATGGATTGATTGCAAGCTAGGAAAACCTTTTAGGTATACAACGTTAATTTTCACAAAAGTCATGCAAAGTTTTACTGTATACTACTCGAAGCTACAGACCACCAGTATCTGACTTATTTTAATAAGTCGAATTATTAAAATTACAGTACGGTCTGTCGATATTCTAAAGCCATCCTCTAAATTTTTGCTCATGTCTGTACTTATATACTACTTTATCCTTCCCTTGGAATTGTAGTATTTTTAAATGATTCCGCTTTGTCTACCATGAGGTTTAATTAACATGACTGTTTGGATTTCAGTATCCGGTAAAATAACTGTTCACTGAGATAGCTGACTAGTCGGTACTGTGCATGGTTAAAATGAATGCACCCGTGCTTCAGGGATTCCACTCTGAAGGAAATGCTACAATTAATTACCTGCAACTGTATGGCTGTTCTTACAGATGGAAATCCATTTCAGAGTTGAGTTTGAAACAGAAAATCGGCGTACAATGCGACGATTATTATGAATGCAATTAAATATGATTATGGCAATACAATTGCATAAAAGTGACCACAAGAAATTTGAAGGAAATCCGTTCACTCAAGTAATTATGTGAAGCATACCGACCGTTGTCTTCCATATGGTAAGACGTCGCATTAGAAGGCACTAGATATTAACAGATTATCAGCAGATTGTCATCTGCCTCCACTTTTGTAATTACTGTTCAGCTGCTGAGCACTGTCAACAGAAGGGACACAATTCACAGTTACACTTTACAATGGCAAAGTACCTAACGAGCATTAATTAAATTTGTATGTCCCCTTTGAAAACCGCAGTGAGGATGGCTATAATCGGTCATTTTTCGACTGCCGGAGATAAGGTTGAATTCCGAATATTACGTACCTTGACTGATGAAAAGTCCCCCGATAAAAGACAAACATTAACTCAGTTAATTCGAAGTTAATTGCTCGAATCTGCAAAGCAATGAAAAGTTATTCGTCTTTGTCAAATCGATAGTAAAAAGGCCGCATCAGTTTAAGATAAATCAAGTAGCCAAGGAACTGGAATATTTTAGCTTGTTTTTTCTTGATCTTCCCTGCTCTGTTATCGATGACAAGAGATCTAGAGATGTAATTAATGCTCGTATTAATCCGGAATATTAACGTTCAGCGCCTCAAGAGCACTTCTCACGCACTTACATGTACATTTGGTGCGAGTAAACAAACACGAACGATCAAATTAGGAAACTCGGTATTTAAATAAAAACGAGCAATTATCCTACCAACTTTCTCAACTAACTGTTGTGAATCAAGAAATGGTAGAAAGACATTATGGCTGGGAATCTCCTCGCAAATAAACGGGTACTAAGCAATGTGAACTCCAGCCCCTCTTCAGTCTTTTCTGTTCTGCTTACACGTACGACGCATTATTCATAAAGAAATGTAGTTTCTTATATAGTAAAGTAAATTAAATTATATATCAAATTGTGTAAGTATTTCAATAAAAACCCCATCAATTTGAATAATAACTGTTCCGAGAAGTAATTTTAAAAATGCAGAGATAACATGATCAACAGTTCCGATTACCTTTCCAATTGAGAATGCTGGATATTAACATCTGTGACATCGTATATTACCTGTCGGATGCCATTATACATATCGTCATTGGCGCTTTTAAATTTGACGAACGATCGAGGAATTACCGTCCATGAAAAAAACGGGGTGGTACGTACAGGGAACTAGATCTAGACGTACGGAGACCGTCAGATTCTCTCATATGACTTGCCCCCTCCTAACTGCGACACGCTTTTCTTACTTTTCATCGCCAATTCTTTTTCTCGAGGCATCTGGCGCCACAAAGTAGTTAAAAAGGTATCTCGAGAGATAATCTTAAATTCGAAACTTTAAGTTAAGTGCAGGATTAAACCTTGCCACGCTAAACTATGCGAACACGCTTGACTGCAAAATGTGTGAAAAATACGAGCACGATTCAGCACTTAATCGAAGACATTCTACTCTGTAATGATATTTATTTCTCTTTCTTTCACGTGCCAAAATCGTCTTTCAGTTTTCTTTTTTTGGAAGACAGGTTACAACATTTGCCAACAGGGGTATTATTGAAACACGAGATTTAACATCAAAAACTTTTAAATTATTTCACAGCTTCCTAAGAACTTTATCTCATAAGCTCCTATCATAACTCAGTTTCGATGTTGAGTTATTCCTGAATGACATCATGGGGGACGTGGTGAGGAATTTGTTGCCTTATTTTTCAACATTCAACCTCGGCCCTCGCTCGTTTTCTTTCATCATTGAGTGAATTTGAGGGTGTTTTTGAATACGTGTGTAACGGAGAAATCACCCTGAATACTCAAAGTTACCCCGTGGAACATCAAAAACTTATATCAGCCAAACTAGAAAAAAGATATCAAATTTAATACAGCCGTGATTATAAAACCAAATAAAACTGTACAATAAACAAGAAAACTGCTCAAAGCATCGAAGACCTTTACCTTGCAAGATTTTGAAGATAATAATTTAGTCATTGAACAGTGGATAACAAACTTCATATTTTCTGAGCTAACCTCGTTGACAATGGCACGTAGGTCTCTGCGGTAGCATATACTTGAGCCACAATTCTCTCCCATCTTTTCTCTTGGTCGATTGCTACAGCTGAACGCCAGTGAATTGATCAGAAAGACCAACGGGAAAGAAAACCACAGCTTTGAGTCGAGTAATGATGCTGACAGCCACGTTCGTAAAACAACGAATTCAGATTTAAATGAACGACTGGATTATAACAGGATGTATTTCAGATGTGATATCTTGACGATACACGAGGGAATTCCATTTGATTAACTTTGGCCAAAGTTATCTGCCAGAGTGATATTAGACGCTAATTGTCACATCATCGAGGTTAGGACTTTCAGTTAAGGGTCAGAATTAATACCTCTTTTGTCTGCATAGAATTGCTGGGAATAACTGGGATAACATCACAGATCAAATCACGCTTTTTGAATGCTGAAAACACCCTTGGAGCTGATTAAGAAAGGACATGGCAATAAAGAAAAGCACCAGAATGAACTTTCCTGTATACGAATTCGGACTCCGCTTCAGACACCACGCAATCATGTCCCCAGCGGTGTTCATTGTTGTCTTATATTAAAAGCAGGCAGTGACGACCGCAAAGCTGTCTTGCCTCAGGCTCAATTCAGATGTCAAACTTTTAAATCGAACAATTTAATCTGATGGTAGTTATATAGAGGGATGAATTCGATTTGGGTTTAACAACGCATCTGTTTGATGTGGCTTGATTCAACAGTTCAACTGTGAAGACAGGTAATAATTCATTTAAATATCACTCGTTTTGCTTCCTTTTGTGTTTGCTGGGGATAAAGGCCGGGGCTTTTGAATTGATAAAATGAACCACCTGTGTTCACTTGATTGCTTGTAATGGAAAGTTGAGTCGAGAACGAGTCACAACAATGAGCAGGACTGGGTAGACCGCGCTAGGTGTCTCAATGATTCCCAGCCCAGTTTTTATACTAACAGTTACATCTGTGGAAGCTTTGTAAATATATTAGGGCTTTGAGGTTTCAGGTTGAATATGTACAGTATAAATTGCTAAACTGTATTTTCTAGAGGTTAAAGATTTATTACTTACTCCAAATAAGATGTCTGACAAAAATATTATTCACGAAGGTGTCTGTAAGCGCCAAAATAATGTGAGTCATGATTTCCAGAGCATATTCATTTTGTTATAGTATTAGGACCATTCTTTCTTGCAATGCTCGTTTCGACCTGATATTGGACATACCAAATGTGGACATACTAAGATGTTAATTGTTGAACCTTCACGTTGGGCTCGTTAAGGCACGAGCTGGCAGCTCTGCAAAGGGCACTGAAACCCTTGAAACGACTGCAGAACTTTCAACAGTGCTATTGGGAGAAAGTGGCAACTAAACGTTACGAGTTTTTCTGAGTTATTTGATTTCCTCGCGTCACAATACAAGCGAGTCGAATTTAAGGCGACCGAACAAAATTTTCGCGAGCGCTCTTGCTAATACGAAAAACAAAAAAACAAACAGACAAACAAACAAACAAACAAACAAACATGGTGTCGATACAGCGATCATTTTGTTTGTTCGATGCCGGAGCCATCGGTTCTATTTTTCTTCATAAATGACATCCACGGTGTATTGGTGCCAGTTTTAGTCCTTTATTAGTAAAGTGTGTTGGAAAACGTAACGATGCAAAGAACCCAGCAATTCTCAGATTTTTCGTTGTTACCAAAAGAACCCAGTTAAATGAAATGCATGCATGGTAAGTCAAAAAATTGAGAGTGAATGCTGAATAGCTTTCTCGGAAATACGCATATTCTTCGAGAACCACGCATTAGAATTTCAAGACATTTGGCGAGAAAATGCTTCAGGAAATAAGTAACCGGAGTATTGACATCCTCCAGTTGAAATCTCTCGTTTTAAAAGTATTGCTAAAACAGTAGTGTTAGCTTGTAAGCAGTGTCACAAGTTTGTTGCGTGGAAATGATGAAGAAAATCTAATGACTAGATTTTCTGCACGTAAATACTGCCAAAAAAATTAAAGGCCTGTTTATATTTATTTATGTTGCCATGCCAATGGCACATACGTCTGCTAAGCTGTCCAAAAACCAAAGTTTGTGTTGTTAACTTGCGAGTTGCCATTTTTGGCCACCAAAGGATCAAGGGTTCTTGAAAAGTTGTTCATGAATCATATTAATTTATGCATAGTTAATGATGCAAAACTCGCCTTTTCGATTTTTCCGAATCTATTACTAGAAAACTTTAATTTTTTAGAAAATGGTACACTGGAAGATAGTTCCCTGAAAGTGTTCTTCAAGCAAAGTATTGAGATTTTCGAATTTTCGAATTTTCGAGCCACTGGAAAAGTTGAAAATTTACATGGACATGTCAATTGTAATTTACAGTATGTAAATCTTGATTTACATTCTTTGTCAATTACAATTTACATGTTAGGGTTTTGTAAAATAAAATTACAGGAAATTTACAGCTTTTAGTACAGCATGTAAATGTTCTGTAAATAGTGATTTACATTGTCTTTGTCGACAATGATCATTTGAAGAACATGTAAAAACTTGTAAAATATTTTACGCACTTTTACAGTATCTGGCTTTGTAAAAAACATGTAAATTGCTTTGCTAAACCATGTGAGGAACGTGTAAATAATTCAAGCGAATGCTGTAAAAAGTCTGGAAATGTTATGTTTGTAACCCTGTAAAAACCATGTAAATGAAAAAAGGGGGCCTGTAAGAAACATGTTAAAAGCATGTAAATGAAAAAAGGGGGGGGCTGTAAGAAACATGTAAAAACCATGTAAATGAAAAAAGGGGGCCTGTAAGAAACATGTAAAAAGCATGTAAATGAAAAACGGGGGCCTGTAAGAAACATGTAAAAAGCAGGTAAATGAAAAAAGGGGGCCTGTAAGAAACATGTAAAAACAATGTAAATGAAAGAAAGGGAGCCTGTAAGAAACACGTAAAAACCATGTAAATGGAAAACCTAGAAGTTGCACGGGTGCGACACCGCACTAACGAAGCTGTCTTCTTGTGAACTTTCCGCGCATCCACAACGACAAAATAAAACTAGAATTGTTACTGCACATGCAGGCGTCCCAAGCTTACGTCTCTAGAAAAGAGAAAAATTAATTCTCGGACACGTACGTATTTATTCATGAAGGACCATGAAAGCGTCACGTGTTGTGTGAGTTCAAGACGGAAAGAGCCCTGGTGACCGAGTTTGAACTGACGCGGAGTTAGGTTAGGCAGGGAACCATAAGGAACACCCAACGACCGTTTCCTCTCGAATGCTTTTCAACGCTGTTTTAGGCTATCTGGTGTACTTTCAAAGCTCTGTAGGTTAATTTTAGGTTGCGCAAAAAAAATTTGTCTGTTCGGTTATTCTAGAGGAGCTTGAGTATTCTCGAACTTATTAGGGCTTTTTTGTCCATTTCCCGAAAACGTTAGGTCTTATCGCCTTTCCGAAAATGATAGCAGACTTTTTTTCGGTACCCAAAATGACATTTTTAACAATCCGAAAACAACAAACATTAAACTTCTCATATCGCGAAAGTTCGAGGTCACAGTTGTGCCCCTGAACCGCTGAGAATGAACGAAATATCATCGATTTAGAGCGTTAAATATTCCGAAACATGCACATTCTACAAGTAAGATTAATACAACTAAGTCTGCCCTTGCATGTTCACTGTTTCTTTGTTTTTTGTTTTGTTTTGTTTTGTTTTGTTTTGCTTTGGTGATTTCTACCGTTTTGTACTTTCATTGCCATCACTGTTATCCCAGTCCCTTTATAAGAGCATGCCAGCCTTGTGATTGCCCGATCTCCAACAAGCAGGAATCAGCGGTCTTCATGTTAGGTACCAGGTTCTGTCGGTTCTCCCGCCACGTTTGGCAGTTCGTTGGAACTTGCATCGAACTCGAGCTCTGTTTTAGCGGGCCAAAATCAACTCTACCTTCGCTTCGTCACCGTGCACGGTTTCAAGGCAAAGTTTACCGTTACCCAGAAGTTGAAGATAGCGATTACAGGCAACAAAAACAACAGGTAAGCAAGTTTTGCATAAATTGAACGAGCAGAGTAAAGTAACGTCAAGATACGTATACATTTCGTTTTGCCTTTGGTTGTGAATGTGTCATTATCAAGGAGAAGTTACATTGCTTGTGGAATCGACTTTGGTGATGTTTACCTGCCGTGCATAAAGAACTTTATTATCTGTTATTATCCGTTCTCGATAACTGAGCATGAGCATGCGACATTTGTTATTGGCTTATATGCACCTCATGATTCTTTCTGATGCATGCTCTTGTAAGGTTATGTTGCCCTCTGATGTGAATGCTAGTAAGCTAAAATGTAATGTGCCATCTTCAGCAGAGAAATTTCTCTTATGCTAGAGTAAGTATTCTGAAGTTACTCAAGTGTCTACAGTTGTACCTACACGCAAGTTACAATATGCTGTTATACACAACTGTACATGGACATTGCACCCACTGGTGCTGATACTGTAGTAAGTTAAATGTTGTGGTATTTTCTTTCACAAAAAAAAAAACTATGACACTTTATAAAGAGGTGTACATGTACCTCAAACTGTCGTGAAAACTACACAGGACTCTTTTTTTTTTCTACACAGGACATGTAATGTGCCATCTTCAGCAGAGAAATTTCTCTTATGCTAGAGTAAGTATTCTGAAGTTACTCAAGTGTCTACAGTTGTACCTACACGCAAGTTACAATATGCTGTTATACACAACTGTACATGGACATTGCACCCACTGGTGCTGATACTGTAGTAAGTTAAATGTTGTGGTATTTTCTTTCACAAAAAAAACACTATGATACTTTATGAAGAGGTATACATGTACCTCAAACTGTCGTGAAAACTACACAGGACTTGAAAAAAAGGAAGAGTAACTTGCCCAGGCAGGAAAATCTACTTGTCTTGGATGACACAGTATAGTCAATCGATTATTTCATAACAATCAATAGAAATTAGTCAATGATATCAGAAATCAATAAAAGGATTCGTCATGAGTCATCAATTGTGATCAAATTTTCAATAAGCATTATCAATTTTGCTGATACTAGCTTATCTTTTAAGCAACATTTAATAAGAAAGAAATGAACAAAAGATTTAAAGTGAAATATGAAATCATGAATACAACTACATAAAAACATAACATTGTATCTCGTAAACAGAATATTTTGCTGGCATACATGTATCAGGGACTATGTTTTGGGGGTTTTTGGTAGTGCCTTTGAAATCTACATAAAAAAAGTTACAATCAAACACTGTGTTGAGGGACAATTTTTCTACAGTTTAGGTGAACTAACAAAGAGAGACCAACTTTCAATTGATTCTCTAATGACTGATAAATTTGGTAAAATCAAACTGATAACTTGAAACTTTTCTAGCATGTGAGTACGAATTTCTTTCAATTGATCGATAGCACTGATAACACTTACATTAATTTCAATTTATTGATTTATATCAATTTATGGATTGATTTCAATCGATTACCTTACCCTGGGATGACCAGACAGCACTTTAGAGCCCTGTCACAGCTGTACATTTTACTTGTACAAAATTGGGCTCATACCAAATACATTTAGGTTTCATGTGTCATGCATCTGTTCATGCATCTGTAGCAGGGCAGGAAAAAAAATTGTAAGTCACTTGCCCAGTGGGCCAGTCAATTTCAGTTTTCACTTGCCCCACTTAAATATTAGTTGCCAGTGTGGTGGCCAGTAAGGAAATCAGAGGACAAATGCAAATGAAGTACACTCGGATTCCAAACTAATTCTTGCTTTCAACCTAATAATTAACTAATCTTTAGGTGTTAAGTTTTGAAATGGAATGACTGGAAATTATCATTTATCAAGCTGGCATTTTTAGTCAGATTCACAAGACTACTGACGCTACACTGTAATTTCACTTGCCCACTGGGCCACTGAACTTCTATTTTCGCTTGCCCAAGAGCAAAATTTACTTGGCTGAGGAAATCAGACCTGGGTTTTTTCCTGCCTTGAGTAGATCACAGATAACATCAAAATGTGGTAAAAACAAAAAACAGTCACATAAGCCATTACTAGAGTGTGTCACAGAATCTGTGAATTTTTCAGGCGTGTGTCACTGATGTTTTTACCACATTTTGATGTCTTCTGTGATCTATTACTGAACAGATGCACAACAACATAGAATATGTCTGCTTTGTAATACATAACAAAGAAACAAAAACAAACTTTTATGACATCATCTGTACCTTTGTCCACCAATAGAGCATAAGTGCACGTAAGAAACAATCAAATTGTGCCTGCAAATAATTTGACTTATTATTTAAACATTGTTTGATAGGAGGTTGATTAATTGTCCATGATTATTACAATGTAGGAGATAGTGAACATTGAATAGTTACTGCCATGGATTTTGAGTTTAGTTCTTCTACATCCTCTGACATTCAGTGCCTTCCAATCAGAGATGCAAATTTTTTTGTCACACAGTAGCTACAGATGTAGATGTATGATCTGTTTGATTGATGAATATTCAGGGCTCAAAATAATGGCCGGTCAACGGGCAATGTCTGGCCAGAATGGTGACTTGACCGGCCAAAAACTTCACTCGCCGGTCATGTTGACCAGTCATGTCATGTTGAGACGGTCACGCTGTTCATTCTTGAATAAACAATCAAATCCCCAACTGTAAATCTGAGAGTTTTTATCTCTTTTTTATCATGACCTCTAATGAAAACATACACCAATGCATACATGTATCTGTTCGAACGGCTAAAGACCATTCGCTTGCTGTTTGTCATGCGTTCAAGATCGATAGGAATGCCATTCGAGCGACTGGGCTTAAATCTGTTCAGAAAAATATTAAGCCAATCTTTAAACGGTCTAGCAGTGACTGGAACCAAACTATATTTGTGGGTTTAATTTAGCTCACATTACGTGTACTTGATTTTTTCGTAAATATCTTGACCAGTCAGAAATGAGACGTGACCGAGCTAAAATTACTTTGGCCAGTTAACATGACCGGCTACAGTCCGATTTCAAATGTCACAGTATAAATTGGAATGATAAGAAACAAAATAATAACTCCAGTGTAAAATTCGCTGATTGATATCATACACAGAATTTGCTGATTCATACTCAGACATAACTTATCTTATTTAACAAAATGTTTTATGTTACTTGTAGGATGAAGTAAAATTGAGAGTGGTCAATACATGCATACTCCTTGGCATTGATGCTTGATCAGGAAAAAATCAGCCACTGAGAAGTCTACAGTACCTATGACTCTATAAGGGGTCCGAGGTCCATTTCTTGAAGGCCCTGGAAACTTTTTGGGCCCATAAAGCCATCTTTAATTGAGCTGTGTCTAAAAACTAAGAGCTGTATATGCCTGAAACTTCTTGTGTGAAGGAAACCTCTGTTCATATTGAGAATAAGCGAATAAAACAGCTCTGTAAGCATAAGATTTCAGATTTTGGTATGGCTTTCTGGGTGCGAAAACTTTTTGGGACCTTCGAGAAATGGGCCCCTGGTGCATTACAGTCTAACATGGTGACCTTCAACACTTTCTGGCATAAATTCAACCACTTTAAACATTATTTTCAATGCTTTGAAGTATCACCTACACTGTACCTGTGTTAGTGAATTAGCATTAAATTTGAATATCTTAGATTGCTAGGTTGATACTAGGTTGATAAAAAGCAACGGCTATGTTTACATACATGTAGTACCAGAACAATAATTTATTAACTTATGATGTGTTATGGGAACTATGGTACTAGATAGGCCTTTCAATTTCAACAGGTCCCTATGAATTTTTTTTTTTTTACAGTACAGTTTTTTTTTATCACAAAAAGAAAAAGTAAAATTTTGAATATTGTTTACAGTGAATGTTTTGTCAGGGGTCCAAAATGTTTGTCCTGTTTGGATTCTGTCCAGTTTTGGAAAAAGAAGGAAACTGTGACTTTGTAAACATAGCCTAAAAGATGTCAGAAGCCTTGTTTTATGTTATGCAATGTAGTATTCCTTTGCCATGAATGTTTTTATGATGAATTTAAAATGTCAATCTCTATCTTGTGGTAAATGTTTTTTCTCCCTATTTTCTGTTATTTCAAAAGAACAATTCACTCTATGAAAAAAGTTGATCAATATTTCACACTTACATTGCAGTAATTTTCATAATAAGGTAAAGGTAAAGTCTGCATATGAGCCACGTGGCCCAACAGGCTGGAGCTTATCCCGCTTTCTGTAGCAGGAAGCGACTAGGACTATTTCTACTTCCCCTGGATGAGATGCCAGTCCATTGCAGAGTTACCCCACCATTAAATTCACTGGTACCCACTTATACACCTGGGTGGAGAGGCAGTGAGAGTAATGCGTGTTGCCCAGCAACACAACAGAATGTACCTACCTAGGGCTTGAACCCGGACCGCTCGATCAGGAGTTGAGCTCACTACATGTAACTACGAGGCCATCGTGCCTCCCACATTTTTCATAATAATTATTAAGGCTAATTTAATCCTACATTAATTACTTAGTAAGAAAAAAACAGTTTATCCATTCATTTTATGACAAAGGTATTATCATTATGTTACATTTGACTTTGTGAATTTAGTGTATATTTAAGACAGGTATCCATTTGCAAACGATTTTAATTTAGTAATACGCCTAAATTGCAAAATTTTCACTCGTTGTAGCTGACAACAGTATAGTTCTTAATCATTTTACTATTTATGAATTAAATAGAGTTGAATATGACATGGTTTTGCACAATCTTGAAAAGGTCTTGAATTTTAGTAGTCTTCTTGAACAGTGCTTGAATTCGGTTAAAGGAGCTCAGTCATGGTATTTTAAAATATTTTGGCCATGCACAAAATTACATTAAAGTCGTCTTGTTATGGATAGAAAGAAAAGAAAACATGTTTTATTTGTTGCAATGTGTACATTGTAAACCTTATTCATGGCATATAAAAACTATTTGAATTTTACTGAGTTTGTTCTGATTGCAATAAATTTCTGATTCTGTATAAATTTGCATGTTTTCTACTATTATAATTAAGGTCAACAGATTTGATTACAATAAAACAGTACATTCCATGCATTTTTCTTCAAGTTATTATTTACAAGTTATTTATCGTACAGGGTTTCTGCCTCCCTTTTTCGATTAACATGTTATTTACAGGCTCCCTTTTTACATTTCCAGGTTATTTCCAGGCTCCCTTTTTTGATTTACATGTTATTTACAGGCTCCCTTTTTCAATTTACAGGTTATTTACAGGCTCCCTTTTTCAATTTCCAGGTTATTTACAGGCTCCCTTTTTCGATTTACATGTTATTTGCAGGTTCTCTTTTTCAATTTACAGGTTATTTACAGGCTCCCCTTTTCAATTTCCATGTTATTTGCAGGTTCCCTTTTTCGATTTCCATGTTATTTACAGGCTCTCTTTTCCATTTACATGCTATTTACAGGCTCCCTTTTTCGATTTGTAAGTTATTTACAGGCTCCCTTTTTCGATTTACATGTTATTTACAGGCTCCCTTTTTCGATTTCCATGTTATTCACAGGCTCTCTTTTTCCATTTACGTGTTATTTACAGGCTCCCTGTTTCAATTTACATGTTATTTACAGGCTCCCTTTTTCGATTTACATGTTATTTACAGGCTCCCTTTTTCCATTTACATGTTATTAACAGGCTCCCTTTACGAGTTACATGTTATTTACAGGCTCCCTGTTTCGATTTACATGTTCTTTATGGGCTCCTTTTTTGATTTCCATGTTATTTACAGACTCCTTTTTTCGATTTACACGTTATTTACAGGCTCCCTTTTTCGATTTACATGTTATTTACAGGCTCCTGTTTTCATTTTCCATGTTATTTACAGCCTCCCTTTTTTTTATTTACATGTTGTTTACAGCCTCCCCTTTTTATTTACATGTTATTTACAGTATTATGGCAGCCTCCCTGTATTAAATTTACATGTTATTTACGGGTTTCCAGGTTGAATCACAAGAAATTTACAGGCTATTTACAGTATTTGCAGGCACAGTTTACATGTTATTTCCATGATCTTAGCCCTTTGTTTTGAAACATTTACAGTGTTTTCTTCATCATTTACATGTTTCACTTGAAATATTTACATGTTTTTTACATGAAACCTCCAAAACATGTAAAAGGGGAAAAATCATGTAAATTAATCTTTACAGTCTCTTTTTGATTATTTACATGTTAATTACATGTTATTTACATACTCTGTAAATTTTCAACTTTTCCAGTGAGCCTGGCCAATGATCCTAGATCGCTATTTCCAGACAGTGACTCTTAACAGCAATATTGACATACGAACACCGTAAAAATAACAGCAAGTGAGTCAATCATATGACTTACCGATATTCTTTGGTTGCTAATCTTGTTCTTTCTTGCTATGGTGTGTCTCCATTCTTTTGGAAAATTCGCTTTTCACGACGATTAATTAGGATCGTCCGCCTACTTCAATTAACATAATTTTCAATATCACCTTATTTTTTATACATAGAGAGCTTTAAAAATTTGTGTTGGAGATGGGAAGCGGAGAGTTACTTGTTACTTTCGCCGTCGATCATTCTTTTCTGGTAAAAGTTCGTGCATTCTAAGTTTCCTGGTGCATTTTGCTTCATGCTTATTCCTTATGTCTGCTGACCTAACCAATACAAGTTACGAAAAAAAAAAAGGAACAACAGAACAGCTGGCCGGCTTGAGAACGTAAAATGTGTGTGTCGCTTCTCGGTTTATTGCTGCCCCTCATTGAAGGAAATAAGATCAAAGAATGAAATAATTTACGAATTAAACCGATGATATTTCGAAAATTGCATATTGTTCTAGACAGCATCTACAAGGATTGTTTAGTTATAGGTTTGTTTTTTAATTGCGGGGTTGAATTAGTTTAATTACACTCTGACTGGCAGCGCGCCAGTCATTTTTCCTTTCGTTATTTCAATTTTTTTTTTTTAAAGTCAAAAATCGAAAACAAAATAATTGTAAAGCCGGACCACTTTCTGCAAGTGTTCAATTTACTACTCAAAGTATCAGGTGCCCTACTGTGTGATTTTTACAGACTGCTCTGGTGGCAGCGCAGCAGGTTTACTGCTCTATCAAAGCGCAATTTATTTGCTTTCAGCTAAGTTAAAACAGAGCACGTTACGTAGTTGTTAAACTTGTTGTTACTTCCAAGTCATTCGCAATCTGATGCTTACATCATGTAGTCTCATTCTTCGTGCTTCAAATGTCCACGCAGGTCCTTTCTTTGCCAATTAATATTTTGAAAATCAGCTTAATTTAAGGTAAGAATAACATTTACTAAAACATATATACATCTTCAGCGTCCTTAGTTTGAAATCATGGACTCTTGTAGAGTATTGCCAGGATTGGTTATTAATAGACGTTTGGAAATTGATATCTCCAAAAAATACAAACACCCCTGTTTAAAATATGGTACAATATATTCTTTCAGACACTTTCATTGCCATGCATATATTTTATAATAGTAGTAGATGTTTTTCGAAGCTTTTGTATCCTAGGCTGCATGCATATCTATCCCTCAGCACGCTGGAAGTAAATAGTAAGCCTTCATGCCGTTTGATGTTTGTACGGAATTAACTCACTCTTCAATAGCAAAATTTCAGAGAAAGTAATATATATCACCTAGGATTAAAAACAAATTTGTCGAAATTAAATTTTCCTCATCGATTTATAATTCATGACGAATTTTGTTTCTGCGGTCAAAAAATTCAAGGCGGCTTAAATTAATGCAAGTGAATAGGAAAGACTCGATACCTAGCCGAACTGATTTACCATTTCATAAAGTTCCGTCGGTACTTTAGATTTTAACTTTTAATGTTTGTAACCTTTAGGTTTAATCTAGTCAAGTATTGTAGTGGGAATGACCGAAAGAAAATGACATGATATTTTTATATCTTTAGGTTACACCGTGTGTTTACATAGAACATTGTAAAAGGGACTGTTCTGGAATAGACTACTCATTGATATAACATCAAAGTCGAAGGCTTAGGTATAAAGCAAACATTAACAATCAATTAAAAGCTTATTCTTTCCCTTACCACGAAGACGAAGTTCTCGATTCTGAAGTGAAAGCTTGTGTACCAAAATAAAAATCCCCTTCTTCACTGAAAACACCAGTCTTCTTGCCTCCAGACATGTATTAGAATTTTAATTTGTTAATATCAATTTTAACTTAAACAGTGGGGTGGCTTGTTTTCATTGGCCGAACTCTAAATGCCCTCCCTTTGATGTATTTTAAAGCACGTTTTGTGCTCTTTAATTATTGCAAATATCAGTAGCCTCAACCCAAACTCAATCCTTTAGGTGAAATTCAGTTATCATCGCTAAAAAGATCTCGTTCTCTGTCTCTAAAGTACTGAGAATTCAAGATTGGTAAAACACAATAGCTTTAACCCAGTCACCTATCTTGCCGTAACCGGGGAACATGTTTTCCAACCGGGGAATCTTGCCTCAAGGGTAAAAAACCGCAGAGAAACCCTACAATGGCTACAACACGGGCACTAAACACGGACCTTTTCATTTCGACAACCGTCCTTAACAGAGATTATAATAAAGTTTCCATATAACGCGCGCTCTGATTGGCTGGAACAGCGTGCTTTATCAGAGAACAGAGCACGGGTTGATGACGGTAAGTTGGCTTCCAAATTTTGCTTCGGAATTTTGACAAATTTGACCCAAATTAAACATCCCCTGTGACTCAGACAAACGCACTAGAAGCGAGCTATTTTTCTGCAGTAAATATGGCTCACAGAGACCATTTTTAGCAACAGTAGTGTTAAACTGTACTAAAATAACAAGTTTTGCTAGATTCCCGCCGACAAAACATGTACAACTGTAGCGAAATACACAAATTGTCAACCTAAACAGTGCTTCGATAAAGACATTAATTTTGTTACGAAGGCAGAAATTATACTAAGAAGTAAAACAACGACAGAAAACAATTGAACTGTCTCTGTTTATGATGAGAAGCTTTATTTTTGTAAATTTACAATTAAGAATGCTCATTTGCTCAAACAACACTTACATGCAGTGTAGTAACGCTCGTTCTCCGGTCATCTTAGCGAAGTAAACCAACGAGTGGTCAGTGCAACACTTGCTCTGATATTCTCTTCTGTGCTCGAAGTAGAACCAGTGGGAGTCGTTAAGTCTTTCTAACTTTTACGCTAGTTCGGGCAATCTTGCTGCATGCGGCTACAAGCCGTAAATAACTGTAGCTCCTTTCAAATTCAACCCGGCATTTCGCATTTTCATCCACAAGCTTTGAGCTCCGCGTTTCGTAATTTCCACTGGAAAAGTGCTCGTTTTCATGGGCCACAATACGGCCGGATTCCTCTGGACTATAAACCTTTACCTGCCTTGAGATCCGTATTTAAAAATTAACTTAAAAGCGAACTTTGAAGGCATCATTCTTCTCTCGAAAGCCGCTCAAACTTCTCGAAACTGAAAGCTTAGCTGAAGTCCAGTTTGTGATTGACAGCTGTCGCTTCGTTAGCCAATCAAATTATTTGAACAATTCTAACAAGGATTGTGATTGGCTTATTTTAGCGTGCTTTACCAGAGAACAGTGCACGGCTGACGCCACTTTTGCTCGTTTGGAAAATAAAGTTTGGTTTGAAAATTCAGCCGAATGCGTGGGGAAATTATCTGATTCTTTATCATAAAACAAATAAAGAAGCCTCGACTGTGCTCTGTTCTGTTGTAAAGCACTTAGGAAGCGGTAGAGCACTCAAGAAGTAGGGAAAAACACTCGACTACGTCTCGTGTTTTCCCCTACACTTCTTTCGTGCTCTACCGCTTCCTGCGTGCTTTACAACAGAACAGAGCACAGTCGAGGCTTCTTTATTTGTTAACTGGAGGATTAAAATGATGTAACTTTGACGTGGTTTTAAGAATTAATGCAGCTCGAGCACCGGGAGCGTAGAGTAGACAAAGACGACAACTGCCGAATCAAACTTTACTTCCAACATGTACCTGGAAACCACCTTAGGAAATAATTACTGTAAAATACGATGGTTCTCAGTTGTCCTTCGCATAGGCTGGTAATATTATGATTGGTAAATGTCACTGCGTTGCAGTATAAAATGTCCAAAAATATATTTTGTCCCTTTCGAAGTACTATTTGACTTGAAATCCTTCTTCAGCTAGCTTTGTCTGTAGTCAGTTGACTAATAAAACATCATCACTTTCCAAAGTACATGTAAACCGTTGCAAGGGGCTTCCAGACAATAGCTGTGTCCTCTGTTGTATTTAACTATAATAATAAAATATCTTAAGCCCGGTGGAAATTGCAAATATACAGTAGCTTAAAATTGTTAAGTCTAAAAATGTTAAAAAAGTACGTATACAAATACAACAAAATCCTAAGATCTAGTTATTAAAATAATGAAATTTGATTACATACATATTTTATACAAGCTTCTGAAATAAATCTAGGCTATCTGCATCACTTGCCCGTTTCCACTTGACATTTAAGTGAAATCCTGTCATGAAAAAGGCCTTTCTCAAAGAATGAAGAGAACCAAAACCAACAAAGCACTTAGTTTTTTACCCTTGCAAAAAGTTTCTCAGGTCATTGCTCGCTTGATGTCTGCCTGGAGATTTCCATTTTTGAGGTATTAACTTCCTGGAAAAAAAAAAAAAAAAAAAAGCAGACAAACCAAGTTTTAAGTTATTTTACTTCTAAGCCAATTCCCTTTGGAGGTTTAGATTAACGCGAACTGTCCGCAGTTCCACATGCAGGCTTGCTTGTAGTCCCAGTCTCTCATGGTAGAGTGAAATGTTTACACTTACTTTTATTTCCAAAGTCAAATGTGACGTTATCCCCAATCAGCACAAACGTTGCCCACTCAGAAATCTTGGCAAAGCCGTTGCCTCTCATCCACTTCATGGCCAGGTAAAGAGATTCACTGGCACTCTCCCCACGGACAAGATGCTCGTAGAAACGATTCATAAACTGCCTTGTTGCATTGTCCGCTAGGGCCCACAGTGCCACTAACATTGAGCGTGCACTGGACCCTAGGAACGCTCGAGCAATGCCAACAACTCCTTCGACTTTAATCTGCCCGCGAGCACTGTGACAGCAGCTAAGTACAACAAGTTTGGCTCACAGCTGAACTTGCGAAATTTCACTTACCGTCAACAAGCAGTCAGTTTCATGTGGAAGTCGAATACCAGTTCTAACAGGCGCAAGCTTTCCGCATTACTATGTGCCTCTAAGTGTATCAGGCTCACTGAATTTATCTCTTGAAGTACCGCCTGCTTAGTTGCTTGTTACCCTATCTTGCACAGGGCAATGGTGGGATGGCTTTTCCGCAACCCTTCAAAAGTACTTCACCAACCTCAGGATCACCCACTATCAGAGCTCTGGTCTGACAGTGATAGTCGGGAGGACTGTCTTGAGTGCATTTGAGAGTCGTCAATTAAGGAACAATGCGAATTCTGAAAGTCTCTGAAAATTACATTCCACGGTAAGTGGAAATGGAACACGGTACAGGTGGCGATCACGAACAATGATGAACTTTGCAGGTTCACGACATTTTCAATGCCAGATCATGTTTGCGGGTCAGCTGAGATTTCCCTTTCAACAGAGTGCTGAGCTGCCATCAAGTCTGATAGGGCCCTAGACCGTCGTAGCCCTTCAACCTAGAGGGCTTTGTTATATTAGGATTCCCAGCGACACAAGACAAAGTACTGAGTGCCTTGTAGGGAGAGTTATACCCATCTGAAGAAAGTACCTTGAATTCATCATTGTCTTTCAGAAAACTTCGGCAATCTTCTTATTTTTGAATACTTTCAAACAAATACTTGGAAACACTTACAGTTCTTTTTCCTGCCGTATCATCGCCCGTGCAAAGTTCTGGTAGCAGAAAAACTCTATTTTTAAAGTTTTGAACCTCTTAAGCTATTGAAAATGCATTCTCGAGGTGTTCTTCCGCCGTAGTATGTTCATTGTTGGATGTAAATAGACTCCCCAGGTCAACGTAAAGAGCTGCTTCATCTACTTTGTCGTCACTTTACTTGCTGACAGCAAGTACTCCCTCATAATGTTCTTTGGCCTTGACATCATCATCCAGACGTTGAAACAGATTTCCTAGATGTTTGTAACATCCTGTTTCGCAGTTTCTGTCACCAATTTCAGTTGCAATCAGAAGTGCTCCTCTGAAACATTTGTTAGCATCAGCATATTTTATGCCGAGAGACTAGGCTCCTAATTGTAGCTGAAAATATGGTTTTCCTTGTCGATCACTAATTTCAGTTGCGATCGCAAGTGCTTTCTCTAGACATTCTTTTGCTTTGATATAGTCACCAAGAGCTAGAGACAAAGTTCTTAGGTTTCCATAGCTTGACCCCTCTCCATGTCTGCCACAAATTTCAATCCTTTAATTAAGCCATTGATATTATATTGCAGCGTAACATGGACAAGCTGCTGCAGCCACGACAACACAAGTAAGATGTTCAGACTGCAAAAACGCTGTGCTCGTATTATCCTTGACGCCCAACAACGCCCTAGCACTGTAGATTTATTTAATACCTTAGGATGGGTACCATATTACATCGAGACTGATATGAAAAGATGTACAATAGCTCATGAAAGGATTATTGGTGCTTTCCCGTTATACATAAACGATTTATTAAGACTAAATAACAGCCAGCACAATAGGAATACACGGGGCGCTAATTTTACCATTTTACCGATAAGATTTAATAGAGCGAAAGAGGGAGGTCGCACGTTTTCTGCAACGACTATTAAATGCTGGAATCACCTCCCCCTTAAGCTGCGCGCCCCTTCATCTGTAAATGTCCTTAAGAACGCTTTGTACAAACATTTTAAATTAAGTCAGCTCAAGAATAAGATTTTTCCTCCTTTTTTAAATAATAATTTTTAAATTGCGATATTTTAGTGACAATCTTTGATTATTGTATATAGTAGATTTTTAACTTTTAGTACATTTAAGAGGGCCACAAATTTGTTAGTTGACAAACTATTACGTGTCACCCTGTGATTTGAAGTCCTTTCTCTTTTTTCCCTTTCAATCCCTCTTTAAGCTTCCTAAAATTTCATTTAAGTTCATGTTAACCTTCCCCTTAAGTTAAATAAAATGAAAACTCTAGTTTGAATTTCTAGAATTTTGCAACTAAAATAACGAGTCTGTATTACTTCTACGTTAAATATTTTAATAAAAAGAAATAAAAACTTGACACTGGCTAAAAATATATACTGGACGTTTCGGCTACTACCGTTGCCTTCTTCAGCAAAGATAAAAATGCAAATGTTTAATGGCGTCCTGCTTGGTATATGTATACAATATGTGATAAAACTAAATCACGCCTCGAAGGAGTGTAACAATAGTCTCTAGGGTATTCTTAATGACTCTAAAAATTCTTAATGATATTGTAAATGTTTGGTAGCGCTATGTGTACGTTTATAGCGTTCCTATCCCGCATGGAATGCCAAGCTTCAAGGATTAGTCTTTGTCGCCACGTCGATGATCTGTCAACAATTTCAACACTCTCCAAATCTATTTGGTGATTGTGAAGCATATGGTGTTTGGTCAACAAAGAGTTTTTATCCAATGTGGCAATGGCCTTTGCGTGTTCCTTTACGCGTGTTTTTAGCGCGCATGATGTCTGACCAACGTAAACACAATCAGTCTTTACGTTTGATCTTGTACACGATTCCTCTGGAAGCCTCTTTCTCGATCTTGTCCGTTTGGCTTTTAAAGTGTGTTCGAGATGGTGCGAATAGGCTTATGGGCGACCTTGATGTTGAAACCTCGGAACTACTTTACTTAAATGATAAATAGAGATTCCTGATAAGGTTTAATTAATAGCTGAGAATTGACGCGTTCGTTTAAGGTAGAGATTAACTTTTTTTACATTTAGTTTGAATGATGAATGTTCTCAGTAATAAAATTGGTATTCAACAACGTCCATGTACAAGGTAGTTTTTGGCAGAAAGGTTTTATCAATTTGCGAATTCCCGACTGCGTGGCCGTTAAAACCAGGTTCTACTACAATTTGTTTAATCGTCACTTTTCCCCTGTTTGAAGGAAAGCAGCCATCTTTAGCATGTCGGATTGAATTTCTTCTTCTACGGCAAGCACTAAGGTCCACACTAATCCGGACCAAAAACGGATCCAGAGCTTTTCAAAAACGCTCTTCAAACTGGAGGAATTTGAAAACGGCGGCTTTGAGTTTTAGCGTTTCAATGTGATTAACCCTAATCCTCAAGGGTGCAGTAAAGCGTTTCTGCTGCCGGCGATTGTTCAAATTCCTCTGTCTTAGTGTGGACGTAAAACATTTGATGCCACAGCGGCGTTTTACAATTCTCCGGTGCAGCGTGGACGAGAACTTAATATAATGAAATGGTGTAAGGGTGGCTATCCGGCTTGAACAGGTACCTGAAAACTGTCAGGAAAGATTGTCGATCGTGCTGGGACAAACAGGCAGGCATGGTAGGGGGCAACCTGCAATTGACCAACATCCTTCAAACTGAATTAAATACATTTTTTTAGTTTTTTGAGGAGCCTTAGTTTAACGGAGCTAAGGCATACAATTTAAGGTCATAGAATTCACTAAAAGATTAAAAAGTTTTGCCGAATAAAGTGGAACTTGAAAAACGTCTGATCTACTACAATCGGTTTTATCCCAATTTGTATGAAAGTGTATGTTTGTAATGCTCAGCAATTATCCTTGTTTCCCAACAAGTTGCCGTGCCAATTTGAAGTTTAAAGCTCAAAATTAACCGTAGAATCAACAGATCCAGTCCCTTTCGATGGATTGACAATGACAGTTGTAAAGTAACCAAACTAAACAAAGCAAACTGAAGTTGCCCAATGCAAAATAAAGTGTACAGTAGCCTGCAAAAATAAAGCATAAAGTTCGTAAAATTGAATCGCTGCCAACCTGAATGACAGCAAAGTTGTCACGAATTCCATGAGGCACTTATTCATGATGGTGTTCAGCAAACAAATTTAGTACACCAGTTCCATCATGATAAGTTGAGAGCCGCAACACCGTAAGTATACTTCTGGTTTCTGTTGAGGACTGAGCAGCAAGAACCTTAGCATGCTGTCATATTTTTCAATAAGTGACATTAAAAAATTTTAATTGGAGGTTACAGGTTATTTTAATGTCTCAGCCAACTCAGAACCTTACCTAAGCAAAATTAATTTCATTTCTAAACCAAAAATATGTTTAGACGGGTACTTCTAGTTATTTGCGACTTTTTTTATAATACAGTGCATTTAATAGTGGCTGAGCATGACTTAAATCGAGAGAAACCCACCTTTAAATTACATGGTAATCAACGCCTTAGAGCAGTAACGAGATCGTTATTTTCCCTATATAAAGAACAAAACGATTGACGTTTTGTTTCATTGGAACTAATTGAGAGTTACCCGGGTTGAGCACCTTTTTTGCCATCGCTGTCAATAGCTTGCTAAATCGATCCAGCGTAAATAGAAATCATCGAAAAGATATCCGACCATTTTATATGCTTATTAAGATTACCTGTCACTGTATTCAAAGTGATCTTTTAAAAACAGTGGAGTGTGCTTGGCAATGACTTTCAAAACCTTTCAATGCATCATTAGCGTCACAATTGTATGTGTGCGTTAGCGTCACAATGCTGTAACTGAGCCTTGAAAAGCTTCCTTTTGCTCGTTTGTTATTACTGTTTACGACACTAGTTCAAAGGAGATCGCAAATGACGGTTTGTGATTTCGGGGTGAGTATGATCAGTTTCACTTTTATTCAAAACTGTAGTGTGCACAGAGCGCATCTTGTTGAGAATAGTGCGCATTTTGCTACAGCTTTTTTGAGAAAAAAGTGTAGACATTAATGTAGAATTAAATTGAGGGTAGGGAAAGTTATCAGTTGTCTGATCGGAGTTCACGATGTTCCAGCGCCAACGAAATAGAAACTATGAATACGCGCATTCAGCTGTCTCCATCTATCGTGCTGAAACAACTTCGACGAAGCAATGGTAATCTGTCACTACTCATAGTCCCTTTCGGCATCACTGCATCCGCTTTCACGCTTTTGTGCGGCAGCCTTTCTCAAACAGCTGTAAAAATAGAACCCAATTCTCTTAAATGATACTTTTTGGCCCTAAACAGTCTCGATATTGCTGTAAAACTAGCGATTTCAAAAGCTCGCGCTTAGGGCGATTCAGTAGTCGCGGATTCAGTAATCGCAGAGCGTGCCACCTCTCTCATGCTTTGGAGCATTGAATTGAAAATAAAATTTGTTGACAAGTTATTTTAAGAGCTATGTCATTTCATTGATGACATGAATAGAATGCTAGCTGTATATGTACTTAATTCACATGACAAACTAGAACAACAAAATTTATCGTTTTTTTCCATAAAAGGCGCACCATCGCTTATTCTCATTCACCGTATTTCAGCGAACTAAAACCCGAAGACGAAGCGCCAACGGTCAGGGAATTGCTTTTCTCAAAGCAGGGTTTGCTATAGCGGGGTTTTGTCCAAGGTATTTTCTATCATTGTAGGTAACTTTGGCATGGCCGAAGATTATCGTTCTGCATTAAAACAGTGTTCCGCTGCAGTTTATAAGGTCTGACTATGGGATGGTACGCAATGACGTACCGTGCTTATCATAACTACAGGTTCAAATGCGGTTCCAAAAAAAATTATCCAAACAAATTGATCCCTTAAATAAAAGAATACGATATCCCGATCAAACGCACTTAGCTCACTTAAAAGGAATCTTGGAAGAACAAATTTGCCGTCTTTAATAATGAAAAAATAAACAAAACAAAAACGATTTTGACGAATTTTCTACTGAACACCAAAACCAGTCCCTTGTGGGCCTTAATTTTCTTTGCTGCCATTGTTTATTTTCATTTTGTTAAATTCGCTCAAGTATCTAATGAAGTTCAGTCAGCATAATGGTTCCTTCTTGCTTAATAACTGTTTAGCATCCCAGAGGGTCTCTGATTTGCTTATGTACCTTCATATGAAGACTGCCGCAATCACGTACTGATCTGTAATTATTACACCATGGTAGTCATGGTGCAATTAAGGGTGGTGGGTTAGGATGGTGATGTGAATGCGTCATTCATGCAGCGACTGCTTATGAAAACAAAGAGTTCGTTTATTTTGATTTGCGCAAGTAAAGTTTACAAAACCTGAAAGCCCTTAGCGTTATTGCTTGTAAACAAAAGAAAATTTTCTCGCTCTTTTGCGAACACAAGTTCATTTTTGTCGGTTTCTATTATTAGTATTTTATTTTTAGTTCCCATTTTAGGTAACGGAATAAGAAGAACGGGAGTGAACGACTTTTATTACTTGGTTTGAGCTTCAGCAACGTATGTAGGTAAGAGGAGGATTACATGAATTTTCATAAACCAAACAAACAAACAAACAAATCAACCTGAAACCCAGGCATCAAACTGAAAGCAAAGAGTATAAAATGGCGATAATTTTTGCGGTAAAATTTTGTGAAGGAGACGAAGTAACGATGCTGATGCTTTTCCCTTAAATCGGCAGAATGTCCACTAAAGCAGTTTCAATGATGATTACTCAACAAAACCGGTGTAGGAAGTTCATTAAAAACATCACGATTGTTAGGATCATTAATAAATTACCTTTCGTACGTTGTATTAGATTGTCACCTCTCAAAAAGGAGTTAGAACTATTCCGGTATACGGTATACTTAATTTGAGTGGCTGATTTTGTTTTCCGTTATTCACATTATTATTTACCTAGTGTTTAACAAAGTAGGAAATGCTATTTTTTTTTTTTTGGAGTCGATGATGACATATTTATTAACTCCTGTATTCTCTTTTTAGTTCCAAAATATTTAGGAGGCAATGAAGTTCATTGAAAGAAATGCCGATGCAACTGCTTGGACTGTAGCTTTTGCTGTTGTTGGTACTATTGCAGTCGTGGTAAATATTGTGACATTGTACGTCTTCTTCAAGACCAAAGCACTCCGAACTCGAAAGCACGCGATGATTATAAACCTTAGTGTGGCTGACCTTTTGTTTTTAGCTACAGGGATACCATTGTACGTGATCCATCTGTTACAGCCATCGATTATTTCTTATTTGATGTTGCATATACTTAGTAGACTTTCTAAGTTGGCGTCAGTCCTTACCCTTGCTGGGATTGCAGTGGAAAGAATGCACGCCACAGTTAGGCCTCTACGTCACAGAGTTCTATCCAGGAGAGTCTTCGTAATAACCGTCAAGTCGATTTGGATTTCAGCGGCGATTTTAACAACGTTCAATACGTTTGAAACAGCTGGAATTTTGAAACAGGATTTAATTTCCTCAGTTATAATATTAACAACCACCATCGTAGTGATAGCTATTATAGTTTCTTGCTACATGATCATTTGGATTTCATTTCAACGAAGGCGACGACAAAACCTCGGTGATTTAGCCGACCAAGAAAAGGAAAAGGCTTTGGCTGTCACTCTACTACTGATCAGTGGAGGTTTCATGGTCACGTGGTCTCCTGCTATGCTGTATTTGGCAATAACTCGAGTTTGTAGCAACTGCATTCAACCAAGTCGGAAAGGGCTGGGCTGGGTGTTCCTACTTTTTGCTATTCAGTCTCTGATGAACCCGATTATTTACTGCTTTCGGTTGCCTATGTTCAAAATAAGTTTGAAAGCGGGTGTCAAAAGAATATATTTAAAGTGTTTCGGACGGAGTGGAAGCACCCCCGTTAGACAATCAGCTATTCACCCTGAGATTCAAGTAAAGACTGGTTCATTATCATAGCTACAGAGGGGATGGATGGATATTCGGAATTAACATACCTCCATGACAAAGGTTATTCTACGGGGACAATTTCGCCTTAACATTTGGAACTTGTTGTCACCAACACCATTCCTTTAAACGCCACCATCTGAAAAGAAAGCCTACAGTAGTCTAATACTATAAAGAACACGTCGACAGTTACACAGCATTTCAAACCGGATTTTTTCCTCAATTATTGTTGCATCTTTTTGTTTGTTTTTTTGACCTTGACCGTGCACAAAACACAAGGTGTGCACGATCTAGGACCTTGCAAAATAAATCTTGGCATTTTTGGTGTCATCCTTTGAAGTTTGCCGCGCTTCAAAACCATACTCTTTTAATGTCTTTAACTATGGCATTACGTAAAAGATTGAGTTGCCACTGTTGTTGATCCCAAGTCATTTTCAAAATAAAGAGGTCCTAGACGTTTGAAACGTGTTTCAGCCGTCTAATACTTTTGTGGAGTTTTCGATATATCAAACTTTTGTTCATATGTTGTCAGTGCACAGTTAAGAAATTACTCGAGAAAAAAATCTCTTGATATACACATCTCAAAACTCCGAAAGTAACGACCTTCGTTACTTTTAAAATTAGCAGCCTTTGGGGCTGAGGCTCGCTTCTTTCGGGGGGCCGTTACTTTCGAGAGCGGGGGTTGTGGGGTGGGGGGGGGGGAAGAGGGTTAAATCTGGTTGATAAAAAACAGATATATAAAGCTGGTGCGACTAAGCGGAAATTCTAATAAAAGGTTCATAATTAAAACATGCATGACATGAAATTCCACCAATTGAAAATTATGTTGCTGAAAATTAGACCGTGTTGTCGGTGGTCGACAGCAAAGGCAGTCAGATATCGTAAGCTGTTTGTACTTCATGACGCGCTGCTATGAGCTGCTATGGTAGTCTGCTGTATCAACTGATCTCGGCATTCAATTTTAATTTGATGAAATGATACATTAGATACGATCCTGTGGAAAATAATGCAGAGTTTTCGGCAATTTCAAGGGAAAAGTTCCTGTTAGTTCGTTACCGTTTTAGCTATACCCAAGCAAAATTCTACGGGTTTTGTTTTTATACTGCGACATCAACTCGTAAAGCACGAAGTGACATTTCACAACGCTTCTAGGCATAAACGATTCCTTCCCTTGTAGTAGATCGCGAGTACCTTAATCATTTTGGAATTTATTAGCGGCGACAAATTTTTGGAAGGTACTTTCGAGGGGAAAGAGGGTGGGGATAGGGGCGCTGCTTTCAGGGGGATGATATATTGGGAATTTTACGAAACCTTGTCGAATGCCTGCTATAACGAACACTTCAGTGTGGACACTCCCCATAAGCGAGCATTTAGTGATGGTCCTATACGAGCGAGTAGCGAGGGAGGTCGTAGTGTTGTTGAATGCCCCGGAGAAGAAGCAGTTACGGGTTAAAAAAAAAGCGGTTTGGTACCCCTAGAGATGTTTAGCGGGCTCAAAAAATACACAGCGGGAGTTTTCATAGTACCTTTTAGGGTATTGAGCCAAAAACAATATGACAGGAGATATTTGACAATCAACTTTACATGTAGAAGGAATTCGAAGCAATCGCCTTAATCGGGATCAAAAATTATGGAAGTAAGTGTCAGTTAATGTGTTGTTTTAGAATGAAACCTCTCAGAGGTGAAAAAATCTTCAAGCCACGCCCACAAAACAGGATCTTGGTACTTCTTGGATTTTCCTTTCGAAATTTCCGACAAGGAACCCCGTCCTTTTTATATGAGAGTCTCTCCCCTCCCCCCCCCCCCCCCCCCCCACCGCGCTGGGGCTGGGTGCCCCAACGCCTCTCGCCGTAAATCCGCTCATTCACCGTAAACACAAATCTAATCACGTTTAAGGATAAATGACAAAAGGCAGAAGACAAAAGTGCGTTGATTTTACAAGCTAGCTGGAACAACAAAAGTGATGTTTATCTGTCTGTGGAGAGGAATTAGGATTCTTGAATCAATTTAAATATTCAGTCATGCTGCACGATTTCCCACAGGGTGATATCTGCATTGTCGTGTTAATCGACATCCATCCATCGTCGATTTTTCAATCCGCCATATTTTTCAAAATTTAATTTCTTTAAAACTTGTTCTTGAGTCAAAATGTTAATGGTTGCAGATGTGTTATGTTTTCTGTTTCTGATTACAAAATAACGTTAAGCCACGAGAGATAAAACTCTGATTTTAGAAAATATACATTTAATCTTTAATCTTTAATGAAAATTCGAGCGGTCCGGGTTCGAGCCCTGGCCGGGGACATTAAGTTGTGTTCTTAGGCAAGACACTTTACTCTCACAGTGCCTCTCTCCACCCAGGTGTATAAATGGGTACCGGCGAACTTAATGCTGGGGGTAACCCTGCGATGGACTAGCATCCCATCCAGGGGGGAGTAGAAATACTCCTAGTCGCTTCATGCTACAGAAACCGGGATAAACTCTGGCCTGATGGGCCACTTGGCTCGCATGCAGACTTTACCTTTACCTCATAATATAGTCTAAGAGACAACTGATCCCTGGATTACCTGTAAAAAATAATTATACTAATTTCCAACAACAACATCAAATTAGGCTAAAATCATAATGGAAAGAATGAAACACCAATTTTCTCCACACTTCTTAAGATATATATTGATATCTTGGCTTCTGGCGTAAGAAAATAACTTTTAAACTAGCGTCTACCTTCGCTCTATTTGACGGCTGGTTTTCAATGAAATCAGCAAATCAAGGTGTCATTGCTATGTTATTTACTCTAAAATTCACCCACTTTTAAACTCAAATAGCCCAAAACGTTAGGGGTGCTATGGGGCGCTTTCCCAAGAAAGTATAATATATGAATCGAACATTAAATTCATGAGATTTTCGGCTTCTAGCTTTCAACCATCTTTATACAAAACGCGACTGAATCAACCCACTACGGCTGCTCGAAAACAAGACGCCATTTTGGAATATAGCACTTAAGGGCAACGTTATTCCTAGTTATCCAGCGAATATATCGCAACAAAAGATCCATACAGTAGCCTTAATCACTTCCCTTTTTGTGAAGTGCTCAACAGTTCGTTTGCTACTACTTTATGGGTAAAATCGCTGAAAAACAACACACTATGCTTCCCTTTGCACTCGAGTCGAGGGACCGTGTCCAGAGAGAGCGAGGCCTCTCATTGGTCAATGGCACCTCCCATACTACATTTCGGACCGTGTCCAATTTCCTCTGGTGAGATGCACAGGCCTTCAGGCTGGGGTTTCGACGGGTAGGTAAGGGTCTTAAGCCCCCCAGTTTCAGAAATTGAAATTTTTCGGGAAAAACGCTCATGATTCGGGCATCAGAACTTCGGGATTGAAGGCTTATTTCTCTTACGTTTGCTTTGCAAGAACGTAAATAAGGACAAACGACATGAGGGATCCTAATCCAGACAACTGTTTTAGAAAAACCATATATCAGTTAAATGAAAATCGACGATGTCAATATTATTTCCATTATAGATTTCCCATCAACAAGGCGATGGCTGTCTATAGAGGTCATAGAGTATAACTCGCTATTTGTGGAATTATAACAGTTTCGTTAGACATAAAGAAATGTGATCGTTTTTGTTTTTACTGCAATTTGATTGCTTTTGTATCCCGTTTATAATACTCACGCATTCGGGCATTGCGCATGTGTTTTTTTTTTCACGCCCCGTCGCCCAAGTCCGCACGCCCGCACCAATAATGGAAAGTTTTTGTAGTGTAATTTAAATATTTGCTTGCGAATAGGATTTTTATGTTTTTCCCTGAGAATCTAATCTTAAATTATCTTGTTGCGTTACGGGTTGCGTGTCAACATCCGGGCATGTGCCGAGAGGTCATGGGGCTATATCAAAGGATGTCCCCTCTAGGGGCATGCATTACCATTGCACAGTCAATTACCGTCGTGTCAGTCAATTCTTTGACTCACTGGGGAAGGAGTGTTTTTCCCTTCCCAACCCTGCCCTAGTTTGTCCTCTCAGCAGAGTTCTGGGTTGTTGTTTTGCAGTTTCGTTTTTGAGTGCCGTCACCTTTACTGGGCCAGAAAAATATTTAATTTTGTTCCTTGTAACTTGATCATGATCTCAAAACATAATTTTATTAAAGCAGCTATGGGCCTTTGTTCATAGCAATTTAATTTCAACAATGGTTTGTTCTGATATCATGTTGGGGCCCAGCAAACAATCTTCAGGATATGAAGCACTGGTTTATGTGTAGATGGGACGAAGGGGAAAAACATAAAGGAACATTTTTGATCAGTACGTTTGGCGATATCAGTCATTGACATTCATTTTTGTTTCCTTTTCTAGTTACTTTTGCAACTATCATCATTGTGATTTATGACGCCGATTTGTTTGGTCTAAATGCGTTTCAATTTTGATTGGCATTTTTCTTGGAAGAATTGTTACTTATAGTTGCGTGGTAGATTTCATTTCATTTCAAGTGATAGACTTTGCTTTTTCCTACGTTACAGCGGACAGAAATCTGAAACATCAATGAAGAATTGTAATACCATAAACAAAGAACAAACAGAATCTGATTTTATTTCTTGAAGTATAGTCTATGCTGGGTTGGGGATTAAGGTCATTGTCTTAAACGCCTTGGCATTGTGTATCTTCATCAAGACCAGGTCACTCAGAACTCGAAAGCACGTGATGGTTATCAATTTTGTTGTCGCAGACCTTTTGTTTGGAGCTTTCTTACCATTTTTGTTGGTCTACATACTTAAAACTCCTTTATACCTTACTTAACGGGCCATATTTTGACTACTTTTTCGAAATCAGGCTCTCTTATTACTCTTGTTGTCATTGCCTTGGAACGAATGCACGCAGTTATCTGGCCAATATACGACACCAAGGTATGGACAAAGTCTACAAAATAGCCCTTGTCGTTATTTGGATTTTATCGGCTGCTTAAACAACAATTCTGGCGATAGACGAACCTTTATTTCATTGCCTTTTAACGTCAATGGTGATCACATGAGCGACCTTCACGATAGTTGTTTGTAGATATCATTTCGAGGGAGAAAGCGACGTCAACTGGGAATTGCTGCAGTCAGGCGGGATAGTACCTTAGCAGTTACTCTGCTTATGGTAACAGGTTTTTCGTCTTTGGCTGGGCTATTCTCGCGTTTTATCTATGTATTATCAAATGGAGATATGCATGCAAACATTGTTACAAGCAATCTCCGACAGTTCTCAGATTTACCGTCGCAGCTCGTATAAACCCTTCAATCGCTGATCAACCCAATTATTTATTCCTCGGCACTGCGCGCGTTTAGAGCTAGCTTGAGAGTAAGGTCAGTACGAGATTCGGGGACTCGTGAGTCAAGAAGGTATCCAGGAAAAGACAAACGACAACAGAAACTGAAATGGCCAGTGCTTCACTAAAGACTTGAGTATAATTAGTGGGTTAACTATTCGCCACACAGGGAACTTCCTGTTGCTTTTAATCTCGATCGCTAATCGACTAAGATACACGTGGAAACAACATGGTACTGGCAATGGTATCAGATGCTGCTCTACATCAGGATCAAGACAGCTAGTAAATGAAGACAAGCTAGCTGAACCGAAAGGTAACTTGCAATACAATAACAGTATATTTGATTAGAGTTGACATAAAAAAAAAATTAAAAAAATTAAAAAAATAACCTAAAGTTATTCTACTTACTAAATACAATTCGTTTGATTAATTAATAAACAAAACTAGACTTAAAGGATAACAAATGCATGAACTGAAAACTTATTCGTGTATTTATTTATTCTTTTCTGTCTATAAAATGTACGTTTTTTGTAACCATGAGTACAAATGATTTACAAATATATCGTGATTTGCTGGAAAGCAGATCAATTATTTGCCGAAAATGAAGGCCGAGGCAAATAATTGATCTGCGAGACACTGACAAATGACGATATTTTGCGATAACCGAGTTCAATAAATGCTATTTTATTCGATCACAAATTTGTTGTCTTATTTAGATCACTCTCTGACAGCTCAGGGGAGCAATGTGCCATTTTTGACTAGAGATCATGGTTACAATTACGCACGACTAGACGTATATTTGCAGCAACAAAATTTGGATTCTGTCAACTCTGGTGACGGCAGCTGCAACGTTACAATGGAATGGATTTTGGCAGATCGAAAACTTTGCTCCCCTTTTATCACCAGTCGTCATCGCTGGGATAATTTTCACTACAATTACATGTTACGTGTGCATCTGGATAACAGTTCGACGAAGAAGACAACACAGACTTGCTGCCTCAGCAAAACAGGATAAAGCCCTGGCTGTGACCCTCTTATTTGTTGGAGGGGCCTTCTTAATCACGTGGGGCATTTCGATATTGTATGTGTCCATTGCTCGGGTCTGCAAAAATTGCTACCAGCTACAGGTTACAGCCATCAGAGGAGTAATGCTCCTGTTTGCTGTACAGTCATTGGTCAATCCGGTTATTTACTGCTTTCTACTGCCATCGATTAAAGATAGTTTGAAAGCAGGAATTAAAGAAATGGTAGGTTCATAGGCTACTCAAACAAGAGAACAGGTTCGTTAAAGAAAAATAATAGTTGAAACTGAAATGCACTCTACCTCGGAAATTGAGGCCATTAATTAATTTCTCCAAAATACCATAGTTTAGTCAGGCATGATCAGTGGTATTGAACTGAGACTAAGAAAAAGAAAATGGTGCCACGGGCTAATAAGAAAAATTAAAAACCATGGGACGTTTCGATTAAAATTCTGTAAACTTCTTCAGAAGATGTAAATGATGTGCTTTTAAGAACGGACCTTAATAAAATACAGATTATGTGGGGATATTCTGTCACTCACTCAAAGAGCAGAATCAAGAAACGCCTTAAATGGTTGGAGAAACCTCGGTGAGGTTTCTAGCCTCGGTACCTTTTCGGATTCCTCGATTTTAAATTCTTAACAAGAGTTAAACATGTCAAATTTGCCTAAGTATTTTAAAATGTCCTTTCTTCATGGTGGGTGCTTGGCTTGATTAGGCACCCGCCCTAACAGAAATTATGAGGCATTTGGGTGAGTTTCCTGGCTAATGTAATCCTTTATTGCTACGTAACTTCCAATGCAAGACTGCGAAACCACAGGTAGCCCAAACAAGCGGCGTGCCTCTTTGTATGTTCGAAGTATAAAGAAATGTATGGGAATATTAAAGAGTCTTAATATCGTAAACTGATGTCGAATAATGTCCATGTTAAAGCTCAAAATAAACGTAAATCTACATCAGTTGTTGTGTATTGTCATTTCTGCGGCTCAAAATGGCGAATTTGAGCGATTTGGTGGGTTTTGCGTTGACTGTTACCACACGTTATTTCGAGCTTTAACATGGACATTACTTGATATCAGTTTACGATGGTTAAGATTCTTTAATATTCCCATACATTTCTTTATATTTCGAACATACCAACAGACACGCCGCTTGTATGGGCCCCCTGTGGCGAAACAATCGTTCATTCCACCTGACACATTCCACCGGTTTTTTTTTTTTTTTTTTTTTTTTAATTTGGTTAATAGACAGTTACAAGGATGCATGCCACTGATGACCTATACCTTTACACTTTATGTTTTTTGCCGCCTCGGAACTGCTTCCACCCTTGGCACTGCTGCACTACTGTTACCATATTTGCGCTTGAGGCAAGTTTCACGAGAGAGCTCTGTATAAGAAGCCTTTAGCCTCTGTTCTTAATAAAGTTCTCGTGCAAAGCGTCAGATGAAAAATGAATTTCTCTCACGACAATGAACGTGCATTTGAAACTCATTTTCACTTGAATGGTTTTGCACAATGACTCGTTTTCACAAATTGCCAAAGGCAGCACGGAAATGAGCAATTATTGTTCGAATTAACTGCTTACTAGTAATGTTCCCCAGTGGTATTTTTACCTCCAGTCGTTGATCATGACGGACTGAGGTCGCTGACTTCCAATCGGCTAAACGACAACAAGACGGGAGGAGCTTCAACCCAGCTGGTATTTTCTAGCTGACTTAACTGCGATTGTCTTTCTCGAATTTTCCCTTTACAAGCAAAGATATTTCTCAATGTCTTCCGGAACTCAGGCATTCGATAACTGTATATTATTGGATTTACCAAAGAGTTCGCCAACCGACAAATCTGTCCTGCCAAATACGCATCTCCTTCCTTTTTTCCTGTCATGGTGCGAAGAACATTAGTTACTCCATGCGGAATCCAAGTCATCACTGACAACAATGTGACAATAAAAAGAGTTTTTGCCAGTTTCTTGTTTTGTTGCCGACGATTTATCGCTAATCTCGGATCGTCTTTTGTGGAATAAATGAATATTGTTAGGTAGGCAACGGAAATAATTATCAAGCAAGAAGCTGTAAAGGTCGATATAACCACAGGTTGAAGTATATGGTCAAGTGAAAGGTAAGAAAAAATGGAATATGTTGTTATGATAAGCATTGCTGAAACAATCCAGGTTGCTCCAATGAAGTAGAAGTAGGTTGATGTTTTCGTGGTGCGGTGGCGTAAAGGACTTACGATGGCATAAAGCCTTTCTAAAGCAATGAGAACTAAAAACGACAGTGATGCAATGCCACAAGTTGCGTCTACTAAATTTGTCTTTTCAGATATCTGACACACGTTATTTCTTATCGGGAGACACACAATATCATTAATGACACCAACACCAACCATCAGATCAGCGACGGAGAGGTTTATCAAAAGATAGCTAGTTCGCTTCAGCGTTGATCTTTGTTTCCAAAAAACAACGATGCTGATGGTATTTCCCACAATTATTGCTAAGCTTTCAAGAGAGAAGACAGTCATCCAGAGAATTAACTCTGTGTTCGTAAAGCTCTCTGCCATTTTTTTCTCCTCAGGTGAATGCTAAATCCTGAAGAAAACCGCTAGGAAATCCGCCAGAAATGCTCACCTCTTGTGACTCATTAACAGCATTAACTAGCCTTATCAGCCGCTCACCACTGCAAAATAGTTGATTTGTACATCTACGTTTTCACCGAAGTGGCCAGAGTCATAAGCGTTAATTTTCTCATCTCATTGAGGAAATTGCACTATAGTGTGTTAAATGAACACAAACCGGCACCAATGGTGGATTCTAAGGGTTTTTAATTAACGACTGAGAAAATTGCTTCATTGTGATTGTCAGTGAGCCAGCCCGTGATGTATCTTTAATTTTTAATTTGCACTGCTGTGGAAATTAAAGCGCGAGCATTCGTAATTTTCTTGGTCATGTAATAAATGAGTTATCGTGCGTATGAAAGCTCGAGCAATTGCAATTAAAAATCTACTTGCGATTCGTGATACTTGAAAATTCTTTAAAATTGCACTTGCCTAAGGGTAGTGCAATTTTGAGAGAATTTTGAAATTTCACTTATAGTGTTAATCCTTAATTGCACTTGCATTCTTACGATTACCTATATTGATAACGAGATTATTTCCATTCGGTTTAAGCATTTTCCAAACACAGCTGCTTATGTAACTTCAACATGGCTGTCTTATAATATATAGAGAGTGTAAAGGATATTTCTATTTGAACCGCGAGTATAAAAATCTGTTCTTTAATTTGTCCAGAAGAAGTTAATTGAGTATGAATTCGACTCTTTTAATACCAAACCGATGTAATTGCAGTTGCATTGGGTTTTGGTAGAAAATTAATTTTGCTCATAAATGTAAGCTGAATATTCATCTTCTCTTTGTAAACAATGCTTCTGTTTAATAATAAATAAGTTACCTGCTTTAAGTCTACCTCCGAATAACTTAATTTGTATACTTTTGTCGTGTAGGGGCAGCTGTTCTGGGAGACCACTGTTACACAAGATATGATTCCTTAATAAAAACTTAAACTTTACTAATCTACGGAACGGAACGGAACAATGATCGACTACGTGGAGCTGTCGTTTGAGAACGGAGACAACAACGAACCTCTGGTACTGTAACACCGATATCGTTTTTCCTGGTAGCTCGGAGAGCTCCGTGACTGTCATGTTCTTTCTTTTTTTGAAGTGACTCTGGGGTGACCAACTGCTTCTCAGTCCTGCTCGGGGAAAGCCAATAGCTATTAATAATGATTTTAAGTCCGTACTGCGCACTCTCGAGAGTTTATTTGCGCTTTTGTTGTGCTTCATTTACGACGTCGACTACTTACATCAGTGTAGCAAATTCAAAGTTTCATGTCAACCGTCATTAGGCAGTTTTTATACAGTTTTATTTATTCCCATTACAAATTAAAAGTCACAACTTACCCGCGTATAGCATAGTCTAATCTAGGCATGCATTGTAATAAATAATAATACATTAAGTCACAATAAAAAAGAAAGAATAAAATTATATTAACTAACACCTACAAGCAAGTACAACGAGTCGAACTAGTGAAGTAGGGCTAATGATCAAAAGAAATGTACAGTCATGAGATACAATAATTATGGGTATTCAACATCAAGACTAGCGAATGGGCGTCAACATAATCATCCCCAATCCCGAACACAGTTCTAGTATAAAATGTTCCAGAATATTCTTAACATCCGTTTGTTTCACATTTTAAACATTTTATAATAGTCATGTTGAAGCATTTTATTAGTACTTTTTAACTGCGTGCCTGCCTTCCTTCCTTCCTCCCTCCCTCCCTCCCTTCCTTCCTTCCTTCCTTCCTTCCTTCCTTCCTTCCTCCCTCCCTTCCTTCTTTCCTTCCTTCCTTCCTTCCTTCCTTCCTTCCTTCCTTCCTCCCTTCCTTCCTTCTTTCCTTCCTTACTGCCTACCTGCCTGCCTTCCTTCCTTCCTTCGTTCCTTCCTTCATTCATTCCTTATTTAATCACTAAATTACTAAATTATTAAATTCTTTAATTGCTCGTTTGCTTCCTTCCGTCCTTTCTTTAATTTAGATAAATAGGCCCCGTTTGCCCCCGATGAAATGAAATCATACTCCCGCAGACACATTAATAATAATAACAACGACAACAACGAGGACGACGACGACGACAATAATAATGATAATACTAATAAATTTAATAAATTTAGTAAAAAGGAAGGTCTTGAGTCCTATAAAGTAAACGATCATAAACACGTGTTCTATCGATGTTGTAACTTCGGCAAACGTTTCTGATGTTAATGAAGCATGTTAGGAGAAGCAGCGATGGCGTTGACATTTCTTAGTGCGAAAATTCGATTCTCTCGTTTCCTAAAGGAAGCTTTCGTCAGTAAACCTCTATACTCGGGAATTCGGAAGCAGTAAACTATCGGATTTATAAACGAGTTAGCCAAGCGAAAAATCTGTCCGGTACGATACAAATCTCCCTTCTTGGTGCCATTCAGGATGTAGGACCCTATGTAGCGGTAAGCATTGATAACTGCATGTGGAAACCAAGTCATCACTGACAAGCTGGTAACGATGAAAAGAGTTTTGGCAAGGCTCCTACTTTGCCTACGTTGACGCTGCTGCATCCCTGGAGCTTCTCTCTTAGTATAGATGAATATTACTGAATATGCAACGCAAATAATTATCAAGCCTATTATTTGTAAAAGCGATAAAAACACAGGCTGTACTGAAAGGTTGATTGAGAAGTGAAAAAAAAGTGGGTATATAATCAAGAAAAGCATTGCTGACAACACCCAGCCTGCTGAAATAAAATAGAAGTACGTTGACGTTTTCGTCCCTCGTTGTCGTAAGGGGGAAAGGACTGCAAAGAGTCTTTCTAAAGAAATGAGAACCAGAAATATCAGCGAAGCCATGGCAAAACTTGAGTCAACTAAAATTGTTTTCTGGATGATGTTGTATCCTTGGCTGTTTAGCGGAAGACACACAATATCGTCAATTGCACAAACACCAACCATGAAATCAGCAGCCGAGAGGTTAATCAAAAGATAGCGAGTTCTTTTGAGTTTTGATCTTTGTTTCCAAAACACAGCGATGGCGACAGCATTTCCAACAATGATCACGAAGCATTCCACAGCGAAAGCTAGCGTCCATAGAATTACTTCAAAAGAGAGGTCTTCTGCCATATAAGTTTGGATGTCTCTGCAAGAGGGAAAATTACGTTGTTTATTTTTGTGACGCCTGTTCTCTCCAATTCAACTCTTCAGTAGGTGGAAGACTATAACGGGTCGCTACATGCAAGTTAGTTAAACCATGCCAAACTCTAGCCAACTTGTTTCTGCTTCAGCTTGATCTTTATGCTGATTACAAACTCAGTTTTCTAAATTGGTGCGGCAAAAACGAGTTTTTCATTTTAGCTTAGCTGTGACCTTGAATATCCAGCTTTTTCCTTCCAGACACTAATGACAACTTTAATATGCTAAAAATAATTTGTAAAGAAAATTAGACACACCTGTTTTCGTTACTAAGCAACATTTGTGGTGAAATACTAAAGAATGGAACTTGTTCATGCTACCCCACAGAAAGTGATCCAAACTGTACTCTATGAAAAGCAGTCGTTTGTCTGGCAACTCCCTCCAGCGTAAATTAAACAAATGACGCAATAAGAGCTAACCCCTGCAAGGATAGCAGTTTTGATAATAGCCGTTTAATAGTTTTTTTTTTCCAAGTTTGAGTAAAAGTATGCACTCGACATGAACTGCTCATTCTACTGTGAGTGAATATTACAATCATGATGTCGAAAGTGAAAATAATTAGGGACCTTACGAATATACGAAGACGACACCGAGGAAGACGCCTGTTTATTAAGGCTGATTTTCACTAGCGCATAAGCATATAGTGATATCGTCTTTTATTGCTAAATTTCCCCGAAAAAGGGTGCTAATAATATACGTCACTCAAGCTTAACGCCCTAGTCAGTGAAAACCAAACATTAAAAAGCGTATAGTATTTATATGTTAATTCAGAATTTCGTAATTATCTAGATCGATATAGAGTGTCTGTCGGTATAAAAGGGTGAAAATTATTAACGTCTTGATGAGTCGCTTATGCTTATCCACTAATAAAAACCAACCTTTACAAAAGCGTGTTTATACAGTCAAACCTCCGGTTGCGACCACCTCACGTAAGCGACCACCTCTCCTCAGCGACTAGTTTCCCAAATTACCCTATTTAATATATATATATTGCCGCAGCTAATCGCCGTCGCAAAGTACAGCAACGACGCAGCTCAACAAGGTCGAACCGAAAACATACATTTAAGGATCGAGAACCTGAAAAACCATACCCTATCCCGCAGCACATACCTATATAGCCCATATATAGGAGTATTCCCCCCCCCCTCCCTCCGGGAAAATGTCTTTTGTTGTTAACCTCCCGTAAGCAACCACTCGACGGATGATAGAGCGGAAATTGGATAATAAGGTGTTGTCACATTATCGTATTCCTGAAGAAACGAAAATTTCAAAATGGGAAGTACCGGACTTTTTCTTTTTCAATTAACTTTGGACATGAATAAAACATTTAAAACATGGGCAATTAAGTCTCTGCAGTTACCATTTACTAATGAGGTAAAATTTTGACCCAATATGGTCTAATGGTCAATAAGCGACCACCTCCCGCAAAAGGACCATGGTCGCTTACGAGGAGGTTCGACTGCATTACAAGTAGAAATACGAAACTGATAAGCCGTTCTGCAAAATGCTGAGAAATTGGTTATTTCAAGTTCTTGTTTTGCAAAAGACAGCAGTTAAATGTACAAAGGTGCTTAATGAGCGTGCTGATCCATTGTTCTGCTCATTAAGCCTTTTGTCTGGTGACCTTCTCGTTGCCGTTGCCGTCGTGTTTTGAGTGAGGTCCATATTAACAAGGATCATGGTGTCTCATGCATACATTTGATATGAGCAGCTTTGTTCAAAACGCGAATAAAAACGCTTCATATATATATCCTTTAACGTTTGACTGCATAAATATTAATGTTTCTAACTACATGTGCCTCACACATTTCTAGTAGAAATAATAAGAAAAAAAACTTAGAGCAAATAAATATTTGGTTGTAAACAGTACCTGACTCCAATGTGACTTTCCAGCTCGAAATACACCCGGTAAACCAACGTGCAAGGTATAAACCCTACTAAGAATTCGACAAAGTTCTCCAGTAGGCCGGCTCAGCAAAAGGTAACCTATTTGCCCTGTTTGTAATACTCTTAAATACGAGAGCTTATCAGTGGTTAGTAGGGGTAAGTGCATAACATATTTGACTAATTGACTGAGACAATTTATTACTTCAGTATGATTGGCTGAGAGGAGGTCAATTTATTTTAATTTGCACCGCGGTGTAAATTAATACAGGTGCGTTCGTAATTTTCTCGGTCATATCACAAATGAGTAATATAATAAAAGCTGGAGCAGTTAAGGATCTATACTACTCGTTATATTTAAAATTTTTTTCAAATTTCTCTTGCCTAAAGGTTCGTGCAAGTTTGGGAGAATTTTCAAAATGTCACTTGCGATGTCTATCCTTAATTGCACTCGCATTCATAAGATCTGATTGCCAATGCTAATACGACTTATTTTACAGCTGTGCGATCCTTATCACGCCGCAGAGATATGATGTATTAAACTTAGTCTCAATCTTCCCATCGATGCACAAGGCACAAATACACCGTTTTCGATATATTTAAAATTCAGCTTGGCAGTGAGGTTTAGATGACTCAAACAAGGGAGACTGAATGACCATGTTTCTCCATTTATTTTGTTTGTGTCCTCTAATCCTCATTATCAAGCTGAATTTTAATATATCGAAAGTGGCCTATTGGGTCCACCTAGAGGTCAACCACCCAGCTTCTGGTAAAACTGGGCAACGATGCTCTTCGAGAAGACCGCTTTACATTTTAATTTTTTTTTTTTGTGCGGTGTAACAATAAAAGTGCTGATCAATCGTTTTGTACTTGTCTTGCTTCCTTGCATTCATTACTGTAAACGATGATTTATGCATTTAACTTTACAAATTCTATTGCCATTAATATTTCCTTGGTATTCCAAGGCAGTCATGAGTTAGAATTCTTTTCACTGCTTTATGAAAGGAATAAATATTATAGAAGTAAAAAACTGGCATGAAAAACGACTTGAGATACAAGAGAATTCTAATGATATAGAAAAACATTGCAGAAACAGGAATACAAAATCCACAGAACTTATTATATGTGAGAAATAAATAGGGTAAGGCCCATGTCAAAATGTAAACAGTACATGACTTCATCATGGACCTTCTGACTTTCTTGTCTTCATCCCGATCACTCTCTCGCTCCTTGCCACATAATTGTGAAACCATGACAACGATACACGTGACAACCACGACAAGCACAGAAACACTAATAACGCCAGCTGCCACGTAAAAGTAAAATAGGAAGGGAATATAATCCAACAGGCATGCCAAGTTTACGGCTGCTGCGCACCCAGCCATAACAGTCGAGCCCGCGATGACCAGGAAGAAATTGCGTCTTCTGGGATGGCCCGCGTATCGTGTCGGGGGCCTAAACGTCGAGCACAATCCTTGTATGGATAGACCCACGAGAATGCAGGCTGACCCGAGACCAGAGGCGCAGTCGGACGCTTCGTAAATATAAAAGCCATAGCTGGGCCAGCGACTCATGTTGTACAGGAAGGTTGGAATTGACACCAGTCCTACTGCAAGGTCGGCACAGGCCAAGTAACCAAGGAAGTGCCGCTGACGAGGGAGGAGAGGTTTTGTTGTAGAGAAGGCTCGCACTATGAGATAGTTCAAAGTCAAAATGGCGAGACTGACGATGGAGTAACAAACTAACAAGATTATCACCTGGTACGTTTCCATGGCTGGATCTTGGTTGAACTTGCTTGTGGGAGGTTGACGAGTTGTGCTGGCCTCTGTTGAATTCATGCTGAAACCCAGCAAGAAGATATTAGAAATACGTAGATTTCTTTGCACGAAAATATCGTAAGAAAATTGAGATCATGATAATCCCCCGAGAAAAAAAAACCGAGTTCGGCACCTTAAGGTATTTACAGATAATTACAAAAGAAACGTTATATCGGAACAGTCTTTCTTGAAGTTCATATGGGACGACTTCCCGAGTCTGAAAATTTAAGGTGGGTCAAGAAATTAACCTATACATTGCAATAAATGTCACATTATGGTTAATACGTGTTTGAAGTCTAGAATTGTTAAATTAACAGCTACAGTAACAACCTCTCAAGAATAAGAAATCTTGGCAAAATTGGCAAAGAGATAAATTTGATTAAACTTAATAAACCCTCCTCAAAGTCAGATTTATTACTAATATTAATTGAATATTGTAAGATGTATTTTAAGTCGGTTATACGTTGGTCGACAAAACATAGACCTTATAATTATCACGGTTAATGAAGCCATCTTGTCGAGAACTTGTACCCGTCTGAAGATCATTGGACACCCACCTTATCACGGTTTTGGAAACCTACCTTGACGGGAACTTGTCCGCAGCTTACAAGTTCGCGCCACTTCGTTGAAAAGAATCATGAACAAATGTATGGAAAATTAAAAACGAGGTGGGACGCTTTCTAGCACAGCTAAACCCCTCAAATGTGGTCAGTGCAATCCTTTGCCAAGTATTCTAACTTTGCAGTTTATTAATTGTTCATAATGCGATATTTAAGAATTTTCTTTGCCATCTGATTCCCACAAAAGCACTGAAATTTTTTGCGTGTGCTGCCAGCCCCTCGCGATGGCTTCTAAAACCGTGACCAGGTCTATTAGTCTTTCGCAAATTAAAGAAAAAATATTCAGTCTGAAGTGCGAACACGTAGTTTGTTGTCCTGTAACTAAAAAGACGACGGAAAATTTCCAGAAGAAAAATCATACAAGGTGCGCTAAAGTAAAGTCCTCTTCAGTTTGACTTCCTATCTCTTGTTCCAAAATTGCTTTCCTGCTATATTCTCACTTTTGGCGAAAGTATTGTGCCAACTCCAGCGTGGCGGGCTGAATGCCGTGAATTTACATTGTAGGTAGCTACGGAGATCAATGCCACTGGCGTAAAAACGTGTTTCATTATAAACTGAGTTCTCCACAACATTTCCAGTTGGTAAATGAAACAAAGACTTCATAGTAAGGTATATCATAGAAGTGGAAAACATTACTTCCATTCAAAATATAGGTCCTCGAGGTTAATAAAGCTCAGTTTGCGCTAAAGTTCTCGAACAAAAGAAAAATAAAAAGAATATAGAAGACAATTAAGTAACCACGCAGTCAATAACAAAATTCATTATATTTTAAAAGAAACATCAGCTGTATGACAGTATGTTTGGAAGAAAATGCTTTGTGGAGTATACTTGTTAATAGGAATCCGGAAAACTTCCTGCTTCGAATAAAAACAAAATGAGCTGTTATTATATTGTCAAACTACTCGCTCTCAGGAAATACACAACTTTATCATCGAGATTTTACCGACAGGTTTGTCTATTTTTGTTTTCCCCGAAGGAAGATATTAAATTATAGGTGTTATATGCCAAGAATCCGAAAGCTTGCGGATAAATCCGTTGTTTTTGTGCAGTCTCGCGTTTAGTGTTTTTATTGTAAGACAACTGCAGACGCGAAATGAAATCGTAGACCATAAAATTAAGCCAAGCTTTTAAGTCAGACTTTCAAAAAAATAATAAACGTATGGAACTAGATTAAATTGTTATGTCTTACAATTGTTGATCGCTTTCATTCTTTCAAAATAGGTTGGAAACTCGGCAAAATTTTATTACGCGATGTTACTCGCCACTGACTAAAACTCGGCAACAGCACAATTCCCCACTTTGCAATCACCTTCGATTCCATGAGATTAATGAAAAATTCATTGTATTTCCAACCCTCGCTGATTAAGTCAATTACTATGAGTGTGGCTTTGCAGTCATATGAATGGCAAGTGGAAACTTAATGGTACTTTCTGCAGGAAAACGACTATCAGATATAAATCAAGGGAACTTGAAAATTATCTCAGGCTTCAAAAAATTAGAGATTCATATTTCGTTATTGCGATTTGATCCAAACAATTTTAATTCCATAAACCCAATATAATAAAGAATTAATTAGACAGGTTTTAAAATTTGTTTGCTTTCAGATCAAGGAAATTTGACAAATACAGATGAGTCGAGAATCTATTCTTAAATTAGTGTATACATTTTCCTTGAAAATTTCTTCACAACTTGGAAACACCCGAATAATTAAAGAAATACTACTAATAGCAAACCTGACTACAAAAAAGTATCTAAAATTTTGCGTGATCGAGCGCTGCGCGACAGTTATTTTTCCCGACGGTATTTGGAATGTCTACAATTGACCATGTCTGGGATTAGGCAGCAAGCAATGGTTATTCTTCGAGTTTTGACAGTCTGACGGCGAAAACCGTCTCAATCTCTGAATCTGGAATTTCTAAGATAGAAAAGGTCTCAGAATCAGCTTCGAAAACCTCAAACCATGATATTTTCCCCTGAATATACAGTACAGGTCATGCATTTAAAATAACTATTTAGATGTCGTGGCCCGGCTCTCGGCGAGTGTCGCATTTTTTACCATTCCATACCCCTATAAATCATTCAATAAGCTATCCAGTGGAACAGCACTTACTTGAATTCTGAAAAGATCAGATTAGATTTTCAGTAAAGTGGTTGCAATGTTGTCTATCCACTCTGGTCTCCGAACGATTTGAAGCTTCTGCACAGTTGATGTATTAGCCAGCCTGAAGTTGATGAACTTCAAGGATTAAATAGAGTTGCTAATTTACATTGACGCTGCTGATGTTTATTTGCATATTACTGAGGTTAAACCTTGACTTTTGTTTTCAGCTCCGCAATATTTACACGATCTTTTGTCTTTCGCATCTCAAGCGATGTGGTTGGTCAGCTGGATCTATCTGAGTATTACAATTAAGATTGAAAAGCTGGTGGAATGCGTTTGTTATATTTATGTAGTTCACATTATACTTCGTTACACCGTTCACCAGGTATTGATTCTCTTTTAGTTAACTGGAATTTTCAAAATCTAGATACAGTCTTCCACTTTCAGCAACATTCTAGAGAAGTTTTCGTCTTCCCGCAAATTAACTTCAAACATAATACAAGCAGCAAAGCACTTCCACCACAAATTTGTTCCAGAAGTTTTTTTCTATTTTTTTTTTTTTTGGCTTGAAATTTATATTAGTGTTCACGTTGCTTTGTTTTCAGTATCACAATAACACAACGGGGGGGAAAGGAGGAGCTTGTTATATTTTTGTTTTGTTACACTTACATTCACTACCAAATTAATTCCATGATTCCATGTAACCTCTACTTCGTTTGTCAACAGATTCAATTCTTGCCAGGTTGGATGTTTCTTTTTCTTTTCAGCCACGTCAGCTTTTTTTAAGGGCTTTCATTAACGTGTAAATTCTACCGAAAGCTAATGTATGGAAAACTGAAAACAAACCCATCTATCAATAAATCATTTTATTTTGATTAACAAATATTGAAAATAATTGACATGGTGGTCAGAATTTTGGAATGAAGCGCGAACTTGGCAAAAGCGTAAAACCCTATACCTCGCCCATGCAAGTTAGAATGACAGGAACGGAAGCAATCACGTGATCTAAAGCCATCAGGATCTGGGTAATGTACGACCCCCGCCTCCCCTTCTCCCGGAAAATCTGGTTTCGAGAAGGAACTATTATCTCCGGCAGCCGAGACGTCATGCTAGATACACCTCTTCAGTCTGTCCACAGAGCCTCTATTGTGTCTTCAGTTCGTCGAGATCGCAAGAGAGTATTTCCGCAGGGGATTTGAAAATGCCCGAACGCAAGTGGGGGGCTCTGGGGAAAGACAAACATTTTGCACCCACTTATCGACCGGTCTCGCGCTCCTCGCTCGCTCGCAATCGCGCACCCCCGCATAGCTCGCGTGCTTGAAAGGAATTTGGAACCTCGTTAATCCAGTCACTAACGGGTCACAAAAATCTGGCCGTATTAACGGGGTGGCCGTAATAAAGGGGTTATTTAAAAAAGAAAATTACTGATTGAGCTTTTGTTGGGGCCAGAATAGTGTGGCCGTAATAACGAGGTAGCCGTATTAAAGGGGTGATGGTAAGGTGGGATTTCACCGTACTCGTAGCAAAATTTAAATGCATGTGGGCAGACAAACCTCCACAAAACCGTCTCAACCCCCTCCAAAAAGTTGTTCAGTGACAATTTTTGTACTCGATTATTAAATTAATTCGAAAGCTATTTTTTGTTAATTTATTCTTCGCCGTATTTCGAAGTATTTGCCCTTCTTCGTTAAAGCAAAACAAGCGAATGCTCTCTGGGGCAATCTTAAATGAAGAAAGTACCCAGTGGTGGTCCCTTGGTTTCTGTACAAGTAGAATATAATTTACTGCACTTTTAAATAAAACGCGAACTCTGAAGCACAAAACCTAACCGACGACTGCGTTTTTGGCTGCCGTCGATGATAATTACGACGACAACCAAAGAACCTTGAGAAAAATAAACGAACAAAATGGATCTTCCAGTCACAGCCTATAGACGACTGATTGAGCAGAGGTCGTGTGTTATTGAAAGGCGCTGTAAAACTGGCGGCAGAGTGTTCACCGAAATAGTGGCCACGGACTTTTGAAAGTAGGAAGAACGGCTCTTGAGAGAAAGTGTGTGGGAGGAGAGGAGCTGACCAGCTGGCTATCTACAAACGCCGTACAGTACTACCGGATACAAATCCCACCTGTGATAGGGAGGAAAATCTGAACCCCAGACGTTCGGGTTACAAGTCTATCACTCTAACCATTAACCCAAATGTCCTTCTCTTGAAATATAAATCCCCGCCAAATTAGTAAATTGACAACCTCTAAAGTATTATCATTTTGTACTCTATATTTAAGATGAAGAAGCACTCTTTTACATCTTTAAAAATCATGACCTACTAATTACCTATTACTTCACCTTTGTGATGCTATCGAGTCTTCACGGCACACATAACTTGGTCATTCTTATGCACAAAAAATTCAATTTACAAAGTAAAACAATATTTACATTACTACAAGTAAAACGCATTCGCTAAAATCTGGACCCACAGAAAAGATGATAAATCATATTAAAAGTAAACTGCTCATAAATGGTCGAGGCCGCGAACAGTATACAACCCCTAAGGTAGCCACCCATAAATTTTATGTTGTCCCTGCTTGGTTAAATATTCTTTCTTCAGTAATATAAGATATATACGTATTTTTTTTCTCAATTATGCCGCCACAATCTGGAACCCAGAACTGTCCGTCCCATTTACTGCGACTCACATCGAGGATATTCTCGCCATAAACTATAGCTACCGATAGCTTTATTTATATTTCAATACAATTTTCTTTCTATAGTTCATGTTCCACGTGACTGTGATTCCGCTTATCGAATTTCCGAGAAAACAAAATGAAACCACATCCACTGGCAGTAACTCTTACAGCTATAGCTAGTCTTAGCTATGTCAACTAAAACAGTAAAGTAGTTAAACGGGACTCAGAAATTCGATGAACGCGACCCAGCACTTAAGTCCATAGAACGGTTGACTTTACATCAAAGCTAAAAGACCATTTGACAGTTGTCTGCTTAGTGACCTGGTCCTTGAATGGCGGCGAGTTCGGAGGTGACCTTGTTTTGACACAGACCTTATTGCTTTTGTTGTGTAAATCAAGTTGTTCCTACGCTAACTAAATGAGAAAAGCAGAGAGGTCTGAATCAAAGCAAGGTCACCTCCAGCCTCGCTTGCATTTATGGCCAGGTAACTAAGCACATAACCGTAAAATGCTATGTACTCCCATTGTTATGATAAAATACTCCCAAATTGCTACTTAATCTGTGGTAATCTCTGATGCCAATTCGTTGAAAATGATTCACATAACATCGTGAATTATCACGTGTTTATCACACCAAGGAAAAATTAAAGAAGTCAGCGCGTTAAATGCATTATAATTAGCTATAGTTCCGATTACATACCTCCTGTCTCTACGGCACCCTTGTCAGATCGCTTAAAATAGCGATCTGTTCCTAACTGTCAAGTCTGAGCGTGAAACGCCAAAATATAACTATTTTTGATTGTCGTATTGTAGTCCTGCGGCACATTTATAACCCCGTAAAAAGGTTGTGTTTTAGAATAGATATTCCATAAAAATTTGGGCTCTTTAGCAGTCCAGTGAAAGAGCTCACGGGGACCTTTAAAAGTACACGCGATTAAGATAACTCATCCTCAGACGGAGCTATTTACAGCTTATTGAAGACCAACCCCAGTTTTTCAACGAAAAGTTGACCTTCATGTACGCTTTAAGCTTATACAAGAAAACACATAATGTACGTCGACGATTCTTCAGTGTGACGTACGCTTGACTACCAAGAATACACGAATCGTTTTATCCTACACGCGACGTACAGTTGATAAAAGCACCGAAACTGGCATCTAATTTGGCGGTGCTGCTCAGTTAGAACAACCTCCGTCCACTTCTGGGGTAAATAGATTTGGCTTTCAAACTACATAAACAGTCCATTGAGTAATTCATTAAACTCAATAGGTCTCATGTTTAGAGAAACACTTTAATTAGCTATTTATTAATTTAAAGTTGATAAAGGTAAATTAACAGCCGTATTGAAGCTGACGCTTCAAGTGTTAGCCATTGGCTAAAGCAAAGTGATGACGAAGGCTGACAAGTTACCAGTAGATAAATAGTTATTTGCTTCACTAGTCCGCTGACCAGGCAAGACAGTTTCGTAAGAATCTGATACTCTTGAACATTCATTTTTAGAGAGGCTGGTTCTTTGGAAGCCTTATGCACACTTTCATAAGCACATCACATGAATGCTACTACTTAACAATTCGATAAAGAATTCGAGATTTCTATCGCGTGAACGATCACGCATAGAAATGGAGAGGGAGTAATCTAACTTTTTCAGTGTAAATTCACTAGTCATTCAAATCTTAAACAACTAGCTAGGTTCAAGATTCTTCGAAAACGCAAAGAAGCAGCAGCCATTTTGTTAACAACCGCACACTGCTAGGCTACTCACAATTTTTTTACAAAATATATAGTGAGTAGCGTAACCAATGAGAAGACGGCATTCGTGATAGAACGCCAGTAGATTTATACTGTCGGGCACTCCTACGATTGTGTGAAACCACATCTATTTTTCTTTGTTTACCAAAGATAAATATAAATGTTAAAACTTACAACTCATTTAGACGTATTAACTCTCAGCATGGATAGAGCGAAATAATGTTTTTTCCCTCTGGGAGGACTCACCAGCTGGGCGTTCAAATGTAGTCGTACCATGAGTGTAGTGCTATAATTAATTGAGACTGTCATAGGGCGCACTCGCAGTTGCCATTAGCCTCTGCCGATTCGCTGGTTCGCAGCGTGCTTGCTCTTTTCCGTCGCTCCGTTATCATCCTCGAGGTAGCTCTGGTAGACGCTCCGTAGGGTGGCCTTCCAAATATGGATAACAGAACTCGTCGGAAGTCAGGCATCTTAAAGGTGTAGATTATCGGATTGACGAAAGAGTTCGAATACTGCATGAATTTAGTGAGGTACACAGCTGTGAATATTAATTTTGGGCAGGTGGAGCTTTGCGGACACAACTTAACGTAAAAGATATTAATGGCATGGAATGGAACCCAAGTCATTACAAATATTGCAGTCACTAAAAAGAGAGTCGTGGCTAGTTTCTTGTCCTTCTCCAGCGTTCGCTTTGTCTTCTCGTGCATTCTTTGGACAACCTTGATCCAAATACCGACATATGCCAGGCAAATCACCAGCAAACAAATCAGGAAAACGGTAATGATGAGGTAATTGAAGACATCACTTTCAACCTCTTTCTCGTAAACAAAAATTTTGATACAGACAAGCATACCGGCCAGCGCCCAAGTGCTGGCCAATAAAATAAAATACATATACTTGGGCGTGGTTCGGTGCCAGTTTGGAAGAGCGACCGAGTACAAACGTTCCAGAGATATAGTTGTCAGCGCAAAGACTGACGCAAACCCTGAGAAAATGTCCAGCAACGTCGATATCTTATCGATATCCGCGAGGTTCTTTGAAGTCTCACTCCGAGTAAAAACGACCAGTGTGTGAATGAACAATGGCAATGAAATCGTGCCGATCATCATGTCCGCGATGGCTAAACACAGCAGAAAGTAGTTCGTACGCTTCCGTAGCAACTTACTCCGCGTAAATACGACTATAGCGAGGGTGTTGCTAGTGACGATAAGGGCGTCTATGATACCAAATCCAAAACACCAGGCTATCATCTCCTCATTGCTGAAATAATTTGCCACGGGTCGGGGCTGAGTCTGGTTCTCAACAATGTTGGAGGAGTTATTCATCGTGCTGGCAGTCAGTCACTAAACAAAGACAAAATACAGTAAACATGCATTAAAGCATTGAACGTCCCACTTGTTCGTACTGTGTGTCTTTTCTGTTTTTTTACCATTAAAAAAATACGGGTGCATATTAAACAAGACAAAATTCCAATAAAACAACTTCACCAGGTATTCCTTACATACGACTGGCGGGCTGAAATTTGAATTGGCCAATCAAGATTCAGTAGGCGGCAGAAACAATGTGCGGTCATGACGCCAATGTAACAATAACAATAGTTTATTGACACTCCGCTGAAGGGGCTTTTCAGTGACAATACAAGAGAGCTATACTTATTGACTTAAAAGATAAACATTAAACAATAATCATAAAACATACAATTCATCATACAACAAATATCAAAATGTAGTGACATACAATCATGACGTGCCATTTAAAAAATCAGTAATCAATTTGTTTTTCAGGTAAAATTTAAAAGTAGAAATCGATTTTGCGGTTTTAAGGGTATTGTCTAGATTGTTCCAGATGTGCACCATGCGGTAGTAAAATGTTCTTTGTCCGGCACTCGACTTAGGTAAGTAAACAGGAAAGTCATTGCAGTCGGGCAACTTTTCTCGCTGCAAACGACACTAAATATTTACGAAAAAGGATTTATAATTCCAAAAACCATATCACATTGCAAGAAGTGAGAATATGAAACATTTTTTTTGTCGCCAAGCTTTTAATTTGGCGCCAAAAATGGGTTGCCCGCGTCCGGTAACTCACTCGTAGTTCGCCGAGTGTCGCCAGGCATGAAAATAGTTGTGCTATTTTGAACAAGACATGTTGTCCTTCGTCAAGTTAGGCCCAGAATTCTTGACTTAAATATGAGAAGAGACCAAAGAAACTTTAGCATTGTCTTTATTCTGTTGCTACGAAGGAAAAGTCAATTATCGTGTCGTTTCGGATAGACAGTTCGGTTTTGGCTGCAGTTCGTACTGCGGGCGCAGTCGCCGTATGCAAGGTTGGCCCTGATCGTATTTTTTTGAAACACTTCGACCGCATATCAAGCGAGGTTTGGGGAGCCATGGTTCATATTGTGGCGAGACGCAGTCGAGGAAAAAGATCCATAGCCAAACCAAACGAGCCTTCTATGCCACTGAAGTGTACCAAAAAGGTATGAAAAGGTTTGCACCGCACCCAAATTTGACCAAAAAAAATAGCATATTCGCTTCTCGGGCAAATATTTGTTTCAAGAACATCAAATTTCCGCGGGCAACTATCAGGCGATAGTTCGTCGACAGAAAACTCTATTGTTTAAGTAGTGCAAATTTATGGGCTTACAATCAGAAAAAATTGTTCTGTTTATCAAGAGACACCTTGGCACCTTGTAGTACATGTACATGTATTATATTTGGAGTGAGGGTGAGGTATGGGGTGGTTGGTGGGGTGGTTCTAAGAAGAGGGTTGCATAACCGTATTTATCTATGTTCCCATAGCAACGTTAAAGTACGGTGTTCCACGTGTAAAGCATTGAAATGGAGAAAAAGAGGGACGTAGGAACATGATTTTTGTCTCACTTACAAAAAAGTTTGTTTGCTCATTGTTCGTCAATCTCTGTCTGATTACATTTGCACTAAACTTAAAAAAAAGAGGTTGGTCATACAATATTTCTGGTGTTTCTGTGAAATACAACCGCATATTAGTCGGGAGTTTCCAAGCAAATATCCACAAAACCTAATCCAAAGCACTCACAATGTCCAGTGAAAACAAACGTAAACAACCAAAGAAACAGTGCACACATGACTTGCACCAAGAGCGGGAAAACGCGCGTGACTAAGTTTCGGTTGTCCTTGGCCTTGTATTCGTCATGACAGGTTGAGTTTGCATGTAGTGTGATACGGATGGCCAGTGGTCCTTCACACACCATGGGTCTCGCAAACGAATCTCACGGGTCTCGCAGTCTCGTTCGTGTTTTTTTTTTTTTTTTTTTTTTTTTTTTAGCGGTCTCGCAGTCTCCATTTTTCACCAATCTGTCTCGGATCTCGATTCTTGGCAAGGTTGCAAAAGTCTCGAAGTGCCGATTTTTTCGTTTGGTTTTATGAATGCCATCTGAACGTCTCAAAAAGCCTAAACGTCTCGCGCCTCGGTCCGGCAATTTGAAACGTCAAAATGTCTCGGGCTCGCAAAGAAAAACGCTAGTCTCACCTTGTCTCTGACTCTGGCATGTACTATTCACCACCCCTAATAATAAATCGTACTAAAGCAAATATCAGGTGTTTATTTGTTACCGGCGCCACTTGCGTTCTAGCGCGAGGTGAAAAAGTCATACATGTTTTTTTTTTGAAGCTGATATTTTAAGGCAGTTTGAGTTTCATAATGCCGCAAGGGATAGGAAACAAACAGTCTCCGGTATGACATTTTGTGGTGGTAAATGAATACAGAACCACAAGAGGGAACCGGGATGAGTTCACGCCGCCATGAAAGTAGTCGTGCTATCATGCACACATCCTCTTACATAAGACGCTCAATTGAGAAACGCTCAATTGAAAATACACTACGAAGCCACATGGTAGAGAAGTACTGATCGTAATAATTGGAGCAAATAAATATATGTAAACTACTAAAAGAAGAGGATGGGCGAACCCCAGAGGAAAGACTGTTCCACAACTTTGTTATTTAAGAAAAAAAAAAAAAAAACTGAAAAACTATAGAATGACCTCTCACTGACAAAAGCAACGATTGCATAAGCAAGCAGAGTCTTACAAACTATTTGATACAAAGATTAAAAAAGGAGTAAATAAATAATCTATCCGTAGGTTTCGCAATTTCGCCCAACAAAAAACAAATATCCTCGACAAAGAGGAGAGCTTAAAGATACACTACTTGTAATCGTCTCAAAACAACTGCTAATATTATACAGTGAGATCATAATGTCACTCGTATTGTCGGTGTTCAACACATGTATACGTTGAAAAACAAATATTGAGATCATAATGTCACGAATATTGCTGGTGTCCAATACATGTACACGTTTCAAAACAACTGTTAACATAATCCAGGAATATGTAGGTGCTCAATAAACTGTCTCAGAGTGTCTCATGGATAATACACATGTTGCTTTGAATTCCAGCAATATTTTGATGAGCCATAACTTGAAAATGAAACATTCAAAAATGTTGTTTACAAAGAGTTATGGCTGCGGCAAAAGGAGGTCAAGTTTGAAGTGATTCCAAATAATGCGCGCAAGGCAGTGCCTAAGCGAGAAAGGAGAGTTTGTCTATTGATCAGTTTACTTTATGAGCATTACATTAATTGTGATTAGTCATTCGGTCTGTCATAAAAAAAAGCACTAAAACGATACGGAAGAAACTTACTCTCAAGCCGGTTTGATGGTTTTCTTTGAGATAATTTTCCCTTAACAGAAAGACCGATTTCGATTTAGCAATGCCGGATATCATTGCTCACTCAGTCAACAGCCTATAAAACTAATTAGACTCGTTCAATACATTTATCTGACGAACTCATTGTTATGCAATATCAACATAACTGCAGCTCCTTGGAAATATGTCCGCTATCGTAGACTATGAAGCAAGGGTGAAATATCATTTTGCGGAGGATACCGGCTCAAGAGAGAAACGTGAAAAAATGTCTAGCAAACGAATTACTCTCGTTCTTTCTACGTACCTTGGCATTTTCCTGTTCTTATGACAGTTGGTTACGTACAAAATAAGGAATCAACGAGGCGATAAGACTCTGCTTTTTCACAAGCGCAAACATAAGTCAGGGGTCTTTCAGGTGATATCAACGGATGTCGTGACGGTTTTGTGACAACAACATACATTACATATTTTAGCACCGAAGGCTCCGGAAAGATGCCAAGAACCTTGACGTTATGTTTGGCTTATATGACGTAACTTTTCATTGTTTAACGATACAACTTATCGTTTCGATCAAAGATTAAGAATAGTTAGTTTATATCAATTTGTGTTGTCTTCTACTGAGAGAAATTATACTAGATAATGAAATGACAAAATTGCACTCCTTTCTGAATGGAAGTGGCTCTTGTTTACAGTTCTAAACGATTAAAAACGAAACTATTTCCGACGTCGACAATGAAGTATGGCAAAGCGAATATAAGTGGTGTGATAAGCTTCTAAGACTTGTCAAAACAATATAATGATCACGCTTTTGTCTCTATTAAATGTACCACAAAGGTCGAGAAGAAAACACGATTGAAAGAAAGGGTACAGAAGTCAGCGATCTTTTGTGTACGTGAGTCACGTTTGTTGTTTACGTGTTTCTTGTGACGAATAAAATCCAGCTTCCTGTAGAGTAAGCTGAAAAAATTTTATACACGGATTGGGCGGACTATGTTAAATTTTTTTGGCGGATGTTCGGCATTCTTTTGCTCCCTGCTCACTTCGTCTATGACGATGTACTTGTTACAGCCTGGACACCGACTGAAATCGATGAAAGGTTGGAACGGCAAGTATGTAATGGGATATTGACAGAGGCTCTACGGAGAAGTTGAAGAATTGAGCGACAAAATATTATAGACTATGATTTACATTTTTGATCCAATATGCCCGTAATGACATCTATTCTCCAGATTTTGCCTACTACATAGCGAAATAATTTCTTTCCCGCTGAACAATAAAACCTACCCGAAATCTGCCGGGGTTAGTCCATGCAAGAGTCCAATTTTGTGCTAAAACAAAAAAATTAAAGTAGAAATAATAAATACTAAAATGAAAAAACAAAAAAAAAAGTGTATAAATAGAGATAAATAAAGAAATGTGGTCAAGTCACTCAGGCGTGATGAAGCTGACTGGGGAGAAATTCAACTCCACTCTGAACAATGCACATTATTTTCATTAGGATACTATTTGAATTATTCTCTCATGTTACAAGACACGGAGAAACCAACTTTTACCACATTAGAAGTAAAACGAATTCAAATTCTATTGCCGTCGCGCATCAAAGCTGGGTGTATTTAAAAACGTCGCAGCGTGCACTATAAGGTACATAAATAGCGGGAGCCTTTCATAGACTGCGACAGCGACAGTACCGCCGGAGACGTAGCCAATCACTGGCATAAATTCGCACATCCATAAGGTGCAAAGTAGTACAAGAAACATTGGTTCCTGCGATCAAACACAAAGTGAATAAAAGCTGCCTCCGCCTTTTAGACTTACGGGAAGCGAAGACCTCCAGGTACTTTGAAGGGCAAAGGTGAGTCGAATTCCATATATTTACGTTTCTCTTGTGTCAATCTACGGGGGAATCATGCATACTAAGTCTTTAAGTTTGACGATAGATCTAAATGCTGGGGAGACATTTGCCTCAACAGTATTGAGATCAAGCTCTGAAGTATCTACCGCAACAAATAGCGAGGCAAATCAAGGCCTAAAGATTGAATTTTACTAGCATTGTTTTTCATCCAACGTACTTCTCGTGTTTCACTCGAAACCAGATCATACGAGTTTCGCGAACGCAATCTAGTATAACAGCTTGCGAGCACAGTAAGAGATTCTACAATTGGCCAGAAAAACACTAATGGAGATTAAGAAGTTCTAACAAAGCTATTTTCAATTAGAAGCAGGCATGTCTGATTTGATTATTCGCGTGGTACGGTTAGTTTGTTTTTTGAACAACAACATAAACACATAAACAGCTTCATTGTGACATTTGCCACACAAGCTGGTAGATTTCAGGTTTGCCAATCGTGTACTTATGAAAAATCACTGTCAAACGGAAAAGTGTTTCGCTTACCAGGGTATCTTCGTGACTGTTCCTGAATGTCTAGATGATCATGGATGTCAAAGAAGTATAAGGCTTGGTTTGCGTATTGACTAACGGCTGAGGTATTTGCAGTGATTACGTGACGCGGATACGGTTGGTTATAATTACAACACTCCTAAAGTTTAACCTCGTTTGCATAGTTTTGAGATTTGATATGTTTATCTTTAGGGAAGCCACGCTTGAATAAACTTCCCTACACCGTTGCCTTTTACATGTATCCGTTTTTTGTCTTGCCCTTTTTGTCTTGGTTCTTGATTGTTCTGTTCATTAAAATTCTGAAAATAAGTCGAAAATGATATTGATAGCGTAAGCCAACTCTAAAGCATTTCAACCAGAATCCTAGACAAAACTATTAGTCATTTGACTGAAATATGTGTAGCGTTGACAGGTAAGGTTCGTGACCGGAGGGTATGAAAAGGTTTTCCACGCAACTACTCGAGGTAGACTTACAGTATTCTCTCCGAAATTCACTCAGCTGGCTCGTGGAATGAACAACTGCACGAACGCGATCGTAGTTTACTGTCGATCTTAGGGCTGAATTGACCTTTTGAATGGAAATACATTGCAGCTAAGAGTAATTGCATGTTGGGTGTTTGAGCAAGCCTCCGGAAGCTATAGACAGTAATTTTCTTTTGAAAACAGATTGATGTATCCTCTACACCTGCTCTTTTCCTATGGCATTATTGAAAAGGAAACATCACGCTAGTGCTAAGAAATTGAGGAGTGCCGGGTTTTATTAATTAAGATTTAGCTCAAAACAGCTTCAGGCTTAGATCGGCTGAATTGTCCCTACATGCGAAATAGCGGACCATTTTATCCGTTCTTTATTCATTTTACATCCTTTGCAAAAAATAACGAAACTCTCATTTCATTCTTTAGTATCGACCAAACAGATTGAAGCGCACTTAAACTCGCTGTGTGGGTGATGCATGGGGGCGAATATACCAGAGAGTTGTTTTGTTGAAGACGTTCAGCGTTTAACGGTGATTGAATTCTCACAAAAACTAAATTACATTAAAAATCGAGAAATTCAAGATTGTCGCTGCTGCTAAGACAACCATAACTAACTCAAGTGCTTTTTTCTCGTGGTTGAAATTGTTCAGTTTAGCTTTCAGCTTGAATTCAGTGAAGATGGTTGAACGTAAATTTTGACGAACATTAGACGAAGAAAAAATAGAATTAAGAACATTGAACAAAAACAAAAACAAAGCAAAGGTGGAATTGTCGCAGCTTGAATTCAGTGAAGATGGTTGAACGCATATTTTGACGAACATTGGACGAAAAAAATAGAATTAAGAACATTGAACAAAAAGAGAAAAAAGGGGGGAATTGTCTTCCAATTTCTTTCTTTTTTTAAGTTAGAATTGTTATTTATTTATTTATTTATTTATTTTTTTAACATGAATTTCTGTGGGCGCACTCGCGGTGCACGATTCAGAATTATACGCCACCCCAACTGAATTAAGTTTCCTGTATTTTATTGCCGTACTTTTTTCCGCATTATTTTTAGTTTCGGATTTGCTAATTAAGTATGCTCCTGAAAATGTATTTTGATTTAATTTTGCTCTTTAATTAGAAGAGATTTGTGGCTTCATCTATGCTACTATGAATAAATGTAAAGTTGTGATGGAATACCAAACAGGCAAATTGCATTTTCTAAGCCAAGTCATTAGAAATTGGAGATGACTCCTTCCTTCGAAGAAAATAGACATTGATTATATTAACTGAGATAAAATTGAACAGGAATTGCTAAAAAATAAGTAAAAAAACTCGCCCATGTTAAATGTAAACGGGTATTTATAGGGGAAATACTGAGATATGTCCTAGTGCGAAAACTCTGATCTGATGGAAATCGCCAAATCGCAGACTACTATGAAATTAAATTGGCTTTATTGGATTAAAACAGCAGGTTATTATGAATTGAACGTTCCAAGAAAAGCCATTGGAAATTTTGTTTCATCTAACATCGAAGCCCATAACATGTGAAAGCGTTCTTTCTACAACAACAACTGGCAGGGTTCCAAGGCAGTTCTGGTAGGCCGTCCTTTCAATGGCAGTCGTAAATCGTAAAGCTTGAGGTGAGCTGTTTATGCGGCTTGCAATCTATTTGGCTTGGTTTACCACTAAAACTGCCCACTATAGTTTACGACGTTTTAAACGAATGTGTGCATGTGCTACACCTGAATCTCAGGCTAAAAGGATTAGATAAGGAAGATAAAACTCATTTCGAGTTGGACATTTCATTTCACACGAAACTTGCAGCACTCACCTCTCGAGGGCTTCAGCAATGTCAGTCTCGTTTTGAAAACTGGTGCGGAATCCTCTTACGGACGAAAGCTCAAATGGCAGCAGTGATGGAGAATTTAGGAATTGAAATCTCTTGTGTTATCAAACATACAAGAACGGTTGGCTTCTTCCCTGTTCCGGAAGTAGCAAACAAACATACATAGTACGGTGATTGTTGAATTTTGGTCATAACATATTCACGAAAGATATATACACAGTACATGCACTCTATTAATCGTGGGAAGGTAGGCCAGGATGAATGGAAATGAGCCCTGTCTATCGTTCAAACGGTACGAGACCCACACCAAAAAAAAAAAAAAAAATTAGGGTAAAGGTTTTAGGGCTCTCTTGGCTGCCTCACTGCGTTGGCTGCTTTCTGAAGAAACATTAAAATTGCAAATTTGCTCTCACTAAAGATTTCTTTGTTTACTGTTGTAATGACCTTTTCAATGACCTCTTCCTAACCATTTATGTTCTTTAAGTATACAGGGACGCAATTTTAAGTGCTATAGTTAACATTTTCGAAATCATCCATCTACTATATAGTGAGAACTGTAGTTAAAAAAAAAAGAAAGAAAGAAAGAGAAAGAAAAAACTATTTTCCCGCCAAGTAAACTATTTTCACAATTGACTTAGAAGAGAACAAGAAGCCGAACTATCATTTCAAAGCTAATGCCATTGTAAATCGCCTTTTGCAAACTTTCGATTTGTACCTTTATTCACAAGCGACAGAACAGTCGGTTGAACACACAGGGGTCCGCACGTCATCCATAATTTTTGTCATCCATGACTTTTTTTGTCCCTAATTGAACAATACAGTGGCAATGCGAAATCAAAAAACTCAAATGAAATGATCGACGTAAACCGGTAAACCTGAATATCAACAATGAATATTTAATTCGAACTTGTCTCCTTTGCAAACTGGCGTCATGTTTACGAAATTGACTGTGCCACTCGGCCGCAGGTTTTTGGTAGGGGTTCTTTACAAGTTTCTAGAAACTCAGTCACTTTGCCAAATTTAATATGCAACTTGATAAAAAATGTCATTCCTATCCTGCTATGAGTAAACAATACTCGACATGACATGTAGAATTCCAAGTAACGAGTCTGTTTCAATCTCAGAACGGAAAGACGACGTACCTTATCTGAAAACCCTAGAGAGTTGCGAATAATGTGTTTTATTCACTATGATTTAACGTTTTTAGTCCACGTACTCCTCAAAAAGTTGGAAGCATCTTACATGCTTCGTTTATTTCGTTAATGCACACTTTTCTACAAACTTGATTAAAACTAGCAGAGCATCCCGGTAAGCGGAACAGCTGTTGTTACACACGCTTTCTGTAATCTTAGCGAAACGTCAACAAGTTTTTGCCTCATGTAACACTCCAGAATGTGAAACTTTTTCTTCAAGAACGGTCATGCTGACAGCATTAGGGCTCACCCTTTTACCCTTGAAATATTCTAGAAGTCAATTTAAGCGATCATGTACCAGAACTGTTCTGGTGATAAATCTCGCCGATTCATTCACCATTCATTCCATTTTTAAAATCATAATGAAGTGAAAACGTGAAACACTTTTGAACATCGTGTTTTAAGATTTTGTTGTAGACAAAATATAACAATTTATGACATCAATTAGATGGTTCTTTTATGGAAACAAGCGGAACTCATGCGTACAACAAGCAACTACGGCGTGTATTATAGCATGTATTTGTCTAAGCGTTGTTCGCTTTGTGTGTTGGAGATCTTACCGTGTCGATTTAAAGGTACCAGCTTACAAGAAGTCCGCCATGTTTTTTTTTTTTCCAAATACAACTTCTTTCTTAGTCGCAGTAGTTTTCCGACCGTTATGGCTACTGAATGGAAATGCGTTGATTGCTTTGATGGCTTTAAGTCATTTCTTTGTCCTTACAAGTGCATATGGAACCTAAATTACACAAGTAAACGAATTGCGCATGAAAGCAAACAAGTCTGAATCGAGATTATGAAGTTTACAGCGCATCATACGAAAGAAATCGGTCTTAGAGATTATAGTATTTCTGGCAGTATTTCTATGGCAACTCTTGGGCTTCCAAGTCATTTCCCTTGATCGATAACAACCTCCTGATTACATGTCACTAAATGGTAAAACAAATAGAAAACGACGAGTGCGACCTATCGCTCCTGACTGCTCAGTTTAAATGAATTGAATCAATGAAGAAGAGAAACGAGTGAAAGACAGATCATCAACCAACTAACTAAAACTAGACCGCTATCGAGAACAATTGTGATCAGGGCAAAACAATAATAATTCCCTGCTACGGTGCAACGCAGGTGGGCTACGAGATCTAAGAACAGCCTACAGGGAATACGTTTCAAGAAACCAAGGCGGTCAAGAGGGTTTACCTGTAAAGTAAATTCAGCGGAGGGTTAAGAGCTCTTGCACTTCAGTTTCGTGATATCCTATGTTGTGAATACCAACTGCTTCAAGTGCATCTTGCGTTGTCACTTTGCATTGAAATGGACTCGCGACCGCCGCGTAGCGACAAATATGCAAATCGCGGCGCGGTTTATATTATTTTTATGTCATTTTGCGTTAGTTTACCCGCCCGAACAATGGGCTAATTGAATACTTGAAAAAGCCGTGTCGCAACGCCCTCGCTCCTGACTGTAGTCGCTTACGGCTGTTTTTAATAATTTCATTTGTCAGACTACGGTTCACCGTATTCACCTGCATGGGCAAGACTAAAAAAACAACCTACTTCCTCAGGAGATTTAGATGTTATGAAACATTGCCAAATGATGGTGAGGTTTTTGCCCCAGTTCATTTCCCTTCTTCTTAAACCGATCCTTCAGAGAAAACTTAGAGAGTATTAAATGACCATGCAGTCTACTCATGAGCGATTAATCGATCTAACTTAATCTTCCGCCTCTCGCCCGTGGTCTTCAAAATCGGTTCATCATTCAGTATGTTTCTGTTCAACCTTCTTGAGATTTCTTACTCTCAGTTTTTTTAGAATCATTCCACAGAGGTACTGACTGAATTGATTAAATAACTAATAAACATCCATTTACGACATTTACGACTCAGCGATCCGATCCCAGTTTGCAATATGCAAATAATGAGATAGAAGCGTCGACTTGAGGTTATGTTTTTTTAGTAATTTTATTATAATTTCCCATGTTGTGTTAAGCAGCTAGTCACGAATGCTAACCGGCTGATTACACTGAGGTTCACCTTCGTTTGCTGGATTGGACGGTATTTTATAACAAATGCAAAATTATACTTCTAATTATCGACAAAGTTAAAGGGGCTATCTAAACCTACATTTCAGTTCCACACTAAACAGGTGGACTTGTTTATGGAAAACTGATCACTTAAACAAAAGGTTAAACTGCTCCGAGCTGCTAGCCAGACCAACATGACAGTGATATCGAGTCGCCAAATGATCGCTGTCTAATTAACGTCGATTTTTGCAGCGAGTACAAAATATTTGCTTTCTGCCGTGAAGGCTTCTGTCATAAACGAAAGGCAAAAGTACAAAGAAATCAATATTTTTGCGAAATTTTGAATAATTTGTGTTTAAAGGTCTTTGTTAATTAACGATAATCGTTTCTGTTTTTTTCGTCTTGCGGTAAAACTTATGCAAATTTTAAGATTAATCAGTCAGCGTAGAATTCTTTTGAGTCGCTTACGTTTGTACTTTCATGGCGGTTGATTTCATTTCCTGTCTGAGTAAACACAATTCAGATGAACAATACTCACACCATTGCAGTTTTTCCTTTATTAAAACAATCAGCATGGTATTATGTGATGTTAGTTAAATCTTCGTCTGCTTTCTGAGATCGCATAGTTCTGTGAATCGGTCCCCTCGGATTTAGATTACGGAAAGCCACCCATTTTTTCTCGTTGTCCTTCAAGTCGCCTTTGACGAACCTAGAAAAGAGATGGGTTGCTCGTGTTCTACCACAGATGATGTTCCAATAACTTTATCATCGCTTGATCTTCGAATTCACAGTCCTCCTAACAACGCCTCGGGCAAGTGTATGTCAGGTCACTCTTATGATGCGTGCCTGGGCGAGACAGTATTGCTAGTAAATGTTCTTGTCACCTACACGTCTCATAGAGACCACGGCAACGATGTAGTAAACTTTAAAATTCTATCTAGGGGTGTTACTTTAGGCAGCAGTCTAATGCCACACAATGACGGAGCAAAATTTTGCGAATCAACTGAGTTGCACGAAACGTTGGCTAGTTAATCAACTCTTTGAAAACAGAATTGTAGCCTTGCGTAGTTTATGGAGGTTTTCCCAACGTGAGCAAAGTACGCGTCGCTTCTTTCCTCGTCAAGCACGCAAAACCCGCGGTCAGATTGATCTCACGTCACAGATCAGCAGGGGTGGATCCAGGTTTTTACACGAGTGATTTGCACCAACTTAACTAGGGAGGTTTGGGGGCATGGTCCCCCAAGAAAAATTGAAATTTAGTTGCCTCAGAATGCAATTTTCCTGCATTCTGAGAGATTTGAAACATTTGAGTGATTTCTGGAAATCTCTTAAACTACTCTGGGTCCACCCCCTGGATCAGTGCCATTTTTTCCCGTAATCTACCCTTAGTGGTGTTGTCGTTGTTCCGAATAAAAAGTTACGCCATAAGACTGTCCTAATTAAGAAAATTGCCGCCCACCTCCTTATTCCATGAAACCCATCACTGAAATGGCAATCTTACAAAGACTTTGGAGTGTGCACTAGTCTACGGGACAAATGAGGTCGTCTCTGTAGATCCTTGTTACCCTCTACGAGGGGTGTGGGCCTTGAAATTAAAGCGCAGACTTCTACTAGAGTAGCTTTCAAGCCATTCAAATCATCATTTCTGTTAAGAGGCTCAACGTTATCCAGATCTGTCAGTCATTATTCCACTTACGAAATCACACCCGAGTCTCTCTGACCCAGTTTTTACAAAACATGAGTCTTATAGCAATTCTGAACTCGGGGATTTTAAAGCAGTAAATGGCGGGATTAGCAAGGGAATTACTGTAATGAAGTAACTTTCCAAAGAGAACAAGATCTACCGGCATCCTGAACAAAAACGACTTTGTAAAGTTAACAAGAATGTTCATGACGTGAAATGGAGTCCATGTTAAAACAAACACTACCGTCACTATGAATAACGCAGCGGCTAGTCGTTTCTCCTGTTTCGACGCAACCATCTCCATTTTACTTTTGTTCCAAAAGTGAACACGCAGACCAAAGACAACGTAGGCGGCGCAGATGACAAGAACAGATAACACCGAGATGACAGTCAGGTAATAAATGAAAGTTGCTTCAGGCAGTAAGTAAAGAAGGCTTCGAGTGCTTAAAATGTACACAATGGACGCGGTGGCGGAAATAGCCCACATCGCGATAATGGTGACAAAATAAACTCTTTTACCTCTCCAGTGGTATTGGATTGGGTAGAGTACGCCATAAAGCCTTTCTAGGGCGATAGAAGCCATGGTAAACACTGACGTTAGACCAGTGAAGACGTCTACCACTGTGTAGACTTGTTGAAAAGTCACGATATTTCTTTCTGGAAAATAACTGAAGGCGTAGACAAAGTATATATACATTGGCAAAGCCAAAGCTCCCACCATCAAGTCAGCCACTGCTAGATTTATTATGAAATAACCGCCGAATTTGCGTGGAAGTTTCTTTTTTGAGAACACTGCGATTGTTAGGGAGTTGCCTATGACGGTAGCCGCTGCTACGATCCCGTATATCGCACACCACGTAATGACCCAGAGATGGTTAATCGCTTGAGAGGTCCCGGATGTTGAATTGTTCATTTTAGCTATTCAGCACTGAAGCCGTGGAAAACTGCTGAAAATAAATAGGAAATATACAAATGATGTGTTAAAAAGAGTCATACGTTGCTTTCTGCAGTGCGTCGCAGTTTTAAAGGGAACATTGGATTCTTAACGCAGGATAAGAACAGCAAATGGCTCGCCACCTTACACGGGAACAGCTTAGCAAATAAAGAGATAGAAATTTGGATTGGAAGAACCTAACGAAAGAACGGTAAGGCCAAATATTCTCCTACCTCAGTTTTTCAAGCAAGGCACATAAATAATACATAATTGAATACCACGAGTTTTAGTTGAGAATATCTCACAGCATCTAGCTATGGTGGAATTGCAGTAAATCAACATACTGGTGCAAAAACAATTACAGTCTATAGAGCACACAGTGCTCACTGTGGGTGTCGAATTTGTGGTGAGCTAGCTTCTAAGGTTACCTTATGATCGCTTCACCCGAACGGTTAACAAAAAGAAAAAAAAAATGCGGCATATTCTACAGGTCAAGTTTACACCTTGGTAATGTCTATATTTGGAAATACACTATTTTTTTTTTCTAAGAATATATTTTATGAGTATCGAGCCTGAAATTTGCAAAATCTTTAGAATACGTTAATTAAGAATAACCTCGAGACTAAGATTTTAAACAGAACATAACATTGTGTGTTGAAAATGTGTAAATACCACACAATTTTGTGTTTAGCCAAACCGTACAAAATTATTCCTTTCTCTAAACGGCATAACAGCCAAAAACAACCGAAATAGCACTTGCCGCATGTTGTATCGTGTGAATGCCCAGGTTAATAAGATTCAAAAAGAAATCACCATTGAATTATGTGATCAAATTTCAATTTTATCCATAAATTTTATCCGTTAATCCCCAAAGGGTTGACTTTCAGTGAAGTAACTGATCATCGAAGTACTTGTCTTGCTTGATGGACAGTCTTTGCCATTGATAATGATTTCAAAAAGGAATTAATTAACGTACTGAGGGCACGTTTTGAGGCCCTGTTGTTGTTGTTGTTGTTGCTGTTTTTTTATTTTTTTATTTCAGACATGAGAAAAATTTGGACTAGAATGTACTTCGCGTGCATTACATCAGTTTGTGTAAGCGTTTGCATGTACTTCTCGCTGCATGTTGCTAAATCCTATCTCGGTACGCAGGAGAAAGATCTGTGTTTCAACCTGTGAGCGCTAGCGTCTACCTTACATTCAGAGCAAAAGGTGAAACCAATGCTGAACAAAAGCATTTATTTCGGATATTTCAAGCGAGAGAAATAAACACCAGTCTTTTGAATGTACAGGGTCAGCACTTTAGTCGAAGCCTTCCTGAACAGAACCCTCCCTTCCTATTCCTGATATGAACGTCTGTTTTTTTCCTCTCCTTCCCCAGCTTTCGGTGATGCTGTCTCATTCATTCCGTGGTAAACATTTACCAAATTATAGCTGGATTCTTGTCCCCATCTTTGCTTGCTTGTAGATTTTCAGTTTCTATATTTAGTTTGTCGTTAGACCAAGGTAAAACAGTGTGCATGTTGCCATTACCAAAGTCGATTGACTCGACTTGACTTATTCTATTGTTCATTATGTAGGCAGATATCGTCAATTATATCGCTTGCTGGAGTAACGGAGGAATGGTTTGATTTGAACTAGCAATCAAAACAAACTGAAATTCTCTCGGACAAATATCTGTGAAAATTTTTGATTGTGGCTCGGTATCTCCATTTTTGCTCATGTATGTCAACAAAAGCTAATGGAATTAAGAAAGACTAATAGTTTTATGGCTTATGATTGACACGTTCAACACAACTCTGTTTACCCTGTCGATCTTTTTCTTGTTTTTACCCGGGACTAATATTGTTCCTGGTACCGCTTGAAATTATTTTGTGAATGGAATTTGTCCTGGCCGGCAAACCATTTGCGTTAGCTGGGCGATGGTGATAACAAAAACAATTTTAGCGCTGATCGGCCCTCTATCTTTTTCCACTAAGTAAATTACATCACACTCATTAGTCACCAACAAGGAATGTTGAGGCCCCACAGGTTAGGAATATGCATTTAAGATTAAATTAACTCAAAAGAAAATCTTGTGATTGAACATGTGTTTCAAACTTAACAATACACTGTTTGAAACTGTGCATGTTAGTGTCAGAGAGTACATTTTTTTTTTCACGACACCTCAGGGTTGCTTAAATGATTCCGTGCATACAGCAGTCTACCGCACTAGAATACGTACCACGAAATTTAATCTTTTTTGTCAGAATTACCTTGTTCATTCCTTCGCCGTAGATCAACGGAGATCCAGATGGTAGTAAACCATCTATGGTTTAGGTTCAGTGTGATTTCTTACACGCCTCAAGACTAGGCATAGAGTATTAGACACGAAAGGTAAGGTGTGGGTTGTAAAAAAGCATAGCAGCTCTCCCGGGGAATAAATCTTCAGGAAAGACACGACTACTCCCCTATATACGTAAATGAATTATGACATACACAACCATGCGGATTTAACTCTATACAGCTGTACAGCACATCACAACAAGTGACTGAGTTTTAGAGTACTTACCTACATATACCCAAAGACTAGTCGATTCTTGGATAGGAACTGCTTACATTCCTCCACGAAATGTTTCGTTCTTCTTCTCTGTCTTGGTTCTTCCGTCAGTTGAGTAAACAGATAAATCAGACAAGAACGAGCGAGTTTATATGTTGGCTTAAGTCATCACTCAGTGTGCTCAATGTATACAATAATGTACAACTCAGCATGTGATCGGGAGATATTAGTCAGATAAATGACACAAATAAAAACACTATTATCCCTTCAGCGCTCAGTTACCTAGCTGTCAACGTCGAGACTATTTTGACACCAATGGAACGGCTGACAACGCCTATTGAATCCAGTTAAAAAGTGATATTGGGCGTCCCGCTGTCGATGTGCATGGCTAACCTTTGAGCTTGTACAAGACCTACAAGATGATGTAACTTCGAGTGTACTTCTTGTGTTCAGTTTTGACGAACAACTGACGAAGAGCAGTTACAGTTCGATTTTTGATGCTGGCAATTCGTTGATTGAAGTCACAGAACTGGCAAATGATTTTGCACTGCTAATGTTCGTATTGCTGAATTTGTGTTCACAAGTTCATTATGATATGTATAAAAGTGCCGCCCATTAGCTTATTAATTAGCATAGATAGACTAAACATAAGCTTTCAGATCAGCAGAAGACTATAGTCTTTGCATCTTTATAATTTTAGCCTGGGTTCAAGCCATAGGCGTTCTTTACTTAGCATATCATTTTGTCTCATTTTTTCTTGCGTATAATAAGGAATTTATTTTTTTCATTTTCAATATGTCAAATAAAATTTTCGAGATTTTGTAAGCGATTTTTAGGACCGTCATTCTACTGTCACAGTCTAATAACACGTTTGTTACACATCTGAAAACAATCAGTTTATACACTGACGCCTTGACGGTGCGTATTTTTCATTAACGAATTGCTTACATAACTCCAATTAGTTAAAGGAAAATTAATTTAAAAACGGAAGTCTTTTTTTCTTTTTTGAGGTTATTACCTGGTAATAACACAGTTGCTTATGGATGTCTTTGTTTTGGTGGCAAACTTCATGCATTGTTTTACGTAAAAGTAAAATGATCAAGTAAGACAAAGGAGGCCTGTGTTCAGGTCTCCGTTGTATTGTCCTTTGTCGTTTCAACTGTCGCATAATTTTTTTGCCCCAGATTGAAATGCGGTGGTGGGTGAAATAATAGGGCTTAGCAAGGAAATATCGTTTATTATTTGCTCAATCATTACCTGCATGTGTTGTTTATTCTAAAGCAGAGATGCAAAACTTTCCTTGTTATCAGGTTATTGGCTGTAAACAGCGGATATTTATTGGTTGATCCTTTGTTTTCAGTCTGACAATTGTAGTGTTAGCGCTGTTGTTTAAAAAGCTCAACTTGTGCCTGGTACCCCATGGAACAAAATTAAATTTCTCTGCGCGTCAGCTTTACTTTGCTAAAAGGCATACTGCTTATTTGCAAAGTGATGCATGAGCTAAGAATCGCGTTCTGCCCGTTAAAATTGAGTTCCCTAGCTCTCTCAGCGCACGTCCATGGAAATAAAGTGCAACTTATATGCCTAGTAACACCACAAGCCACATAAGCATAAGTTCTTCCTTTATTATTAGACATTCAGTTGCCGTTTTCTTTGTCCTGATTGTGTACGTACCTGTTCTGGTCAGTTGAGTACGGGAGAGGATTTTAAGATTCTCCTCACAACTAAAGTCATTTCACACCATACAGCAGGTTTATTGCTTGTGCTGAGCGGATTTTTAACCTTAACCATCCTTGTTTCTTTATGGTTTATTGTTATCTCTTTGGTGTTTGCTCATCTCAATAAACTACTATTTTCAGGTTCCATCAATTCAAAGGTAACTCTGTATACAGCCAAAATAACTGAGCTCCTTTGATGTGGACACTGATAGCGCGTCTATATAAGTTTTGTAGAACACCCGTCAATACACTACTTGTCGCAGACTTATCAAGTGTACCATTTAAGTAGCACTTACTTAAACAGAACTTAAAAACTGGACAGTTATCCTCCTGTAAGCGGGAAGTAATTTTCCCTTTTAATCTTTTAGTTTTATTTCTAAAGAGCCGGGTAATTTCGATGTTGCCGTTCTTATCCTGTGATCCAGGGCATACTTCACTTCTGTGCTTCACCTAGCACGAATCTGTACACGGCTCCTTTTAAAGAGAGAAAGGTAATAGCAAAGATTGATAAAGTAATTAATTCCGCACCCCGGTTTACACCCAAAGCCTCTTAACCCCAGCTGCATGACTAAAATCCGATTTCTGTATCATGAAGTGATGAAGTGTAATAACTCTCTCCTGGATGGGATACTGGCCCATCGCAACGTTAATCCTGGGATTAAATCTGCCGATACGTGTACCAGTTACAGTGGAGAGAAAACTGCTGAAAGTGTCAGTCTTGCCTAAGAACACAACGCAATGGCCGTAAAACCAGACCGCTCTATCCGGTGTCTAGCTGCGCACTAAGCGTTAGGCCACCGCCCCTCCTTTGACTAAGTACAGTAATTTATGCAGGTAGTTACACAACGTAAGGAAGATTGAGACGGATTGCAAATAACAATTGTTTAATATGATCTTTGTAGGAGAGATAATACCACAAAACGTGTGGAAACATATGTACAGTTAAGGGAAATGTCGCTTCCCAAGACACATTAGTCTCTTGCACTTCCTTATAGCCAAAAATAATTATGAACTTACACTTTCATCTAAATGAATATATTTTACACCTTTCTAATCATCCAATAGTTTGGAAGCAATTAAACTTTTGTTTCTCTACTTTTTTTCTTTCTTGCGATCAAGTTCTTCAGAGCTCTCCGAAATTCAGAAATTTTATAGCAGTAAATCACTGGATTAACAATCGAGTTGCCGTAATGTAAGAACTTTGCCAACAAGATGACTTCATAAGGAATGCCGTCAAGCAATGACGTCTTGAAGTTCACCAAGATGTTCATAATATGAAACGGAGTCCAGGTCGTCAAGAAAACAGCAGTTATGATAGCAATGGCCACGGCTAAATTGCGTTCTTTTTCTCCAGCAGCCCGGTGTTGATTTCTGCTCCAGATTTTGATTTTCAGCCACAACGCGACGTAACTCGCGATCATCACCATGAGAGAAGTGAAAGACAGAAGAGCCAAGGCAAACGCAAATATCTTGGGATGGAGAATTTCGAATGAATCTAAAAGCCTAGTCCCCGTCAGAGCACCGGCAAGAATCCACACCTTAGCCAAAACAACGAAGTAAGTTCCTCTGGAAAGTCTGCGATATCGCAAAGGGCAAAAAATAGCATATACTCTCTCTAGAGAAATAACAGTTAGTGTGAACACAGACGCCATCCCGGAGAAGACATCAAAAGCAATGTGAACTGTCTGAAAAGGTTTAACTTTGGTTCCTGAAGAACCTGTATAAGGTGATATATAAATCAAATGAATATACATCGGTAAGGCAATAGCCCCGACCATCAGGTCCGCTACCGCCAGATTTACAAGGAAATAATTTCCAAATTTCCTCAAAAGAGGAGATTTAGTGAAGGCTAATATTGCTGCCACATTATTGAAGACGATGGCTACTGTGACGATTGCGTATGCTACACACCACATGATAACTTTGTCGTCTGTTTGGTTTGACGTGGAATTGCCAGGTCCTGACGTGTTGTTGACCATTGTCCAGGATTGCAATCTACTCTTTTATCCTGGAATAAAACATGAAAAATCCAATGCTAAGTAAACTTTCTCTCCTAAAAAAAGCTCTAGGGAATAGCTAAGAAAACTAATCTATTGCATGTGGCGACTGATCCACGACGCGTTGGTCGGATCGGAGCAATTACCTTTTCCTTAACAAGAGAAGATGAATCAGTTCACAAGACAGGGTTGTATATAAACTTCTCTTCTCCAAGCGCCAGACACCATTTACACTATGACAATCAATAGCCAGAATGTACGAGAATAATTCTCATCAGCTTTCAAAGATTGCGACTGACGACACCGCAATCTTAAAAGTTAGAACCACCGTATGTACGTTCATAACTCTTCCTTGATACTACTTTATAATAAGAATATCATTTTTCCGTCCCAGGCTGATTATTCTTATTTTTCTGCCGATTTTGGCTGAAAGTATTATTGTGAATGTTCTTAGCGTATGACATTTCGGTTCGACTTTGGTAACTTTGAAGTAATTTTGGAGCCGGACTGCCGGCAACAAAGCCTAATTTGATACACATGACTTCTTGCAGAAATGTTATTAGCATCGAGCAAAGGGCTAAAGGGTTTTACCGTTACTGAATTTTATATGGTTTAGTTAAAAACATATAATTATAATGTACTTACAAATTTTCAACACGAAAAATTGTATTCTTTACAAAATCTCAGCCTCTGGTTTATTCTTGAAAAAATCTTAAAAATTTCGCAAATTTCAGTCTCAATATTCTTATAAAATATATATAATGAGTGCAGATCTTAAGGAAATGGTCGAAATGGCCGCTGCAGTTCCACAGAATAAAATAACAATAAGGATATTGTTCACTTACATCTGATGAATATGTGGCCAAGCTTTGGGTAGTTAGGTCGTCTAGATGTTATGATGTATTTCTATTTCTGGTTTATTGATAAAAATGCCACTTAATTCGAAAAAAAAAAATTATAAAGAAAGCATGATACACGGTGATTAATGTATTTTACATTTGATTAAAGTCTTCCGTTTCCGTAAGCTCTTCATGAATTTATATATTTCGCATTTGAAACAGTCCTGTCAAGCTGCTGGATTTTTTTTTTTTTTTGTTAGAATTCGAAGTTTCTTTTGTCTATCGAAGCAAGGAACAATAACTTCTACTTGAAGTATTTTTGACCAATAGCCGGGGTTTCTAAAACCGCCTTTCCAGCGCAGAATAACTTGCCCAGGATGGCGCCTTTAACGCCAATTAACCTCATCTCCTGTTGCGGAAATTTGAAATGGTGACAAAATTTGTCGTGAAATGCTCTGAGTTGAAGGCAAACGTGGTTTTATTCAGACTGTCTAGGGTTTTGTTTTATTAAAATGAATTTAAGTCTGGGCTGTTGCGACCGATGGTTTTTTTGTTTTGTTTTGTTTCGTTTGCGTTAAATGGATATCTAACGTTGGAAGCCAAGTGAAAAAGTTAGCTGTTTCTCTGTGATTAGCTGGTCATTACATTGCGGTGGATACGCAAAAGGAGAGGAAAACATTAAATCAAAAGAAGAGCGAATCCCGACTTGGTTTTTGCTTTGTTTCTGAATGTAGTCGAAGCTTCATAACGACCACCTCGGGACCTTGAGCTAATCGTTCATCTGAAACAACAGAAGCAGCGGGGTCTCTTCCTATCTCAGTCTCGGTCGGCGCAACACTCGATCATCATCTTAACGTTAAACGACTCTTCAATCAACGCTGTGAAGCAATTTTGTGCCACGGTGAACGTGATCAAGTGGCAATTACTAATCAGAATCAGGATCCGCTTTCAGTGATCGCTTGCGAGAGTCTAAAACAAAGGAAAACTCTAACCCCAAAGCAGTTGTGGTCGCTTACGAGAGCTTGTTTTTGTTTTGCATGTTTTGTTTCGATTTGTTTTAATACAGAGTTCGAGTGACAATTCCAACGGTGTTTCACTAGAGTTATGATGAAATAATGGTGGTAACTAGGGCCGGACGTCGCTCACGGAATTAGTCGCAAGGACAACTGTACACGTATATAACCATACATACTTTGCTTGTGTTTTCTTTGATTATTTGGCGTTAACGCTCTGATATGCGTTTCTCGCTTGCTCTAGTTTCCGCTTGCTTATTATTTATCTGTTTGTTTCTCAATGTGAGGTATTCGGATTAATCTGGAAGTAACGGGCAGCAGACAATGAATGCTCAAGCCACAGAATATCCAGACCAACTTCTAGAAAAGTCATTAATTTGCATTTGAAAAGATTTCTTTCCAGTAGTCGTTATAGTTCAGTCATAAAATACGAATATCTTCATTTGTTTTCTTTTTGCTTTTTATAAAATAGATAATGCCACTCATACATAGAATTTTATTTGTATTTCTTTTACTGTGTCTTGACATGTTTCTGTCATCAGCAAATAAGCCAGATATTCCTGAAATACAATTTTCGGAGAAAGCAATTGATTACAAGATCAATTGCGCTCGCCGCGATAAACATTTGCCTCCAGCTCTACCGATCAGGCCTTTATGTTTTGAACCATTTTGATATTTTTCTAACCAATGCACAGTGTTAAGGTCGCATGCAATAAATGTATAATGAGAGTTTAATTTTTATCGGCTAATAATAAGAGTTCAGTCGAGTTCCGTGATAGTTTGGCTTCATTATAACAAACGTCGCGTCCTTATGACGCAAACGCTTCAAAGGTTCATCGTTTCAGTTTTTCGGCCTTAATCGATTTTTAACACAAAAAAAAGATATATGCAAATTTTACCGTGGATTAATTCGTAAATCGCAAACTAGTTGTTACGAACAGCATAAACAATGCATGATTTATGAGGTGGAGCAAATTATGTGATTTTGGTTTACTGGATGCCACCGTTTATTGGTAAAATCATGAAAAATGTCTAGCAATTTAAAAAAAAGTGCCAAAAAAAAAATAAATCTTGCAGTTAACGTTAGAAATAAAACCCTTTCGATACTAATATCAGGTTATACTGTTTGCTATCGCAACAATAAAGTCCCCAGCTGTGAAGCTTAACCAGCGTCATTTTGGAGTTGTCATTCGTCTTGTTTTAATTTGAGCCTGAAAACGCTGAGATAAGCATACAAATGGTTACAGTCAAGTACAGAATCAAAAAGCAAAGACGAAATGATCTTGAATTTGATAGCTGAAACTCGGTAATAAGCTTATCTTCGACAATATAACTTTTAAATATGCACCTCTATTGGCTAAATTTATGCTCTAATTTTGAAACTAACAGTAGCAAAGTCTCCTTGGGAGTAGCTGACTAAATTCAAAACAGGAGACGAAAAACAAATTTGTGTGAAATATAGATTAGCGGTATTCACAAGAACAAATGAGTGTTATTTTGAGACGCTTTCAAACATTTTGCATAAACAACAATTGTTTGAACAATATTTTGAGTTCGTCGCATTTCACCGAACCGGAACCTACAGCGATAAGCTTCCATTCGTATTTTTTGTCCCCCAGACTGTACACACATGTTCGTTTAGCTCATTGTTTTTCGGTTTTGTTTTTCGTCCTCGATTTTCTCACCAGCCGTGCCAACACTAAGATAGTAACTGAACAATATATTGCTTTCTTTTTTTTTTTTTTTCGAACTTGATTCAGTGTCTACGCCACTACGAAGGAGTGTAAATGAGAAAAACAAACACAAACCGTATTAGCATGGAATCGTGCGAACTTCCCTCCTCAAGTCGAATACTTCGATTCAGCATTGAGAGGTGACCTAGAAGAAAACGGCAGCATTCAATCCTTCAACCAAAGTTAGCACAAACATTACTGCAACAGCTACAGCCTAGTCTACCGTGCTGTGTTAGTTGACTCAAGCGGTAACGTTGATCGAACTAACAAAACCGCGGCAACCGTATTCTTTAAATATTTCTTTATTAACGCTAACAGCGGGGGATTGTGGGTACAAAAAAAAAATGGGGAATTTTTTATGGTCATGAACGTTTGGCGTTTTCTTTGACCCTTTATAACGTATGTATCATTTTTTTTTGGTATACCTTGGTTACAGATAAAACTTGAACTTGGCAAATGAAAATTATTGGCGACGGGTGGTTGATGTTTTTGATCGCAGCATCTCTGTTGTCTAAGCGCCTTCAGGTGTTCTTTTCAGCTCAGCGGTACGCTTCCATTAGCACAACCTAAAAACCTATTGTATGGTCGCTTTGAATCAGGACAAGCACACACACACACACACACACAAAACCTTCTCGTAAATGCGCTATTTGAAAGAAGTGTAGAGTGCGTAAGCTCTTCAAATTTCGGCTAAAAGCAATCTTTTCTCCGCAATTAGATTTGCAGGTGTTGCGTTGGTATAAGTAGCAAGACATCTATTCCGGCGTCAAATCGACAAAATTCTCGTATCAGGAGTAGGTATTGTGATAAACTAATAAATTTACTATCACTCTGTTTACTTAAACGATGGCAAAATTTCCGCGATGGCGATGAATAATTTTCGTTTCTGTCCAACCGGCTAAGTCTCATCTCCCGCAGCCGGTCAAAACATTGTTGATCTATTTGTGATGCATTAGATCACAAAGCATCGGGGGCGCGAAATATATATTTTGGACATCAATCTTTATTAATGTGTCCTTAGGTTATCAGACAAACAAGAGACATCTAAGATGAAAAATTGCGACAATTAGTAGATCAGTCAGTCAGAGGTGATAAATTGTCTGTCTTTTTTTAGAGACCAATCAGGTTTGTAGAAAACAATCAGCCGACCAATCTGCATGATTTTTAAACTAATTGTCAACCATAACTTTAATCCAATTGTTTGTCATTGAAATTTACGTCGAACAATTTTAATTTGACTTTACGTACACAACCTAACTCAATCTCTTTCTTACATAATCGGTAAGGGGCAAAAGAAAAAGAATAAATAAAATATGATAAAGTAAAATAAATCGGTTACAACAACTTGTTACAATAGGTAAATCGCTACGGGTTTCGAATGAGATTCATTTATTTATTCTCCGTCACTGAGCGTTTGTTTGCATCACCGATCCAGTTGGTGACGTTTGTGAAACTCATTTATCGATCGTTATCTCACTTAACATGCATGTGCAATTCCAAACTATCGTAAAATTATATCGTTCTGGCTATCATCGGCGATCTACATTCCCAGCGATTTAATTAGTATCTGTGTCCCGAGGGTTAGAGTGGAAAGTGATTCAAGTCTGTACAATGTAGATAGTACGCACTGTGCTGTACTATTTAATAAGCTCAAAGAGAAAGGTCCCCCTAAAGCTTCTTAACTTTCGGGTTGTCCAAGTTATTACCTTTTGTTATTTTTGTTGTGGTGTTGATGGTGGTGGTGGTGGTGATAGTGGTTGTTGTTTTGCTTTTTAAAGGATCGACAATGGCTATTTTGGTTATTGTTCATGCATACAGCGTTTTTTTTTTCTTTTTTTGTTAAACAATATCCTTCGGAAATTTCTGGAAGGCCATTCCTTGGACAAAATCCCTCCCTTGCAAAGCAGCTCGCACAATGTGGTATAACTGCGAGAATTTCGGTCAGATTTTACGAACAATTTTGTTAGTATTTCCGACACAACTTTTATTGTGCACTTATATTAAAATCCCATGTTAGACGTCAATTAAACGGTTATTGAATGTTTACAAAATATCAAAATTATACGACCTGCTTCAATGATCAGTTTGTCTTGTTTGCCACAATGCAATGACTGTCACCTTTTCAATTTTGATGGAAGACTCGAGCGGTTCAGTTTGTCGAAACTAACTGGATGTCAGTTATTACTTCTACAACCGGTATGCAGTCAGACATGGACACAGAATTTCTTCAACAAATAAAATAAATCGTATTGAAATTTTCAAGCAGTTCATGCACTGAACCTTCTCATCGTTTGATCCAAACCGATCAGCGTGTCGTTTTTGTCGAGTTTAAGTGTCGAGTTTGTCCTATCTTTGATAAAATGAATGAACAGAACGATAGAAGGAAAACCCTTTTTAAGGTTACCGTATACCTTCAGGGGTGTCTCGCGTCCAAGCGATGTAGCGCGTCCGGTTTAAGCTGTAGATACCTAAGCCCCTATATCAAATTAAAGCTTATAGAGCTGGCTATCAAACCATACCAAAAATTTTGAAATAAAATGAATTGCCAATATTTTCATGGTCACCAAATGCAAGCGTCCTAATCACCTTTTGGAAGCTACAAGTCAAAGCGAATTTTGTTTTTCGCCAATTTATTTTTTTCCTCGGTTTCAGGACAAAAAGCGCTAAAAAAGCGTGTCTGCGTTTTTCCATATTCAATTGTAGTAAAAAGTTTCAGAACATTTTCGAAATAGGATTAAAAAAATGTGAAGTGATCGTACAAAAATCGCTCTCGGAGAAAAAATATGGCTACTGTCCAAATTTGAGGGCAAACAAACAAATTCCGTTTGAGTTGTAACTCTTTAAAGTGTCTGCTTCAAGTGAAAAAATTTATCCGAGAAAACAGCGCTAAGAAAAATATTTTACTTCGCAAACAAACTCCGCCCACAAACGCCTTCAACTGGGTTCTCAGATCACTGAGCCAATCAGCGCTTGGAAAATTTACTACCATTAACTCGCGGTGAAATTTACGCGTGAATCTGCAAAAAAAAACCTTGCGTTTCGCAATGCGCTCAAGGCGGAGAGATAATTTTTCTGCAGCTGGGTTTTTCTTGAAGCTGGTTTGGCAAAATGGGGAAGACGAAAAAGGATGCGAACGTTAGAGTAGCTGGGCGACGAGAACAAACAAAAGAAAGCGCGGCAGAGCAAATGTGCATGGATAATATTGCAATGAATCTCAATGAGTTGGACGATTCATCGGTATCGAACTCAACAAAAGAGTCACTGTAAACATCGCTGTTATCGCTGTCGAGTTCCCAAATTTTACACAACCTTTCTGTTCTCTTGACTCGATCTTTTTGCCCGCTTGATACGTCCGTAGCTTCATCCGCGAGGCCAACTTTCGCTTCTTCACTCATTGATGTATTTTTTATTCATTCTTCGCTCTTTCGAACTGGTAAACGGAGTTTTCCGTGGTCCATGTTTACTTATAACTTAATAGAATTACATCTAACACGAAAAATGCTTGGATTAACAATGCTGATTAACTGAGTAGCCAGCCAATTCGTGGTATCAATATCGGTAATATTCCTGCGAAAGTAGTCTCGGTTGATTGCATACACGTTATAGGGCTGTCAATCAAGAGGGAACTCTTACTTCCGGCCATAACGTAAAACATCCATTTCTCTGCCAATATTAGGTTTTTTTCAATTTTGTTTTCAGAAATTAGAGATTACTCTTCGACCATTAGTTTGAACCAAAAATCCAAATTTGAAGAAAATTGCCGATCTGAAGGTATACTGTAACCTTAAGTTCACGGCCTCTATAATAAGTGCCCGACTTTCATTTTAAACAGTGCACGTCACTTTAATCAGGACCAATCAAAAACAGTTGATTACAAAAATAAGCAAAAGGAAACTGCGCCGTTCCAAAGTTACATATTGATGCCATTAAAAAGTAGAGAAAAGAAAACGGTCGAGATGTTAGTGCAATTTAAAGATCCGCATAACGAATATATATTCAGATTCTAGTTTGGAAAAAAAAAAATGCCTTTGGTAGCAGAAGAACTGGGGCAGCCATCGCCGCATTATTCGAATGAAAAATTACTTATGAAAAGCTAGCATCAGAACGGACAGCTTACCTGCAATATAGGGTCCAGCTACTCAATGTTTACGTGGAGTTTAAGACAGATGCCGCTCCGAAAATTCGAGCAATAAGTGCAAAAATTATTTACTAAAAATCTACTCATAGCACGGTAACCTTTGGAATACTATTTAAAACAACTCACTTTAGTTCATCCCCGCGATTGAACTCTCAAGCATTCTCGAGAAAGTTAAAGCCAAACCTCGTAAGATTGCTTAAAGAGTGTTTTATTGTGTTCTTAACTAACGCGAAAAGTGTTTTAATTGGAATATGGATAACTTCAAGTTCAATTTTCTCTCGCGGGGTCAGCTTGAGAGCTCAAGTCTCGATAAGTTCGTCTTAACTGTATTCAAAATATTACCGTGCTATGACGTTTTTTTGGTAACTTAATTTTGCCATTATTGCTCGAGTGTTATGCGGAAATCATCTTGATTACGCTTCACAAAAGATACTGAAATCTCTTATCTGCAAGTGCTTTTATTTGTAAGGGTTGTTTGGTTCCAAAGCGTTGAGGCCCTTAAGCTAGGGCAAACTTAAAACTTAACCTTATCTGTTGTTTCAAATCTTTAGCGTAGGTGTGTTGGATTACTCACTTATTCTTCAGTTTGATAAATTCATTGTCTGTTTTCATGTCTGGTCTGTACATAAGCCATCCGGCGTACTTGTTTTGGTGCATCATCCACACGAAAACAATACGTAGGAGCCTAGTGCGTCTCCTCTTAGAATAAAAAAAACACACACAGAAGGCACAAAGGAAGAAAAGAAAATTAAGAAAAAGAAAAAGGGAAAGAGAGAGAGAGAAAAAAGGAAGGATCGTGGTATCCACTGCCTGAGAAAACATTCCCGCCCCCGAGCATTCGGTGGCAAATTGCCGATGCTGATATGATGAGGGTATCTCCGATTTTCGATACCACCTGTCGTTTATTTCTGATAAAATGTTAATTGAAAAGCAGACGATCGTCTCTGACCTATTTAAATGATAATTGATGAGATAAAATGAGATCTTTTGGGATCGAGGCATATAAAATGAGAGATCTTTTCTGCGGATAACATATGAAAATCTTTATGGCATATTGAAAGGTTCAAACTGATAACATTTACTATTCCTTTTGGGCCTACTCATCTGAAGTACATTTGATGCAATTCACAAAAAAGTGAGCCGAAGCTATTTTATCTGTGTACTAAAACTGTAACTATAGTTGTATTTGTATTCGGAAAATAAAGATCTTTTGGTTGTTGTTTTTGTAGTTGTCGAAACTACAAGTTCGTGAGTGGTTTATATTACAATAATGCGGACCACTTAGGGGACCAATCAGCTTCTCTTTTTCATCTTGAGCCTTTTACCATACAGTAAAAGTATACAAGTTTAAAGGACCGGCCTTTGTCAATATCTGTACAAATCTTACAGTTGAGGTGGGAAACTAGAATATCGGTTGAGTTATCCAATTGAGCATTTCCAACAGCACTAAGGTTAGTAATTAATTGCATCAAAATACAATTTTTGACCCTTCTAGTCGATTTTGAATTAACGCTTAATAAATGTACTTGATTGAAATCTTTTCAGTTTTAGTTAAAGATGATATATGTCTAGGTACAAGAAAGTATGAATAGAGTTGTTGTATAAAAAAATAAATATATTAAAACGGAAAACATATTTCCATGTCATGGCAAATTTAATTGTAAAAATCGCGAATTGGGATTTCGTTAGCTGATTCACTCCTTCTTTTACGAGATTTGATCTTTGTCCAAATAGACGTATACGCGACTATGATGGTGACGAGAGTAAGGAAAACGAATGCAAAGATCACGTGACTGTCATATGACGGTGGAATTACTGCTTTCCATTTGAGAGCCTTCGGAGTAGTAAGAGCTGCAGCCATGATCCATGCAAAGGACGCTGAAAACCAGTAGAATCTAGATCGTCTGGAAGTGCATCGGTGTTTAAGGGGAAAGAAGACAGAAAACGCCCTTTCCAAGGCTATCACTGCCAAGATCATCATCGAGGACAACGCAGCAAAAATGTCCACGCAGATGTACACCTGGTTCAAAATCATGTCCCTCCATTGATAATGTATAGACGACATGTAGAGAATGCCAACGAACATAGGGAATGCAATGCCTCCAATTATCAAGTCAGCGGTGGCAAGATTCATGAGAAGTATATTGTTGCGCTTGCGCAGTAACCTCTTCGTAGTAAAAATGAAAATTGCGAAGATGTTTGCGCAGAGTATTGCAATGACTGTAAGGATAAATACTGTGCACCACAGGATGATTTCATAATCTTTAGTACTAGACCTCCATTCTTGTTCTTCGTTCTTGGCGCTTGATATATTCATTCTGCAATCAAATGGGAAAAGATTGATAAGAGAGAGAAAGGAAAAGATGTTCATTTAATCACTTTTAAACCTGATGGTTGCATGTAATCTGGAAGGTAGCGTCGTTAAAAAGTGGCCGTAGCTCTCGCTGGTGATACCTAAAAGGTGAAACTCAAGAACCATGTAACTAATCTGGAATTCTGGTTATGTTCTTATGAAAAAAAAAAAAAAAAAAAAAAAATGCTGGAGACTGGGGCTTACCTGTTGATTGCGTGAGAAGATGGTGTTTTACTCAGATTTACAGCTCAATCAATTTCATCAGCGACTTGTCAATAATATCGTGAAATAACAGCAAATTGCTAATCTGTTATACACCAGACATTCCTATAATTCCACTAATCGAATGCATGTCCATGCATGTTGCGTAATAAGAATGCAATCTCTAAGGGAAACGCCATGAGAAAGAGGTTCTTTATAACTGTGAACCGAGGACCTGCTTGTGAATCATCCAGTGAACCAGCCTAGCCAATAAAAAAAAAAAGTTACAGCATTTTTAGCTATGGTTAATCATTCCGGATATTAAGTATCAATCAAAGTTAGTTAATAGTTATTAATATCCCATTGTATTAGTTTTAATATTAGTTTTGATGTTTTAGTTTTAATAACCCATTGTATTATTTTTATTCAGATTTTTTGCAGTACGATTTTTACCGACTTAACTAAGTGTAGATGTAGATGTATAATTATGTCCTCATTTCAATTTCCCTTGTGAATTCGTATTAGAGGCTACAATAAAGCGTTTCTTCCCCGAAGGGAGGAAAAAAGTTAGATATGAAACGAAACTCCTGCCCCATCGTAGTATTACAACACAAACTAAAATAGCTGGATCAGCTACATCGTATCGCGTTTTCTTGGTACCATTAAGATAGCGCGGTATGTAAAGGAGCCACGGCAAAATTTTTTTTTCATCTTGAAATTTTAAACTAATTTTTTTAAGTTCGTCATTTGTAATCTGTGTTAATCTTCTCCACCTTTAACATCTATGATCCTTTGTGGTTTATCGTTATCCCCTTGGGGTTTTATAAAAAACAATACTACCATTTTCAGGTTAATCTACGTGGCCAAAATAACTCGAAATGCCGTTACTGATCATGACTGAGCTCCTTAAAACGATACAATGCTGCTCGTTTCAGTTGCCCAAAAGCGGCTACCACCTCAAGGCAATCATCCCCAGAGTAACAGCCCTGCTTCTTTCGGAACTTTGCCGAACTGAAACTCGTCGATTGCTAACCATTAAAGAGACGAAATTAAATACTTTGTGCTACCATTGTCAGGATGGGTGCACCCATCCTGACTCAATCGGAACACATTCGAGGGGTATCGAATGGTCTTTGCAAGCATTTACGAGGATGCGAGCAGAGCGTTTATTTTTGCTAGCACGAGCAGTGATAAAATTTGTCGTGCGAGCAGCGAGCACTTTGTAAATTTTTTCGCTAGCCGGAATCTCTCTTTAATATTAAAAGGAATTTTTTTTGCGCCAAGTAATCTGGCTGACATCTCCAAAACAGGACAATAGGCGCGATCGCGGTTCAACCAGTCCCAGCACCTTGCAGCCAGTTATGCCTTGTTTGATGCCAAGTTACGTCACGTAGCTCACGTGAGTCACTGAGCTTCAGGTCCTTCAGTGGATAGACGCTCAAGGAGATCTAAAGCTTTTTAACCCAGCATTGTGAAAACACCACGAGAAGAAGCTTAAGCTACCAGACTTTGAAGTGTTTTGACATGAAAGGGTTTTTTGGTTATATAATTCTTAGGAAATGTAAATAACATGGCGTTTAGTCCAACAAGCATTTCCAGTTTCGGTTTCGATGAATTGCAAACTTATTTTAATTTCCCGCTGTCGTGATTGAATGAAATTAAAAGATCCAACGCAATGAAGCTTCTTTTGGAGGCTTCTAGGATCTAACCAATTGCAGCCAGATCTGACAAGCAGTCTTAACGTCGAATAGTAATAGTAGTATTCCTCATGTCTTCATGTCTCTAGATTAATTTTTACCTTTGCGGGTTCCTTGACCTTTGGCTAAGAATTCTTACGCGCGTCAGCAAAACGAAGCCGGCATGTTTCCAGAAGTATTCATAGCGGCACGGCGGAAAAACCGCTGCTCATGCGCAGTAGATTTCGGTTTGTCTTCCCGCCTTTCCATTTTCAAAATGGCGGACGACGAATCAAAAACGAACACGTCATTGTCATGGTTTTTGGCAACATCTTGCTCGTTCAAGGCAGTTACAAACAACTCGGCTACTTTGGGCAATGATCCGTGCTGATGTTTTGACTGTGATCGAGAGGATCGAAACGGTGTTGGCAGTTTTCTCAGGTGATAAAGACAGCTCTTCCGAAAGGAAACTTTCAGCTTTTTCAAATTCACCCGAGGTACCGTTTTTCCTTTTCTTAAGGTCGTGTCAAGTTCATTAAGGTTTTGAACCGGAATTTCTTGTAGCTTGTTTAATTTTACGGAACATATAAAATATGACTTTTTTTTCGTGCTGATGAAAATTTTTAAATGTTATTTGTTCATGGACTTTTGTATCGTTGCCTGAAGACAGAAAAGTGGAGGACGAATTCGTAAGTAGTGCACACTAATGCCTAATTTTGTTGTGTTTTTCGCTTGTGTGCTATTCATTCGTGCCTTGTTTTGCCGCTTCAGTGGATGCCATGTTTGCCATGAGCTGAAAACTTGTAGTAAGCTTATAGAGGTTTAATATGGCATTGTAGAAAGTTTTCTTGTATATGTAATACAGCTTGAAGGATAAAATAAATTGCTCTTTGTTTATGTTAGCCCGTGTTTGATATTATGGCTTATGCTACTTCGCACTTACTACGATTCTTGTTCCTTGGCTACGCAGCTTTCCCGGCAGTTGCGGGCTTCGTTATTGCAAACATTTCTCCATTGTGTTAACGAAAAAAGCAATCCGCCAAAAGGGGCTCTTGTTCCACTTTATACTGGGGGAACATTCGTTTAGGTGAAGGCTTGTAGTTACATCGAAATTCAGTCAGTGTAAAACGCAGACTGTGCACTGCAGACTGCAGAGTAAGGGGGAAATACATACTGCAGACATTATTATAACTGAATCGTGTTTTATCGAGTGCTAACCTTAAACAGGCTAACTGGAGAAAATATTCTGGCTAACCCTAGGGCGGATACAGAGAAGGGGTTTCGAGATACGAACTGCCAAAATGCGGTCCTCTCTAGGGGGACCGGTGGTCCTTGAATTGGAAATGGGATTTCTGTTATTGTGAGGCCAAGTTAGCATGTTATGTTTTATTTCTGTTTTTTTGATCTAGGGGGTTCGACCGAACCTGCCAAAGCCGCCTAGATTCTTCCCAGCTAACCCGAGTGACATTCAGTCTAACCCTAGAATTATTCAGGCTAAACTCTCACTTCTTTTAGCCTGAATAAGGTTGGTCTGTTTACTGTTAACACACAGTAACACTTAAAAAATCTACAGTCTGCATTTTAACACCTGGCCTGCAGTCAAAAGTCTGCGTCTTACACTGACCACATTGGAAAGCATGCCTTTTTGCAAAAAGCACTATTGTGAGAAAACACATGAAAACTGCACCATCCCTCCTCCCAGTAGTAAGTTTAAGTCTTGTTCCAAGCAAATACCGTATGCCATCTTTCCTAGATACTCTTAAGGAGAAGGTTCAGTAGCCTACACTGCAACAAAATTCTACTGTTTCATAGTGTTCCAGATAAATTCCATACCCTTGCAGACCCCGCCACCAAATTTTGTTTACTCCCTCCCCCAACTTCCAACCATCCTAAGGGGTCACCATCTTATTGTGGAGGGATGGTTTTTTGTATCCATGACCCTATGAGCTATGTCAGCTGGAGTCTTGTACTTCTGGTAGGTTGAAGGATAGGGACCAGACAAATTGTGATCACCTGGCTTTCCAGGTTGGGTGTTGGGCTGAGGGCTGATAACCCACTACTGTAGAAAATAAGACTAGCAGATAACAGAAGATATTCAAATCTCTATTAACATCAGTGAAGCAACAAAGGCTCATATCATAACAAATGCATTTGGAGCAAACCATCCTCTGAACACCCCACTGAAAATGCCAGTTCACCTTCATACTTTCCTTTTCAAAATTTTAGGTTTTGAATTCTTCCCCCCCCCCCCTCCCCCCCACTCCTCAGAATTTCCATTGACCTTCCTTGAGGTGGATATGGTTATCTTCTGGCACCACAATTCACTTTTTGGTAAATTATTCAGATCAGGCAATGATGTCAGCAAAATGTGTATCTGATTAAAATGCAACTTAGAGATTTGCAATTCCAAAAGAACTACATGTAAAAACTACTGTTAAGTTAACCTCTCCCATTCCCAAACAAAAAGACCAACCAAGCGTGACTAGAATTGTTTCATTAAAAACGCCCCCCAAATATAGAAAACTAAACTGAAATAAAAATAAAATCCAACACAAACACACAAGCAATGAGCATCATTAAAAAACTGGATCATTGGATAATGCAATTTGAGAGTTTTCATTGTTTTAGCTATCAGGGGTTATGAGCCATTATACCATGCTCTACAAATATGGAAAGCGTATGCATGATTTTTTGAGCATTTGTATTGTTATTTAAGTCTAGTTTTCTATATTTTGAGGGCCTTTTTAATAAAACAATTATTCCACTCATGCCTGTTGGATATGAGAAGATTAAAGCCAACTCTGCGCTACGTGCCTTGTTGGCTATTTATTATCTCATATCCAACACGTTCTCATGGAATAGTTGATAATTATTCACTCTCTAACGAGTGAATGATACGTGATCCAAACAATAACAAAATGGCCGGCGAAAACTTATGTTCCGCCAGTGTTTCTGAAACGGAAATCCTGAGAATACAAGAAGATACTGTACCAGAAAATACAAAAAAGTCTTCAAAGTTTCAAATTTTCAATTTTCATTTCAAGTGAAAATGAAAACTTTGATTGAACAATGAAATTGTTTTCCAAACAGACTTTTCATTTAGATTGCTGATTTGAACAGTGTTAAAAGACCATTTTGCCAGATTGTGATCAACGAGGATTTTATCGCAGGTTAACTAGACCTGTCATGATTCTGTAAAGAATTGTGCACATCTTCATGCCACTTGCATGTTTTCCACGCATGAATTGAGAAGTCAATTAAATTATCTTTTAATGGTTTCTTTTTCATCTGTTGTTGAGGTCGCTTTGTACATATACTAAAAACTTGTCAATCTCAGTAAATACAGGGTTCGTACCCTTTTTCAGAAACAAATTTCCAGGACTTTTCCAGGACTCAGATTGATTTTTCCAGGACTCTAAAATTCACATTAACCCGTTCACTCCCAAGATCTTAATGTTAATTCTCCTTACTGTCTGCCATACATTTCATATTTTTTTTCCTTGAGTTTAACAGATTTCCAGAACTTTCCAGGACCAGTAGCCCTTTTCCAGGACTTTCCAGTCCTGGAAAATGCCACAATAAAATTCCAGGACTTTCCAGGTTTTCCAGGACCCGTACGAACCCTGTAAATAACAGCCACTATTCACCTTGATTGCAAAGAATAAATTATTGTTAAATATCGCATAAACTTCCACACCAAAATATTATGATCTACAAATTTTTAAGAAGTCAAATCTCAACCAAGTTGTTTACCAAGCTATAATTTTTCTGTCTTCAAACATTTTTCTTTATTAATTACTGGGGAATCCTGAAACACTTGTTCCATGCATTTGGTTCCGTAATTATCCCTTTTATTATTCCTTAATCTTTTTATGAAAGGGACATATCATTTAGTATCCTCTCCAAGGAAGATGGCATTCATTTCATGCAGGAAAAAAACTTCTTCACGTTGATGTACATGGCCACGTCACACTGTCCCCAGCTAGAGAATCAAGTCATCGAAAGAGAGGAGGAGAGCTGTGAAAATCTGAGGTCTAACTGTGTAAAAAAAGAGGAAAAAATGTAAAATTAAATTAAGCTATACTTTGGCTTCATCCTTTGAATACTTATTACATTGCAAGAAGAAATGTCATTAACTTAGTATCTGCACTGTTCATACATTATACAATACTGCGTAGAGCATTGAAGACTATGCGACTTCTTTCAACCTATATTGTGAATACCTCAGTCATTTTGCTAGCTTTGTAACTGGGAAATTTAAATCATGTAGTACAACATAATCATGAAGTACAACAAAAGGATTGTTACTTCTTGAGGTTTCACTCAATAAAAAATAAACAAATAAAAACATTTCATTAACCTCATCATCATCAGACTAATTAAACCCAAAAAAGTCTGCCTTCAGGTCAAAAAATAATTTTACAAGATAACTTTTAAAAACTCTGTCAAAACAACGCAATTAGTCCATTCAATAACAACAAACCTTAGTGTACATCTGTCATATCAGATTCTTGCACCGCTGCAAGAACTTTTCAGTTGTAGACAACACAAGCCAGAGGATATATCCAAACGTAGAAAGAAATGTGTCACCTTGAATAGTATGCTGATATCCGGACTGGACATAAGTTGGCTACGCTTTTAAAACTTTCATTGTATGTAAGATTTATATCCTGAAATCTACAAAATTAAGCTCATTTGTAGTACAGTGTCAACGGTTTTCGTCACTTATTTATATGAAAATGGCAGAAAAAAACCTAACGGGTCTCTTCCCAGAGGCAAGTCAAGATATGACGGGTAATTCAAATGATAGCGAACAAAATCTTCAACTTTTCAAATGTAGACTCATGGAGCCAAAAAGTTTCCGAAGTCACACGAACTAGAAAATGTTGCCAATTGCAAAAATCAACCATTTACGGAAGGAAAGGAAGGAAAAATTGGCTTACCTTTCAACATAGCTTTCCATTATGCTGTGTTCATTGTGTTAAGTCATCTGTACTCCAATATCTGCAGCAGAAGAGTATTGTAAATAAGCTAAGCAGGTGCTTCCGCTTGGCACAAAATGAACACGACACCAACGGACAAAATAAATCACAACACAAAGAACAACACTCAAAGAAAGAAACAAAACCAGGATAACATTTGCAACATACTTACTTTTGCTTAATCCGCATTCTCTGCGACAAGTAGAAGTTCTAACTGGGTAAAAATCCGCAATATTTCTTGTTGTTCTATGCTCCCGCTTGCAAAATATTCAGACATTTTCGAAACTCGTTTGCAGCCGCAAATTGTCAGCGGCGAGCGCTTGAGCATGCTCCAAGACAACGGATTTTTCAGCCAATCAGCGGTTTTTCCGCCGTGCCATTCATAGTTATAGCGCGTGCATGTTTCTCCAGTTTTTCCCAGTTTTGCCATTAACGAAAATCCGAGCATGCGAGCTGTCGCAAGAGTTTTGCGAGCACGAGCAAGCGATCCCTCATCTAATTTTTGCGAGCAATTCGAGCAAAGGCTAGATTTTGTGAGCACTTTTAAATCGAATGGGACCGTTCGATACTCCTCATTGGTATGATATTAGAATTGCCAGGACTCATTGAAAGCATATGATGAACTCTTACTGAATGGTTTAATGAAAACAATTAGATATCTACAGTAAATAGCATGTGATAGAGCGGTTTTCAATGGGGTGTCGTAAAACCAAAACCAAACCAGTTACTTACTAATTGACTTAGCTAATCTCAAACCGTAGTAAAACCAAAACCAAAACCAAATTGCCGGATTACTTTCGACACTCAATTGGAAACGCTCTAATAAATAAATCAAATTAAACAACTCTCGATATATGTGCCAAAAGGCAATAGGAACAATCTGCTTTCACTAGATTGCAATAAGTCACGTGGGGTAAATTTGACCGGTTCACCTGATTGATAAGGACATCTCAGAGTTATTTCTTTCTTGTGTGTTGTCGTTTTATGACCGTGGTATACGCGTAGTAAACCCTCAAATCTCGCTATTTGCTTTCACATAACTCTACTAGCCTTGATATATGCAAAAATGATCGAGGCTTATTATCTTAATCCTAATTTCGTATCGCTTTAATCAGTCTTGTTACCTCTTTCCATGTAGTTTTGAGTGGGGTGTGAGGTGGTGGGCATTTGGTTCCGATGAGGTATTTTATCATATTTTGTTTTACGCGTCAGGTCCGAGTGATAAAATTTTGTTTTGGATTCACGCCAGTAGTTGTCAAAGTTTGCATAACTCGCTTTGTCCATTTTCTCCGCCCTTCTGTTTGCAGGGTGTTATTCCCTGGTACATTTCCAACTCCCTAGTGTTTCATTGATTGCTGTAAATGCTTCGAATGATAGTCCAAAAAAAGGCAGACAGTCAGACAACGGCCAACTAAAGTTATGATCACAAAGTATAAGATCACATAGTGCGACTTCCGCTGCTAAAGGCAAATACGCCCATTTAAATAACGTGTGAAAATGTGCACTTCAGATATCAAGTTTTAATAACCCACTACCAGCTGTGTTATAAAAGTCACGCAATTTCTTGTATCCAGTTCCAAGCAAACAAAAGTGAAATACTCCTTAAAAGATAAATCTAATTTGCTATCAGAGATCCAGTATCGTAATATTACTTAGTGGATAGTATTTTTCTAATGTTTTTTGTTTAATTTCAACACATTGTTGTAATTAAATTAAACATTGTAATCAAAACATTGTTGTAATTAAATTTGACAAGAGAAATGAGATCATGGTCTCTTGAATTTGATTGAAGAAAGTATCGCCTGCGTCGTCTGTTTTCGCTTTAAGCTTTGTTTGCTGCCATCTTTGAAGAGCTGCTCTGAAGTTATGATCTACTGAAGTGGGCTGCGAATATTGTTCTGTAAGGATTGCCATACAACCTTTAAAGTTGATCCGTCTGTCTAAGCTGAATTGTTGACTTTAATCTAGGCTGGCATGCAGACTATTGAAGCTTTTAAGTTGAACGTATTTCCCAATCCATCAGTCATATTAAAAACTTGGTTAATTTGTTTGGATCACAAAGGAGCGTCTACACTTGAAACTAAATCACCTGATACAGAAATTTAAAGCCTGGATTTGTTTACTATTTCACCGTAATCAAATGCAAACTAAAATCATAATCGAAATACGTGTCTTAATTGTAAACAAACAACTGGGAAGTTGTACGAACGATACTTGTTTTCAGAAGAGATGAAAAGGAAGAAGAGAGGGGTATTAAGATGGCTTAGTACGCTGGGTGGCACGCTCCTATTTCATAACTCCTTGGCCTCCTTCAGAAGCACTCTCCAGATAACTCTGTCGCACACAGGTGGCTCGATCGAGATTGTCTCGGTCTGCTTTATTTTCAAGTGAAATGGCTAATGTCAGTCAGCAAGTCACTGGTATTCTCACGTCTCTTGTGCGAAATACGTATTCAATTATGCATCTATTAGTCAAACCAACAAACCTAGCGTGATCATAAACTAATCCGAAACGGGCACCGCGGGTAGGCCATCAGCTTGTGTCCATTTCAACAAATCACTCCTTACCTTGTTTTAATGAAAACACGTTCTCGACTGCAGTCTTGCAACTGAAAACCAGCCCAACTGCTAAAACGAAATTTAGGTCCTTTTTCAACTGAGAAAACTGAACAGTCGTTATAGATTATTCTCCCATGACAACTCTGATCCACTGCGAAGACAAGCAAAGAGGTTGACCTGCAGCAACTTGAAACACTAAACCAGCAGGGACTCTCATATTCGCAATTTACAAATAAGCCGCTTTAATGAACATATTTACATTCAGATATGGATGAATTCATAATGTCAGCTTTTGAACTATCTATATTTACATTGCGTTAGGCGTTAATTTGAGAGTGTTTGTCGCTTGTCACATACAGATACGATTAGTAGAATCTTTCACCCAGAAGTTTCTTTCAGCTGTTTTTGACATTAGTCAGTAAATGTTACTTGGGACCCTTGCACCCAGTTTTCTATCGCTGTTGATTCAGACGTTTCATGTCGGCTGAATTCAATTCAGGCCTAAGTAGACGTTTTCTGTGCCTCGAAGACTATAATGACACTAAATTTGCGTTTTGTACACACAATGGCACCTTGTTCAATTGACGCAAAATGTGGCTAATCCTGGAAAATGTACCTTAGAAAGAAACTATAGACAGCCCTTTCTACTTCTAATCGGCAAGAATTTTCATTTGTATGCATAAATTGCAAAATGTGTTCAAATTTTTAATGTCACGTGACATAGAGAACAAAAAAAGAGTTTCGCAAAAATAGTCTTTTAACGATCATCATCACAATAATACAGATAAGGATCATTTTCATGTTATTTAATTACAAGAGATACTCTCAAGATAAAATCCATTAATGTCATATTTCTTTGTCTTTGGTGATGAAGCGACTATCTGTCTCGGCTGGTTGTCTGTTGTACCATAGTTAATAGAGGGGACTGGTTATAAAGCCCGGCAATCATCAAAGGACCAGACAAAGATGTCAAGATTTATGTTCGAAGGTCCACGACTGTGCACAATCTTTTGTTTTACGCTCATACACTATGCTTGAATTACGTAACCAAAACGTTTCTGTTGGTTAGTTCCTCAGTACGGAGTAAACAACTATTGTTTTTTGTACGTGGTCAAGGCCAAAAAACCCAACAAAAACATACAACAAAGAACTTTATTGGGTTTCATAACCATTTCCCTCTATTAACTATGGTTGTACAGTGTGGCCAACTTGCAAATCAAAATTTCAGTGTAGGGCTTGTTGCGAAAATGGCATTGTTAATTAGATTCGAGATCATGGTCGCAGCTATATCCCATATTAATTAGCAAACAGATGCTAGCACGGTGAATACAAAAAAGAAAAAGGCGACCGATCCGGTACAAACAATTGAGTTTGTAATGAAGATTTTTAAGCATTGTTTCTAGACTGAGCAGATCTTTTCGCATCCGATAAGTGTTCGTTTTGTACATGCTATTGTGCATGTATTTTCTGCAGTGCAGTTTTTGTCTGTCCAAAATTTCCTTATCGCGACTTCGACGTTACGCTCATTCACAATCACGTGTTTTGCATGTGACGTTGACCAATCCGTAAACATTTGGATCTAATTTTGATGATATCTTTGACATCAGCAAACTCATTCGACAGGTAATCAGTTGAAGAGTCATTGATTATTACCGATGATCCATAATTAATCGATGAATAATCGATAGGCCATTATCAGTCTTGATAACATTGATTAGACAACGATATAATCTCGTGACGGCGCAAACCACAACAAATCTAAATGAAGAACAACTTCTTCAAGGTACATTTTTAATTCTTCTTTAATTTACCTATTGTTAACGTGGGGAACTATCCACGTAAAGATTTATCACAAAAAAAAGGCAGTAATAATAAAGAAAAAAAGCCGGAAAATTGTAATTGATGTACAATATAATAAAAATATATAAATAAAATTGTCATTAATTTCCCATTGACTATTCATTGATGTCATTGCTTATTGCTATTACATTTCTACTTTTGGCTGATCAGATGTTTTACAGATCCTACGTATACCAGAGGCATTTTCGTTTGCGGTCCCTTGTCACATTTGTACTGGTTCCAAAAGTATCACTCAATAGTTATCAAACTGACGTGGCATGCATAGCATCTAAACTTGTTTATTTTAGTGGTAGCCAAGTGTCAATCATGACGTCACTCATTCCTATACGACGTCACGACACAAATGTTTCGCAATCTTGATTCCGCCATCTTGGATTTCAACTGCAACCGGATTATTAACGTAACCACTTATTCCGTCTAATTGAAAAACACTTACTGCTATCCGTGAAACTGTTGACTACTGATCGTGTAACTCTACGCGCACGTCCCCCTGTGAATTAGTTCCAATTAAGGAATGCTCATGATTTTCGCGTTATTAGCGCGCACACATGAGTGCATGCGCATATAAAACGTAAAAGATTTCCCTCAAGCTAAGCTCGACAACTAAATAAATGCTCGCTTTCTTTTAAACGAGCACAGTGACCCCAACTTTTTAATGCATGAATTCAAACTACCCAAGGTTATTTACAATATATCTGAATTTGAAGAAAAGTTAATTTAAGATTCTACTTAAAAATATTTTGATTTTAATGCTGTAAAGAACTCGTCTTTAGGTAGTGCTGGATATGTGCGCAAGAGTTCTTAAGTCTGCAGTATAATCGTAATTCCTATTTAACTGGCATGGTTTAAAAAGTAAGTTCAGGGTCTATTTTGTTTAACTTCTCTAATAAACTAATCCAGTAAGTGCTTTTCTTAGAATTTCTACTGCCAGTTGCAAAATAAATCTATCGTGACAGGCTACTGGTTCACCAAAAGCAATAACAACAACAACAACAACAAAGTAAACAAAAAATAAATAAATTAAAAAAAAATTATGAAAAAAAGGAAAAAAACCTACAAAAACAACAGCAAAACAGAAATAAAAAGAAAAAAAGGCTAAAAAACGAAAAAGAAGATTTATACATGTAAAAAGGCTTGTCGTGAGACCTAATACCGTAGATACAGACCTCTACTGATTATAAACTTCTGTTTGTACCCATGGCCAGTACTGTTTTGAGCAAACTGGAAGACACGGCATATAACTAAGACACAACTGGGCACCAATCACCGCATCAACCCTAACCGAGATTTATCAGGTTTTTTTTGTTTGTTTGTTTTGTTTTGTTTTGTTTTTTTTCAAAATGAAAACTCCAAAACCTTTAGCGACATCCTAATTTCCTAACGATTCTGAATACTGTTTTTCTAAAATCGGGAACCAAAAAAGAGTAAATCATAGGATTAACACAGGAGTTCCCATAATGTAAGAATTTTGCAAAATACGCCACCTCATTGGGCATGTTCCTACAAGGTTCACAGAAAAATGTCACTATGTTTATGATTTGGAACGGCATCCACGTGAACACAAACACTACAGTCACTGTAAACAACATCACAGCAAGCCGTCTATCTTGTTCTGTTGAGCGCTTGTTACTGCCCCTCCTGGCAAAGCGGAACTTCATTCTGAACCATATCACCACGTATGAGATGCAAATGATTGATAGTGCAATGGCAAAGAAAACCAACAAAAAGTAGAAGAAAAACTGCAATGAAAGGAGCTGCTCTTCAAAAAGAAGTCGTAGGCAAGATACTAGAATAGATAGCAGCCATATTAAGCCGAGAAGCACGTAGTACACCGTGTTCCTGAAGTGACGGTGAATATGAGGCAAGCAAACCGAGAACGCTCGCTCTAGGGCGATAACAGTCAGTGTGAATATTGAAGCACATCCAACGAAAACATCAACTACTTTATAAATCTTGTAACTGTATTGCTGCCAGACGCTGTCACCGTTATACCAGGCGACAATCAAATGGTAAAGATACATGGGAATGGCAAATATTCCAACCATCATATCTGCTATTGCTAAGTTTATCAGGAAGTAGTTAGCACGCGTGCGTAGTAGCTTTTTGTTAGTGGAGAAAACGATGAGCGCGAGGACATTCCCAATGAGGATGACGAAATCAACGGCTCCAGATGCGACGCTCCAAATCAAAAACTGTGCTTGTTGGTTGCCATTTTGTTGAGAGGAAGAGCTATTCATTCTAATTGCGTCGTTTTGGAGAAGACCTGTGGTGCAAAATATACACTCTAAATTTACAGTTAAGGCTATTAACCATAATGCTCCAGGAATCTTTGTTGAAAATTTGTGGAAGGGACAATGAATGGTGAAGAAAAGCTAGCCACCCAGACGTCTGAGTTGAGGAAATATTAAGAACGCTAGCGACTTCCTGTAGGCTACAGTCACTGCCTTCGACATAAATTTCGTCAATCAGGAGGCTGAGGGGGCAAAGGGGTAAAAGTGGAAAGTAAATTGGCTGTTCCTAACCTCGAACCGATCCTGGCCTACTTCCATACTGAACTGAGAAACACATTAGGAAAAGTCATTGTATCGATACCCTCCAATCACCCACCCCCAATCTTTTTGCAACCTCTAATGTCCTCGCTTTGCCACCACTTTCCCCTGCCAACTTGGATATATCCGTCCTACTATAGCCTGAAGGGATGTTTTTAGACGATCCTAGTCTTCCTATAGGCCCTTTGATTTACGATGCTCGCCTGGTTAGGTTTAATTTGTAAACATTTTCAAAATACGTAAGTCTAATATTTGCAATCTAAGGGGAACAAAAATATCGAAGTTCTAGAATCCGGTAGACTAGAGTTATTGTTTACGCGTATCGGATGTATTCAGGAATGTTCATGCAATGCACAACGTAAAGCATGTAAATTTAAATATTTCATCTGTTAATCACTGCAGAATAACTGAAAATTTTCCAAACGGTCTTCAAGTAACAGATCAGTTAATGCAATTGCAGGCTGTGAGTACGTTAATTATTGTACTTGGCTGAGATGAAACTTCTTGTTTTGCAATTCAACCCGTTCCAAGAACCCGCCAACAATGACAATTTACCTGGTACCGTACATTATCCAGTCAATCGGTCTTGACTTAGCAAAATGTTTTGATAAGTTTTACTAAGATGTAACGAGACTAAGAAAAACAAAGTGAAAGAACCGTGACGTTAAAAACTGTTATCAAAGAGATCGCGAGAACCAACAACAGTCACAACAGGCTTTCATTGCGCTACGTGTGGCACGATTCACACGCATCTTGTTTGGTTCTTGTAGATTCATGCATTGCACGACGTTGGTGTTACTCGTCAGTTCTGCTCACTAAACTATAACAAGCAATGATGATGAATCACGATTTGCTGATGTAACAATTTACGTGTACATGTACATCGTGTGAATGAGCACTACAAATAATCTCGTCGCATATGGTACTTAAGTGATGATTGCCTTTCACTTTCAATAATAACGTCGAACTTACCTTTAATTCAATAGCTAAGCACCTGTCGATTCAATGTTTCATTATTTCGAAGAGGTACAAGGTTGCAGGTCCTAAGAAAGATCTGTGAAATGTTCAGGTCCCTGTTAATATTTTGGTACTGATCGCTCTCATTTGCTAAACAATAACCACCTGAGAAGTCTTTTAATGAACAATAGGCCAGCATGGATTCTCGTATTGAACAGTGTATAATAGACTAATCTATTTATAACATTTGCCCCAGTGATTTCCTATTGACAGCGCTTTTTCTCTGTACATTTTTAGCATAGCACACAGGGTGATTTGGATGATCAAGCAACGTACACTTTTACATTATATTTTACATTATATTTATCAACCTTTCCTTTTACTTTCAGACCAGCCTTCGGGCGCACGCAGAAAGTAACACGCTACCGTGAGTAAAATTCTGGACTTGCCTCCGCTTTACTGCTGTTCCAGGGCGTAACCAATCGATGAAATCGATAAACGATGACAATCAGTGGCAATCGATGGCAATCGATGCCAATTAATCGATTGATATTGAAAAACGATTAGCAATCGATCGTCCAGGTTGGCGTGATCGATTGTCAGCAATTGTCATCAATTTTCATCGATTTGCATTGATTTTTATCGATCATCAATATTAATCGTCGATTAATGGGCATCGATTGCCATCGATTGTTGATAGATAATATGCCGGTCACGACTTCTAAAGGGCCACAGTCTCTTGATGTATTCTAATGATTAAAACAATGACAATCTAGGGCATCGGAAGAAGATCAGGTTTCATAGAACACTGATAATTAGCTTAACTGAACAAAGTTTAAGGAAAGCTGCACAGCGTTAACGTGCGTCTTTTCAAAGTTACAACAATTAATATTATTAAAGTACAATAAAATTGAACTTGGGATCCTCAAACATCTAGAGAATAACCTGTAAACATTTACAATTTTATAAAAAGGCGATTTTTTATGCAACTGTTGTCATGATTTATGCTATGAATTGTTTTAATTCTTTTTTTACACTAGCGGTGCTACTCAAAATCGCCCGTGCGATCATCTTTTTTTCTAAGAGCCGTGTACGCATTCACCACATTTCGAAGTCATTCTCAGAGTGATCAACATCGCAGTTGGTTGTAGTGCGAACGCTACAAAACGCAGTGGAATCGTGACATAAATTTGCACATTAATCACCTGTACACTTGGGCCTTATTAATTGGTCGAGTGTTAACTGTCGGTCACATCTCGGGACGACGCAACTATTCAGCTGATGAGACAGTGCAGTAAACTATTTGATCAGGAAAAGCTTTTAAAGCCCAATTTTTATTATCGATGGCAATCGATGTTTCGTGACTACTTTTGTGTGATTATCGATTGGTCATCGATTGGCCGATACCAATCGATGCCAATTAACTAACATGCATCGATTGGTAACGATTGATCGATCGATCGATTGCTTTTCCGATCATCGATTTTCATCGATTGGGTACTCTCTGCTGTTCACATCCCACAGTCATTTAGCGTTTGATTGCGGTGTAGTGTCTGTTAGGTACATTATACTATTGAAAATGAAAAGTAAAACATAGAATAGAAAGGCGTTCAAGAGGAATAGTAGTATGTCAGAGCTTTGTTCTGAATGGGACTCTTTTCCATCACAGGTCCCCTCCTCTCTCTCTCCAACCCCTCGCCGCTAATATCCGCGACTTTAAGGCGGGACTTATACAAATTCGAAGTTTTGTTTTTTACGGAACTCGAATCTTAAGGGATTGAAGTTTTATTTTGACAAGTACTGTTACGGTAAGTTTAAAGCTCGTTTTCTCAAAACGAGTTATTTTCGCCTTCTAGAAAAGATATCTTGAGAAGGATTTATTTAATTGAGCTAAAATTTTAAGGATTTGTTGTTTTTAGTACGTTCTGTGGGATAAGCATAGAACTCTTCCATCCAGTGCATTCTGTCAAAGTTATGTATTGAAACGTATGCTAGATTTTCTGTATCAGATTTAACTGGTCATCATTTCACGTGCTTTTAACTTTTCAAAAATCTCTATGCTTATCCCAGCAAGCTGTTTGTCTTCTTTTGTAAAATGTAAAAATTATTCCTTTTGATCAGTTCTAGTAGGAGTTATCTTTTCTCAAGTAAGCCCTGGCATTCCCCAGCAGGTGGCAGATTTAATCAGCCGGTGTCAGGTTACAATACAGTTATAGGGTACACAAATATTTTTTTCATAATCTTTGCTCTTTGAGCTTTTTAAGAATGTATACTTTGCCATGGTTTGGAATTAACTCTTAGCCACGAAAAAATGTTTGAAACATGGTGTGTTTTTAAGTGTTTTTAGTCCCACCTTAACAGCATGCCTCTGCACATTAATAGACGCAACTAATCGATGAAATCAAGGAAACAATGGGCAACCGATGAATAATCGATGAATAATCAGTTGTTTAGTCATTGATTATTGCTCATGAACAAACAGTAATCGATGAATAATCGATATGAAGTCGTCGATTACTTGATTGCATGGATTAGCGGTGTTTGCTTCAATTACTCATTGCTCATCGATTACATGATTACTCATAGATATGATCTTCAGTCTACACAAACCATGCAAATCAAAATAAAGAAATAAATACTCTTTTTCTTTGGCCATCGTAGCTTAACAAAAAATAACACACAAACTGCGGTGATGAAAATGACAATAAAACGCGTTGTCTGAAGACAAAACAAAAAGAAAAGAAAAACAAGCAAACAAAATAAAAAAAAAACGATAAACAGAAACAAAAGAAACATAAGCAACGTCCACATGCCGTTTGGGTTTTCTCATAGATGGCCTATACTTTGCGATCAGAGAGGACAGACGAGTCTTATTAGGATTAGCCTCCTGCGTGACGAGCCCAAACAATGTCTGCGTGGAGGCTATGGATTCCTATGCGAGCCATTCACGTTAAGATTAATAACAGGAATTTCAGTTATAATAAAGAAAAATGCCGGAAAATCCTAACAGATCTGCAATATGTGTGTAATCAGTGAGCGATCGACGTGATCGATGAGTAATCGATTGGCCACGGAATCCTTGGTCATCGATTAGTCATTGATTGCGTACCCATTGATCATCGCCATTAATCAATGACTAATCAAACCGACTACTACTAAATCCAGACACAAAGGAGACTGGTGAGACTTAAATCCAGACTTCTCTCGCAGGGCGAGCCCAACTGGTCAGAACGAACGTCGCAGTGAAGATTCCCGCTACTCCACCTTTTGCAATGTTATTGCAAATTGATCATGAGTCATTGAGTTATATTTGTCATTTTCCCCCTTGGTTTCGTTTATTTGTATCTGTTTACGTACTGTACGTAATGGGTATAATGTAAATTATACTCATGGCAAAGCGTAATATATGTGCGTCAGTCTGATGAATGATGCAGAAAGGATACTGTAATTAACGTGTAATGTAATCTCAAGCTAACAGGTTTATTTCTTGCATTGTATTTGCAAAGACCTAGAGAGGTTATAAATGACCCTATTCTTTAAACGCGCTAATTGACCTGTCCTAATAGGTGCCTATAACAATTACCCATAATACGGGACCCTATTCTAATACGCCTGACGGTAAGTGTCATTTATAAGTCCATAAGCAACTGACAGTAGTGTACTGAGTGCAGAGTAAAGTCTAGTTTTAAGGTGACTATAATTACGGTTTCCAGCATAAGTCCACTCTTCTCGCTTTGATGGTTCAATGCTCCCCCCATTAGTTAAAAACAAAATCCGCTCCCACAATTGTTTTTAGCAAATTTAGCGAGACAGTTGAATCTTGATCTGCTAATTACAACCGATAATGAAAACTGGGGCCTCTGTACTCGTTTTCGGAGGTAGATCAGAAGCCCTTAAAGCAAAAACTAAATGTATTGTCATCACCTTATACCGTAAAATGATCGTGAAAATGGCTACACCTTGTTCACCAATGATTGGACATTTGAAAGAAAATGAAAGAGAGTGGCAGTCAATCTATCAAAATAGAAGAGCTTCACAATACCGGAAACTGTTTTGAACCTCCTTAACCTGAAAATTATTTGTTTTCAGGTTGCCACGAGATAAAACATTCTGACCAGAATTATCGTAAAATCAGTGGCGAACCTCGACTTTCTGATTTCATAGCCATTTCCTATCGCTTTTAGCTGATACGATAGTGGTATCTATTATCAGTAACGGCTGTCGTTGTAGTCATTGTTTTGTTTTGTTTTTTTACAATTTTTTTTTAAATACTTTCGGCATTTGCTCTCAAAAGTGTACTTCTAAAGCTATTTTGGAAAAGTCTTTAGTTGAGGAGCTAAAAGGTAAATAAGTATTTTGGGCGTTAAATGAAATTTTAACGGTCTACTTTTAATTGTCTAAACATTAGTAATAGGCAAAGCTTGAAATCCAAGGATTCACATTATGCAGCTCATCATTGTGCTCAAGTTAGCTAAAAACTGATCCATATGTACAGTGTTATTACATAACAAAACAGAAGCACAAACAATCCCCAAGAAAAGGACGTCATGCGGAAAAAAGAATACAAACAAAACAAACAAGCAAACAAACAAAGAAAACAAAAATAAACAAAGCAAACAAACAAAAAAATCAGACTTACATACATACCTACATACATAAATGCTAAAAAAGGAAATAAAACAACCGTTAAATTAACGACCTGCACATGTACACGCATGACATTGAGGACCTTATGAGTACGGAAGTAAGTGAGAGTGCGACTTTTAAAGCCTCGAGCTTTGTGCCTCTGCTTTCGATTATTAACTTCACAACAATTTCGAACCAATAGGTTCGAAGAAAATAACCGGATTGAAAGCGAATTATTGGATGTAAAGAAAGTCATTGATCGGTTGATGAGTAAACGCTGAGAGTTAAACGTGGTGGTCTAATGACTAAATGAATTTCCACCTTAATTAAGACATTTTGGTTTTAACTAATTCGTCCACTTCATTTCTTAGGAAATGAATGGTTCTTTCTCTCTCACGGTCAAAAGGAGAGAGAGAGAGAGAGAGAGAGAGAGAGAGAGAGAGAGAGAGAGAGAGAGAGAGAGAGAGAGAGAGAGAGAGAGAGAGAGAGAGAGAGAGAGAGTTGAAACAGACAAGCGTGAGCCTTCAATACGTGTATCATTTTATCGATGGGCGAACTGCGTTCAATCCATAAATTCAAAATCTGCCATACTAGGATTTTTTCGTTCTTAGTTTCCTTAAAATTTTGATTACCGTTCTTTTAAACTCCGGTACCAAAAACGAGTAAATGATAGGATTGACACAAGAGTTCCCATAATGCAAGAATTTTGTAAAATATGCCACCTCATTGGGCATTTTCTGACAAGGTTTACAGAAAAATGTCACTATGTTTATGATTTGAAACGGCATCCACGTGAACACAAACACTACAGTCACTGTAAACAGCATCACAGCAAGCCGTTTGTCCTGCTCTCCTGACCGCCTAATGCTGTCTCTCCTGGCAAAGCGGAACTTCATTCTAAACCATATCACCACGTATGAGATGCAGATGATTGATAGTGCGATGGCGAAGGAAACCAACAAAAAGTAGAAGAAAAACTGCAATGAAAGGAGCTGCTCTTCATAAAGAAATCGTAGACAAGACACTAGAATGGACACCAACCATATCAAGCCGAGAAGCATGTAGTACACTCTGTTCTTGACATGACGGTGAATATGGGGCAAGCAAACCGAGAAGGCTCGCTCAAGGGCGATAACAGTCAGTGTAAATATTGAAGCACATCCGACGAAAACATCAACCACTGTGTAAATCTTATAACTGTATTGTTTCCAAACGCTATCGCCTTTATACCAGGCGACAATCAAGTGGTAAAGATACATGGGAATGGCAAATGTTCCAACCATCATATCTGCTAGGGCTAGGTTTATCAAGAAGTAGTTAGCACGCGTGCGCAGTAGCTTCTTGTTAGTGGAGAAGACGATGAGCGTGAGAACATTCCCAATAAGGATGACGACATCGACAATTCCAAGCGCCGAACTCCATGCTATTAATGCTGCAAACTTCATATGTGGCGCCTGGTGACCTCCTTGTTGTTGCGAGGAAGAGTTGTTCATTGTGATGGATTTATTTTGGAGGGGAACTGAGGAAGAAAACAAGCAGACAAATAAGAGGGCGTAATTTCAGTTTAAACGATAAATTGTTTTTTCTCACGTTTCTAGTGTGCACAGTAAGTCCAGGACCCGTCGACGACTTCAACTGCTTTCAAACATAATACGTATTTGTCAATAGCTTAAATGCTACTCTTATCTGTTCTGTGATTTGTATACCATTCAGCGAAATCTAAATCATACGTCTACAAAACCTCCAAAGCTATACTCTTGTACAGAGAATTTTTTTCATTCGCTTGAACTAAATGTAATTCAGTTTTTACTTCTTCGCCGCCTGTGGATTTTACTGAACTGGTGCTGGATAAAAGTCGCCGCGATCGAGAGAACCCTGTTATAATAGAGATAAAAAAAATCGACCAAGAAAGGCAAATTCGATAGAAAACTATGGTCGTTTTGCAGATGAAAAGTTAAAAACGTAACTTAGAAGAAAAAAAAGATAAAAGTTAGTATTATCTAAATGCTATAATATCATAAGCTGAACGCAGGGAAACAAAAACATCTCAGTGGGAATTATCCCTTACCTTCTGCCACAGTGACACCCTGGCACAATTGTAAACGGAAACAAAATGGTTTGAATAGAGATGCAACGTTTGAGATATTTTAATTATGCGTGTCGGTCTTTATAAAACCACGTACATTTATGTCAAACTGTTTGCATTGATTACTTTGACACACATGACGAAGGCAAAAAAAAAAAAAAAAAAAAGTTTGCCAGCTTAATAGGATGTTGTATTAACATAAGCAAAGTTCTAAATTGACATGAATGCTTTTTTGTTTGAGCGCTGTAACAAGAACAAGCATTTAAATCATTAGGGCAAAATGATATCAGCGCATTTGAGACTAGGGAATTCGAAAACGTCACTGATATTCATCCATATGGTATCTTTAGGTCTCTTCTTGAAGTGTTTTGAGGGTGTATATTCCAATTTCGCTTTCAAACCAACGTCCCGGTCAATTAAATTTAATGAGCAAGCACCCCTGATGCACATGTAATTTAGCATTCTGCGGCTTACCATTCAAAAAAAGCGTGCTAAGTATCAAAAAGCGCCAAAGAAACAAAATTAGACTTGTGTTGCCATGTTAACCAATAGGCACGTACGACAGTCATTGCTACTTTAATTACTTTCTGGTGGCATTCGAGTCGAGGGTCTCTTTGGCGTAGCTTGTTATTTTTCAACAAATAAACAGTCACCGGATTTGATAAATTTGTCAGTTCTCGCTATGTGGACTAAATTTTGTCACCATTTATGAGGTTGTCCACGTTCTTAGCATTGCAGTTGTAGTTCTCATGAACGCTCGGATAGGCCTAAGACGAGACTAGAGAATATTATTGAAACTGACGCACAGGAAAAGCAAACAATAGCTTGCAGTCTGCTGACTTTTTTCACTCGGTCATTCAATCTCGGGTAAATTTCGTTTGTATTCAGCCCCAACGTACATGAACGTGTTTCTCGTCGAGTTCGGTCTTCTTGAACTCTTGCTACTAATTTCATTCTTCTTCGTGAAGCGCCATTTGCTCAGTCAATAAGTGAATCAGTAACAGTTCCTGAAGAATATGATTGTAATGGTCTACAATTTACTGTGATTATGGTAGAATCTTTCTCTATTTCAATTTTTGTAACTTTTCATTCGGATGCTAATCATTCTTGTGAACTCACCATGATTTGCTTTATAAGATGATCCTCGGAGACACACAGCCACGGGTTTACTTCGAGAATTTAAAAGTTAAATTGCCTGTCACGCTTTGAATAATGGAGACTCGATTTCCTCAATACATGCATATTTTACAACTTTATCACTATATGTCAGATATGCAAAACACAACATGACAGCAATGACCAAAACCATACGACAAAGAAGAGTTAAGTAAACAACTTTGCCTTCCTAAAATTTTAAAGTTTGTCTTTCGTAGACGTAAATTCAGACATGAGAATGCCTTAATTGGTAGCATGTTTACAATGGCCAAGCTTAAGCCATTGTCTTTTGACGACCAAACTGACACTAGCTAAAAGCGCTAACACTTTGAAAAATAATTAGTTCTGGCATTATTGGAGTGAAAAGGAATTAGCTGGGTTATGTAAATGTAAATATCTTTGGTTAATAGCTTCTTCCATAGCATTCACCCGTAACACATTTCTTTATAAAAGGTTACAAGTGCTAGAAGAGAAACTATATATTTGAGCCAGGAAAGCCTTAGTAACAATAACAGAAAGATGTAAATTACTTAATTAAAAGTCAGGCTTTAGACACACGTCTCTGAAATAGAAAAAAAAAAAAAAAAAAAAAAAAACCACTTCATGTTACGAGTAAGATTCGAACCCGCGTCTCCCTGCATACTAGTCGGGCGCGATATCGACTACACCATCCCTTGGATTGGCCACGTTCTATCTACTCGCATCACTGAATTGCCACGTATCCAGCGTGGTGGCCTCTTGGTGTAGTGGATATCACGCCCTACTAGTATGCGGGGAGACGCGGGTTCGAATCCTGGTCGGGAAACGAACTTTTTCTTTCATTTTGGAGACGTGTGTCGAAAACCTGACTTTTAAATTATTTACATCTTTCTGTTATTGTAAAAGGCATCCAAAGAACACTAATACATTAGTATGCAGCTGTCCACGATTTTATGTGTCCGAGTTAATTACATCTTGGACTTGCCAGTTTTACTGTTTTCAACTTAGTCCATTAAATTGTCCCTCGGCCAGAACTGATCAGTATAACTGGTGGACCTGTGAGCTTTAAATTTCTTATTCACTCCCGGGGTGTTACGTCATTGTTTTAACAAAAAAGATATAAATTTGTAACAAAAGTGCAGAGGAAGCCCACTTACTGAATTGAGAGCAGAATTTATTAGCATCAATTTATTAGCATTTGCTTCAAATGTGAAGCGCTGTTATGCGTGGTAGCTGTCTATATTTTCTCGGGACTTGCAATGACTTGACGGGTAATGCTAGTTGAATTGTCATGAGTTAGCTTTGTACCTATATTTGTGACCCGAAATATTACAAGTGACTTCCCATTGTTTCCTTGCTCTTTTTCGGTGCTTCTCGCACGAAATTTTAGGTAGGCTATTCAAGTTCTATATCATTTTCACTTTTGATCATGTCAATACACACTAAAAGACTAATTGAGAAGTAAAAACTTAGCTTGGAGAGTGTTTGCAATTTTAGATGTCTGCGAGGGGCATCGTTTAAATATTGTGTTACCAAATGAACAGATGCTACTTACAAAGATTATTTTTATTTTTATCATTATCATCATCATTATTATTATTATTATTATTATTATTATTATTATTAAATGGTTTCAATTTTTATTTTTTATTTTTTTTTTTGAATAAAATAAACTTCATTTTGGAAATAATCAGGAGTCATTGCTGATATTTTGACTGATTAGTCCCTCAGGCTAGTAAGTAGCAATTTGTTTTGTTACTGAAGTAAAAATTTAATTAAATCACTTCACGGCTTTTAGAATACAAAGCCAAAACATAATTCGAAAGGAAAGCAAGTATGCATCTATGTATGGATGAGCTGTCACATCAAAAGGCTACCGCTCTGTCATTACAATGGATCATTGTTAATAAATTTCAATTTTGTGTGGATTAGATATTACTTCGTTTTAGCATAATTAATCTCGCACGGGCTATTTGAAAGAGCTACAAAGCGTTTTGTTTTTTGTTTCTTTATATTGAATCGTTTTCCAAAATTTCAAGGAGCTGCCTTAACCAAAACAACAGTTGGAAGGAACCAAGTTGGAAGAAATCCCTCTAGATCCCTCGAGATGTCGACAAGAAGGAAATCAAACATAGTGAAAATATGACAGCCTTAGGGGATTTGAAGAATGTAATAATAGTTTAGTGAAGGATATCAATTTTAGTTGTTTGATCAACCCATATGTAAGCATCCGTCTGATGCTGATTTGTTTAAACAGAGAACAGGCTTAAGATTAATAATTAGTTGGATTTAGCTTTCTTGAAATGATATATCAACTGACTGGCCAATAAATAGAACCGCTGGGTGTAGCGTTTTAACGAGTCGATAAACCGCCGTGCGAAGCAGACTGACGACTTTCAATTCCAGTGGGTAATGTTAGCAAACGGTTTGCGGAGAAACTAACAGGTAAGCTACGGCTTTAAAAAGTAGTCTTGAATCCCAGGTAGACATGTTCAAATTTGATTCTTTCTTTCTTTATTATACTCTTTATTTTCCTCTTAATATCCGAAGCTAATAATCAGCCACTGAAATTTCCTTGTAATAGTCTAATTCACACTTTACTGATTTCATTTCTAGTCTTTTCGATTCCATCAAAAAATCTTAATAAACATAGTAATAACAAAACACGTACAATTTCGATTCAGCTTCAATTTAGCAATGTGGAAGAGCTTCCTTTTTTACCTTGAAGAATTCTAATTGATGTTAGTTAAGTTTTGTATTTCGTTTTCGCTTCGACATATAAATACCCGCGGGGTAAACTCGTGGGTTGAAAAAAAATTTGAATTATCGATTGCTGAATGAATACATTAGTATTTACCCTTACATAATAGACGAAAACAGATTCTTAATATTAATTTGGCAGGATACCGTTGCTTTTAACCGACAAACTAGACGCTCTAAGAGCGTTTAATCGGGCTTCGTACGACAGAATCAAATCATACTTTACGAAAACGCGTATTGGACACAATAAAAACAAATTAAAGAATCAGGATATTTTAGCACAAGATTTCCGCTTAGATATTTACTATTCAAGTTGCTTCGTTGAGTATCCTCCTCATCCTATCGCAAGTTGTGAGTTTAAACCACTTTGGTTCAAGAATCAAGCACAGCTGTCTACGCATTGATGGAGAACTTGTTGGCAAAGAATTTTAAAGGTCTTTTTACAACTTATGGCGATTACATTGTACATGCTAGCAGAAATTATGCGAAGTTCGTTTACTGGTCGTGGCGATCCGAGTGAATTGTGCAGCTGAACAACTTTGCCGTGTTGCGATCTTAAACCCTTTTCAAGAGTTTCATCTCCTTTGGAGGGCGAATAGGTAAGCTCCTTCGGGAAAACAACAGTCCTAGGACAAGGCGCAAATTGCATTACACTTAATTTGCATAAACTTTCAAGTTATGTTTTTTGCGGATAACTTCCGAGAATTTGCGACCCTTAACGCAGTTTATGAAGAAATATTCAAGCTACATATTTTTATTGAGTCAAGGCAGGAGTTCTTGTAAAAAGGAATTCATTTGTAAGAGAAGATGCGGCATTCTGTTGTGCTATTTATTTTGGTTTCATACTCGTCTAGTTCATGTCACGCAACATGATTTTCTTTAGCAGTCAGGCACAGTTTTCTAAAAGAATTGGCGATTGTTAAGACTGCTGAATATATTTGAACTACTAGTGAAATAACTGGCTAAACGATCGTCAATGCAGATTTTCCTTAGGACTTGGCAAGAACATTGGTTCGTCAATAATCCCGCACAATTTCCCGCACAATCGAAGGTTTAATTTTCCCGCACAATTTGCCTCCAAAATCACACGTTATTTTTTTTTTCCTGCACCCTACTAGAAAGCCAACTAAACTTGGAGGTAAAATATTTAATTCAAGTTCCCGAAAGTCTTATCTTTACAACTTTAGGGATCGACATATTTTGCGCGGTGCAAGAAACAAGTCGCATGTTTTTAATGAGCTACGAAGTCCAAAACGTTTTCGTATTTAGCTCGTTTTATTGCAATATGATTTGTTTTACTGTAGTGTTCTAAATAATAACAGCAGTAGCCACATGCCGTCATTGACTGCCTGTTTTTCGTCAGTGTTTTCGTAGTTTGAACTCATACCGCGATCAGCTCAGTTGTCATCTCACGAGAACGTTTCGGGCGTGAACTTTGCTTACGTGGCTGGCTTTCAAGCAATATAATTCGTGCACCGACCCTTTCCGAAAACGATCGACATCTTTGTACGTGAGATGAACGTATAAGGCGCGATTCTTGCTAAAACGTTCTTCGCAAAACAGCGCAGTCTGTCACGAAGAGCGAGCAATGTCGCGTTTCTCGTCCCCAGTTTGCACGGTCTACGCATGGAACGCCTGGGACCATGACCCCCCCTTTTGGCGACAAAAACGCTTGCATTTTAAGACTCGGGCTTTCCTACAGAAGCCCGAGTAAAAACGGATTAAGTCAAGAGGCTCTTAGACTGAATATATACATACTGTAAACAAGCTACATTGACTCACTTACCATTTATGAGAAAAAGGGAATACAATTTTTCGCTAAAGTGCAGGGATGAAATTTTCCTTCGCGCTCGAATGTATCAAACAACGGCTTAAAATCTCCGATTTCCGAACACATAGTTTTCTTTTCCTTTTTTCTTACCGTTTGACGGTCGGTGCACTTTCATCTAAAGCGGCGAGTCCTGGATGCAAATTTCAGCAGTCGTGAATAATTTTATACAAAAAGCGGAGAATTTCCACGGCGGTGAAGTCAGTCTACGCTGCAGTAATCTGTGTTTGCCCTAAACTTGCCATCTGGTGACAAACATCTCAGCTCGAGAAAGATTTCTTTGGGTGGGAACTAAGGAAACCTCTGAAGTTTATCCGTAGAACATATTACATCCATCTCAAATGAGGTTTGTTAAATTTCTCCTGAATTGCTGAGTAAGAAATATCATTAAATAAACATCTTTAGACCTACAATAATGAAACGTATTTATAGCTAAAACTAACATGGTCTTCACAGTTTTCCTCTGTGCATATAGGCTAAGATATCCATAGGCATATATGTCATCGCTTAATAGATATCAGCGTTCATCAGTCAGCCCAAAAAATTAGTCAAGAACCAATTTGTGAAAACCGTAGAAAGGTGCACAATTTATGGCGACCAGCAGGACCAGTTTTGTATTGAACACACTTCAATTCCTATTGCGCGTGTTTAGTGGACGGCCAAGCCAAAAAAAAGTGAACAACGTACATAACAAAGAGGATTGTCGAACATCGAAACCATTTTCCTTTCATTGTGATCACTATCAGAACGTTGGGTAGACAATGAAACAGTAATTATACTTGAAGACTATTCTTTCTTTGGAGGTATTGATCTGGTAAACAATTGAGATATCTAGCCCGCTACTTAAGTTTACCGTTAGAAGTAGGAAACAGAGTATAAACCGACTTAGTCCCTGGGGACACCACATTGATCAATATCCAAAGGTGTAATTCATGGCATTTCAAAGATGCAATTTCATAGAAGCAATAGTTTGTCTTTAAGAAGCGGATGGTAAGGCGTATACTCATTTATATTTAAACGCTGAGGCAGTTTTATTAATAAATGCGAATCACCTTGTGTCATGAAAATAACGGCAGAAGGATTGCTTCTTTAATCTGTTAGGGTTAAATCATTTTGGTAAATCATAATCGAACCACTCGGCAACCAGATGCTGTTTAGTCATTATTCAAAGTTATTGTACAAGACAAAAATAACGCAAAAACGCACGAAGTCATGTTAGCAATGCAATGAGGAAATTTAAGATGCTTTCGTTTCTAAGCAGGGCTCAGTGCATTTGATGAGCAGGATTTGGTCCGCTATTGGTGGCAACTGGAAATCTGTATATTTCCTTAATAAAATGTCCCCCTCCCCCCCCCCCCCCCCCCAAAAAAAAAAAAAAATCTGGCGATCGCCTGACAGCGTGTTTATGCATCGAATATGCACCATCGATAATTTAATGAGGGTTTCACAACTTAATTCACCATTTCTAATTTATTACACTATTTCAGGGGAGTCTATTTGTAGCAAACGTGAGATAAAACAAGGTAAAACAACCTCTCCTCTCTCAACTACCACTATCGCAACCACCGTCACCACCCTCGCAAAAGAGGAACTTTTTAAGTTAGGACTACAACAAGTAACTGTGGACACGCAAGTGAATCAAAGAGAGTTGAATTGAGAGCTCACAAATGATAACAAAATAAATCCGAAATCGAAAAAAAATGAGAAGAAAACAATAAATGAATAAATAAATAAATAAATATTTTAAAGTTTCTTTCAATCTATGGCTAAGGAGAACCACAAGAACGCTTAGGTCCAGTTTTTTTCGAGAAAGGAAACAAAACGCTTTCACGGTTTTCGACTTGACTAAACGTCGAAATTCAATCACCTTGAAAAATATGACTAAACATGCTATTTGAAATGTTTGCACACGTCAATAAGAAAACGCTATTAAGCAATAACTAATGTATACAAGAAATAATGATATGACAATTTCATGTGTATGTCCATTGATTGTATGTGCTTATTAATATAATAGGAAGAGATTTATCTAAAAAACTGTTGAGCCTGATGTATGGCTTCGTTTCTCAAATGTCGCTTTAGAAAATAATTTCCTTTGATCTTATCAATGACCATTTGAATGTTACATTATGATCTTCTATCTTCATTTTCCTGGACACAATATGTACAAATATCAAATCTTAATGTCAATAATTTCCCGCCTTTACAATTGCTTAAAACATATTCCAGATGTATAGCTTGTACTGAAATTCATCAAGGAAACTTTGGGAAACTAGCACGACAACTTCGCAGCCTTATTCATTAGCTGAAATCTTCATTTCTTGAAACTAACATCCTCAAACTAATACACAATCAACGCTAATCTAGTCCTTCAAAACCTTTTTCTCGACCTTTCGTAAATAAGTTGTTATTTTTGAAGTAACGGTATTTAAAATAAAGTCAAAATTCTAAAAAGAAGAAAATATCTTTGTACAAGTTGGAAACTCTGTGTATTGGATAATATCGCCTAAAAAAAAACTACTTTATTTTCAATTTTGGGAACGCGTCTCACCCAAGGAACAATGTTAGTTTTATACTAGGGAGAGTAATGAAGCGAACAAATTGTATGAAAAAAAAAAAAAAAAAAAACATTCTCACCAGCTTGTGTTTTCAGGCAAAGTCTTCAGGCAAAGACAACGCTCCTAAAACGTTAATTTGATGTTGCCCCTTCAATCTCTAGGAATTTGATAGAAATGAAACTTTACCTGTAGAATATCTTCTGACCTAACCATATGAACGTCGCTGCAGAGCCGTTCGCGTTTAGTCAACAATAGGGTGTTAGTCTTTACATAAAATTGCTTTGGAGTCAAAGAAAATAAAAAATGTAAAAAGCTTTTTTGTAAACACCATTGTTCAAAGCGGAACCACATTTTATCTTTCCGTGCTTTCCCCTGGGCGCTCAAAGACACCATTTACAAATTGTACATTTTCATGTAGTTTTTTCCCGCTGGGTTAATTTTACTCTCCAATCATAGAATCGGAAAAACTTTGGATTTTATTCACAACATTAGCAGAAGCACAGCGGTACTAAAAACTATTAATATGAGCTCGGAAAGACTGTTTGGGAAATTAAATATTGAGTAAACAGGCTTCATCTTCAATTCATTTTGTCTGTATAAGATAACCCGGCTATTTTCGAAGATCCGCGATAAGTATATACGCCCAAAAAAAAGGATAGAAGAAGAAAGAGGAGTGATTAATATTTGCCATGATTATACACCTTGAAGTCAAGGTACACCTTAATTATTTATTATTTTTATCCGATGTGGATTTTTGTTATTAGTTTTTGACAAATTAGGTCTACGGAAAAGACCACCTGCCCATGCTGGAGAAAGAAATAATCCTTTGAAACATTTTTAGTTCACAGCTATTTTCGTCATTTCTATCAGGAAACGGAAAAGTTCAGGAATATTTAAAGCCTTACTAAGATAACAATCATAGTGAGCCGCATTTTTTTAAGAACAACGCGAAGCTTCTCATAAAGTTTTCGTCAATAGATGACATGGGTAGCTTCCTTCAGAACGGAAATATTGTCTGATGTACAGCAATAATTTTTCCACCTATTCTGCACCAATGATAATGGAAATGGATCGCGGTAGTAATGAGCTAGAGGTTGATTTTATGAGGATGATTGTAAATGAGGTTGCGGAATGAGAGAAAGGCAGACGCCTCAATCCCAATTGTTTTATCTGACTGAAATATATGTTTAGAAACGATATTTAGGTAGTTGATGGTCGTAAAAGGCATTGATTGTTGATACCTTTCAAGAGAGTCTTTATCTTCTATCGTAACATTAAAACGGGTGAACAGAAAGCAGCGGGTGGAAATTATTTAAAAGAAAGCAATTTTCCGAAATGTGGTTAACCGCGCGCCTATCGAAAGAAAAGTCATTCCTAGTCAAGCAAGCGCCTCCTAAAGTACATTGCCCTTGGCGTTCCCTCGTATGATTAGCATATTTATTAAAGAGCCAGTTCTTCAGCAATCAAGAGATTTTCCGTTGAAATTTTACAAAAAAAATCATTACGTTTGGTCATTTCTATATTTGAGGAAATTAATGGAAATTTCGGTGAATTTGTAGGCCTAGAAGACAAAAATTAAACATGCTACTAATCTAACATCTTGAAGTCAGTCACAACAAAGCAGAATTAGAGATTGCGTTAAATTTAGTGATCATGTCCGGAAACATTTTAAATATCTTTAATTTTTTAGTTGGAATGGGCACCGCGTAAACCCGTGGCTACAGAAACAAACATGTTCACTCGCCTTCTAGCTTAAACCATGCCTTTATTATACTTGTAACTTGCTGGCTTGGTTCTTTTATTGTTTCGGTTTGGCCCGACCAGTGGACTTTTCACATCGCATTGGTTAATTCCAAACTACGAAAAATCAATAAACGCGACCACTTTCTTAGCCAGTATTTACTCCGCATCTGCTTCGCGCTAATTACCAACATAGCTTCGCCTTTCAATGTCTTTGGCGGAGGCGGCGTGGGCTAGAGCGGGGTGTCTGCTTCAATGTACGACGCTAGTGGACGAATCCAAATTACACCTCCCCCCGCCCCCAAACTTTTGCCAAGTAATACCTTTTATACCAGCGAGGATAATATTTTAGTTTTGAATACTTAGCATTAAGCTTGACTCACATTGAAGGGCGTTCACTTAACTTTGACTATTTTCTTGGGTCTTTGTCTCACTGTGTGATGTGGAAGAATTCGAAGGTCAGCCGGTCCAGTTGTCAGTTTTATGAGCATGAAAATCTTCTACAAGGCAGACGTATGTATTTGGAGCTTGAATGATATGCTGTTTTTACTTGTAGCTCTGTTTAATTGAACCCACGTGGTAAAGTCATGTGACTAGCGCTTTTTGTCACGTCGTCAACACAGACGTTACACTGCAGCCTTTAATTTCATAAATACAATACAACCCAGATAATTGTAACCCCTAAGAACTGGCAAACCTCGATAATTCGAAAAGTAAGAATTTTGCTTTGGATTCACCTAACTCCATCCCCCCCTCCCCCCCGAAAACACGAACTCCGATAACTCTAATATTTTTATACCTCGAACATGATTCACCGGCTCTTTCTCAGCAGCGCTTTCCTCATAACCACATGTAGATTAGGAAATTAAGCGCCAGAGGGCAGTTTCGAATTTGCTTTATGTGAATCAACATGACGTAATGTGATCAATGAAAGGACAGAACTCCTGGGCTCATAAGAAGAGATAATAAAAATCTCGCCAAGGTCAATTATGTTTCCTTAGGCTCGTGAGGACTCCAATTCGCTTTTTCAGTAGTAATTTCCCACGCACAGTAGGAAATTATGAGGTTATTTCCCAGTATTTTAAATTACCTCGGACTGCGGTCAGTTCTCTGCGTTATGTTTTCTAGAGTTATTTTTCAGCTAAATCCAAAAGACAGTAACACCTATCTCAATTTTGTAATGAACAGGGTATGATATTTCGACAGGAACTGAAATTGCCAGTTTTCCTTTTGACGTCTGTAAAACTGTTAAAAAAAAAAAAAACGTTTTGGCAACGACGGTTCGCCGCTACTTCACGTCGTTATCAAGTCAGAAGTTGGAATGGCAACTGGAGATGTTTAACAGAATAAAAACAAGAGAGAAATTTCATGGTGCCTCCGAACTAGAAAACACAATGCAATGACTACATGTAAGAGTTAGGTAAAAAGTTTCGCGCGGATCGAATCAGTCTGAGTGTTCAGAGAACTCTTGATGTCCTTGATGAAGAGTATTTCGTAGATCAACCAGTCAAACTTGCTGGTAATATTAACCGTCTTTTAGAAGATTTAGAGTTTTATTATGTATCTTATGAACGTTCTAGCGTTAAATTGAGTATGTTGGTTTTTGGTGGAAGTAGGAAAACTTGAGAACCCGGAGAAAAGCCATCGATTGTTGCAGCGGCGACAGCCAACTATAGACTCAAATAGCATGAAACGCAGATTCTGGGAATGGAAACCGCAATCCCGAAAAAAAAATGTTGTGACACCAATCGAGTTCTCCCCTTCCCCCACTTGCGAAGTAGAAAATCGGTTACTTTTCCCTTTTCGTTGTAAAAATACGTGACATTTTCCAACATTGATTAGGTGGGATTGGGGATCCGTGATCCAGGTACTTTTGTCCGGCACATCGAGTCATTTTAATGAGGCGACTGCTCTCATCATTGTGCTATAAATTCATCGGCTTAGACGAAACAGTGTGATAAAGCAGACAGTCCTTAATTGCTTCAGAAGCTTAGTTTTTTTTTTATGAAAAATAAAATACGACTCTTATGTCGTACATAATGTAAACTGAATACCGAATATGATGTTAACTGAATACTGACTATGGGAAAGAATTGATAAAATCTTCCGGAAATCAAGATATTGGTTATTGACCAAGCTCGAGGTCAAGATGATATTGGCCTTCGTCTCGGTTCATAAACACCCCCAAAAAAGAACGAGGCCAATATCCAGCCTTCTTGACCGAATAAAACGCAAAAAATGATCTTTGTACATGCTCATCTTCAAGGACTGAAAGGGAAACCAGTTGCATGCAAAAATCAATGGCGTGTGCACCTTTATCCTGATGAATGCTGAAAAATGCAATCATTTGATTTGTTTATATTTTTGAAGAGTAAATGTCTAACATCTGAATGGAATTAACAAATGCAAGAAACCGCTCGCAGCAAACTCGGAAAGTTTTTCTGAACCTCAAAAATGTGTTAAAATAGCTTAAATTTTCAGCACTTAAGTTCTAAAAAGTGTTTAACCATGTTCATTTTATCAAGCCGTCGCTTTCGCCGATCTTTGGGCGATTCAAAGAACTATCGCTCGGCTCAGCTGTGTCGCTGCAAGGTTGTCGGATTGGAGGTCCCAAATTCCCCACCACACTAGAAAAGCTTGTCTTCCTCGATCTCTGTCAGCTCATGGGTGGCTTGTGGTCTGGCTTTGCCATGTTCTACAACAAGTTGTCGGCTTTTGGCACTTAAAACTTCTCTTGAGAGTTTGAAGTTGTCTCCCTCAATATTATTCACATTTGAATCTCTTTCGTTCAAAGAGCGTTGAAGACTTCGTAGAAAAGACGTCAAATTACTCTGTGCCGCCTAATTTCTTCACGGTTTTGAAAAATGTGCACAGCAGCAAATACAGTTCTTCCTGAGGCATGTCACACAGTTGCCTATTCTCGTTTTCCCGTGAACAAAACTGCTTCCATGCCTTCATGTCAATGTGTTTTTACTTTTTGTGTTTGCTGGTTTTTGTTGCAAAAAAAATTCCGAAAACTCGTCAACATTTTCATTTTCTTTGTTTTCATGTTCGTTGACGTCGCTTTCAGTTTTCTCGTTTGATACAGACCACATTGTTACAGAGACCACAGGAAATCTTTAACTGTCTTGTAAAATATCTACACGGCACAATTTTGCTTTTGGTGAACCGGCTTGCGCTTTGGAAAATTTTTCTTACGGGACACAGCGCGTAATCCCGAGCGGGTAAGTTAGCTCTATCTTGCCCGCTCGGGTAGCCAATCACAGCGCAGGATTTGGTTCAACTTTCCAGCTCACGGAGTTAACTATATAATAAATAGAAAGAAAGACTAGTCTTTCAATGAAATAGTACGTCAAAATTAATTGATTGAATGATCCAAGAAAATATGGATGAAAAGTCTCTTGAGAAATAACGAATGTGATCTTTTTACTGGATTATCCTGTCTTGGTCGTCTGATCGTAAACAAAAAATCTCTGTAAATGGCCACATTGTAGAAAACATTGGTACTGGCATTCTATTGAACTGGTCAGTAATAATGAAATTGACCGGCTGAATGATCGCTATAAAGGCGTTTTATCTGATGGCGAATATTACCTGTTCAAGCAATGAATTGATGAACAGTTCGTTCCCAGGCCCCTACTCTTTTCAACTTTGCCAATTGCATGCAAGGAATGAAATATTATACATGGTAAGCTACGTGTAAGTTTTGATTATTCATAGAGCATAATAAAGCATTGTGCGTTACCATAATATTTTTCTTCTAGTTACTCGAGAACGATAAAATTGACGATGAAAGCAGCCTCGTTGCTTCATTTGAAAATTTCACATGTCTTTAAATTCAACACAATTTTAGGATTTAATGAAAACATGAGTCACACTACTAAATTAAACAATATTCTCTTGTTGCATGCAAAGTGAAAACGCCGATTCTAATATTGACAAATATAAAACCAAACCATGCACCTATGTCAATGTAAAGAAATATTATATCTGCTAACGTCTGTAGTTCGCAAAATTTAAATAACCATTGCTCATTTGGTGCTAATAAATATATATATTTGCCATGCTTAGTATGGCTTGTGTGGAAACATCGCTCAAATGAGAATTTTTTCTTTTATTGCAAAATTGATTTAATAGTTGCTTTGTGCAATTTTTAATTTTCAAAAGTTAACAAAGTAGACGTGCTTCTTTGGCTATTCAAAGTAATCCACCTTGCATTCACGTTGGATAGAAAAGAAAAATATTAAACTCAAACTTTCAATCAGGATTAAATTCTGTTACTAAAATTGATAACTGCAATGAGTTGTAGAAGAAATGCATTTTCTTTTTAAGCAGTCTGAGTAAGACAACAAGTAAGATGAATGGGTGTGAAATTAATGTGAAGCAATGTGAAATGATATTTTCAATTCAGGATTTGACAAGTCAGTTCTACATTCGCTTTAGATCTACATATGTACTTTAAGAATCCTTCTGAAATCTGGAATTTTAAGAAATTGTACGAAGATACTGTATTTGAAATATATAACGCAGACCAAACCTCTTATTCTTTCGAAGCTTGACGTTTTGAATTTAATGTATTTCTACATCTTCATTTTGTTTGTTGTTACGTCTTTTGTATTACGAAACTACATGTATCAGGTTAACTACATTTTACAAATCTTTCCAACAAACTTACCTCTGTAAAATTCAGTTCTTTGAATTCGCTGTTATGGAGAAATTATAATGAACTCCGTAGCTTGAGGTTTCAATGTTTCGTATCTCATGTCAGGATGTTTACATTAAGGATATGCTAATTGTAAGATTTGCCGAATATTGGCTCATTTGATTCAGCTTTGAGCTCCTGTCGGTTGTCTAGTAGAATACCGTCACCTGTTTATGAATGGAATTTTACGCTAGAGAATAAATACTGACCAAAACAACAAAAACAGACCCCTATCCAAATGGATTTTTTTTTTTCTTGATACATTGACCAGCTGTCAATCTTATTTTGGACTTTGAACAATCTACATACACTAATACTCTTACAGGAAACAACCAAAATCTAACAGTGTGCATGTCTGAAAAAATTTTAAATTAAACCTGCGAAAAATACCGTCAGCCACTTTGCAATTTTAGTTTTACAAGGTATAGAAATTTGCGAATTACTTCAATGAAGCTGAAGTTTGAGTCTGGACTAACCCACTGATATCACTCTGTTCTAAGTATCTGTCACATTCAGATAAGAAACAACAAATGCTTTAGAAAGGTGAATATGAATTAAGGTATCACGACTTAAGCGTACAAACGCACCGACAGTCTTGTATAAGTCTTGCGGCTGAATTCGTTGGTGACGTTTAATTTTCCCAGCCCCCAAGTTCAAATTAAAACGTCATGACAGAGCGCACACCTTCCTATTTGCACAAGACGTGTTATCCTTGACAGTGGGGCCCTTATGTATCTTTCTATTAATTTACACAAATGTGCACGAAAATAAGGAAATGTTCGAGGCAGAAAATTACCCAAAGGGAAGACCCGACTGCTTTGTCGCAAAAGCGCTAGATAAAAGACGGAAGCTATAACATTGCGCAGGTTTTAACTGTGTGCACGAAATGCTCGTGGTGAATTTGCGGACGGCAAACTTAATTTGTTTAATTTCGACATAGGGAAATTAATTTCACGCTGATGAGTGGGAAAATATTGAAATCTCCCTCATTAGATTGGTTGAACCTTCTATTGTGTCACAGCAGCTTCCGCAGGAAGATTATAATTTTCTTTTTCAGTAAAACCAATAACAACCTTTCATATTACTCCCAAGTCGACACTCGCGACAATATTTTGAGCGCATCGAAAAAGTTTCGTTAAAATTTACTAAATTTTACGAGATCGGGAATAGATAGTTCTAAGGAAGAAAGAAGGACTGACCAATTTACGGTCAGTTGTGGAATTTTATAACATACCAATTTCCCAGTTAAATACTGCAACATTAAGTAGATTTTACTGGTAATATGTCTTGTATAAACGTGCGGACTGCTTTGTTTACCTTTTCAGAATATCCTGCCTGGCTTTTGAAATTGAGATTTTGAGAAGGAAATTGAGACACGGAGAAATCCAGAAGGTTGCGTACACCGGTTATCGTTGTTTTATATTTCCTGCATATAAAAGTTGGCTTCCCTTCAATGTCAAGCTGAGAATTTTCATTTTTCACTTACTTTGATTTAAGGTCGGTGCCTACTATATACTAGGATTTTTTGCGCCAGGTTAGGACCACGCGAAAAAAGTAGATCTTTGTAAGGGCTATTGGAATCCACAAAGAAAAAATGGGGGTAGCCACGCATTTTTTCGAGATAATTATGCCTTGAATCTCAGCGAAAATGCTGCCATCAGCATTTTTCTGAAACAAGAAGGAAAAGATACTTCTTCACAGATTTCCTTAGAATTTGCCTCTACATACAGAAAAGCAAGCACATTTATATAGATCTTAAAACTACATGGTAGTAAAACTACATGGTCCGGCCTCAAGAGTCCTCATGGGCGCGATGAGGATGAGTGAGTGTAAAACTACATGGTGAATGGAAACATAAAAACCATTCTTGGTATGTTTTTAATAACAAAATCGTTGCAACAGCGCTTTTAGTGTCTCTGACAGCCTACCTCTGGCTCACCTAAAATACAGTCTAAATACCTTTTGCTCACAACCAGAAACTAATCACGTGTTGAATAGGCTTACCACTTCCATTTCATAACATAAAGTGTAGGAGAAATCACGCGTTTTCTAAAGTTATTGATCTTTTTTAAAAACTTTTACGGTGTCTGTTACATTTTTTCCTGTCACCTCCCCAGTAAGTAAAACATGTGCGTTTCTCGCACTTGTTTTGCTCGGGCACTAGGCCATCTGCAGGTACATGTTTACAGTTGGATTTCAGTATAATTTTCGACAGATAACAGCTGGTTTTTCAGCTGGAAGACTTTCACAGTTAGTGGTTAACGATATGCTGCTACTCTGGTCTTCCTGGTTTAAGTACAGGTACATTAAAATTTATTTGGTCACAGTAGGAAATTTTGCCCTCACTTTAGTCGTGTACTTGGTAGCGTAGTTGACTGCGTCAATGTCAACCCAGCGCGCGCGTGGCGCTTAAGGTGGCCGAACACAGTTTTCGTTCGCGCTTTTGCTGATGCTATTCAGCGCGCGCAGAAGGATTGCGAAATACAAACATGCCATCAATAGAGCGATCATTCTGTTTACTCAACACCCGCACTATCTGTGCTATTTTTCTCTATTATTGAACGCAGTGTATTGATGGCTTTAGTCTTTTATTACAAAGATATGTTGGAAAAGCTAACAATGCAAAAAACCCAGCAATTCTCAGCTTTTTCTTTGTTACCGAAAGAACCCAGTTAAACGCAGCGCATGCGCAGTTGCTCGAAAAATTGAGACCGATTGCTTTTGCAGAAACTTGCCGATTTCTAACGATTCAGTCATTAGAATTTCAAGAAATTTGGCAAAAAAAATAGTTCAGAAACCGCATAAATGATCTATCACAAAAAATCTGAATTTTGACATAGGGAACTTTTAATAATGCAGAACATGCAGTGAAAACGATTTACGGCGAATTACGAAAATCGTCTATGTCAAAATTTTATTAGATCAGTGTTGACAGAAGGGATTTAATGTCAATTCGTAGCGGGCAAATGATGAAAAAAATCTACCGACTGGATTTTTTTAAATAAACAAACACCATTTTTTATGCCTTGTTTTTAACCAGCCCCGTTGCCATAGCAACAGCACACACCTTACATACATACATACATACATACATACATACATACATACATACATACATCACCTTTATTTCACCTCGGATTTACAAGAGTAGCTGCATAGCTAATTTCTCCGAGAAAATAATAAAGGAATAAATAAATAAAAAAACAAATAAATAAATAAATAAATAAACAAACAAATAAAATAGTCCTTAGCAAAAATGCGAGAATAAACCCTTCTGTGGTTAACCTTGACTCTTGCAAAAAACGGGCGCCAAAGCATAAATAGTTTAAAAGTAATGGTGAATTAGGCATAGGCACTTGAAAAGTGTGTTCGGCCACCTTAAACCATGCCTTGCGTGATGCGCAGAACGTGTGCGCACTAACAAAAGTAGGCACCGTCCTTAAAGTAGAAATAAGTTAGTGTTTTATTAGCGGCGTTGCTCTTCTTGTTCAAAATCCGTTTTTTTTTTTGTTTTTTTTTTTCCTTTTGTTTGTTTGTTTTTTTCGTTTCATCTCCTGTAGGCACTGTATATTTTGTTCTTTATTTTTTTTGTTGGACTCTGACAGAATTAAAAACAAACTTTTTGATTGTGATAGACACTGTGTCAAAGATGCACTTGCATCGTTCTTTGTCTCTCCCACAAAAATAATTGATTTATATAAACAATGAAGTGGCCTGAAGGGATAAAATGGGAACAAGGATTTACTTATTTTTTACCACTGGAAAATGGGATTTGTGTCACCGGGACATTGAATCCCAAGCAAAAAATTGGAAATGGAAGTGGAATTTGGGCACGAAATAAGCTGTAAAATGAGATAAGGGTAAAATCTTTCCTGGGAAATAAGATGTGTACCCCACCGTTCAGGACCCACTATATACGACTCGTATGACTCTCTATAAAAATTTGCAGTTTTTCATCTCGTAAACTTCAAGGGTCACTTCCGTGTCACTCAAACACTTGGCTTGGCATTGACGTGTTGCAAAAACCTAAGAATTTTTTTTTTTTTTAATCTGAAATCATAAAAAAGCAGCATTTACAATCAAGTCAAACATTTGAAATAAGGGAAAAGTCCTTCATGTATAACCAGGAGCACTGAAAGAGATAAAGGTAGATATAAAGCTATCGCCTTCGGGCTAATACATTGATGATCTGAACTGCGAGAATATATAATAAACAAAAGCTTGGATATTTCATGTTTTTAAGCCAATTTTTAGACTGCTTAGACTGGAGGGGAATTTTTCGTATTCACGATACAAGAGCCGCCAGATTTCGTTTATTTGGAAATTTTTGGTATTCACATGACTTTTTAACAAACTACATGAACTCTTGGGAGTCATACTACAATTACTGAGATTTAAGCTTTGTCGAATCTATGTTATCCTGATGAGGCCACACAAAATTTTATTTAGGCTAACCGGAGCTCTTTTCACATTTAGGCCAAACGAAGTGCTCAGGTTTAACTAAGTATTACCTGCTATTAGCCACTGTCTTTCGCTGTTCACTACTGATCACCACAGGTCGCCACAGGTCGCCACTATTTGTCATTATTCGCCAATATTGGCCACTACTGGTTGTTCGCTTTTCGCTAATTCGGGTATTCCAGACTCTCTAGGTGTCAGACTGTAGATTATGCCAACTGAGCTTACTTATTAATCTGATATTAAGAGCAGAGATCGACACTGGGTGACTTGAACAATCATCCTAGTCACTGAAAATTACACATTTTGTTTCTCTAATATACGAATTGTCTAAGAATTTCGACTGTTGTTGCTTTGTAAACTGCTCTGAGCTTATCAAATCTTCGCCGATATGTATTGTGTATTGGAATACTCTTTCTCAAGGGGTTTCTGATCAGTCTGTTTGGATTTCAAGGAAATGGCTTTTATGGAGAGATAAGATCATGTTTTAGTTTATTTTATTTTTATCTTTTTAGAAGGACCTGGCCACCTCAGAATACATACGTATTCACTTTGTAGGTATTTGTCCCCGAGAAGGGCACATAATGTACTAGACATGTGCAGGGAGAATATTGAAACCGATCGCTGAGTTATCCTGTGCCTGTGGGAATTCGTCACACCGCCCTTTGTAATAAAATCATTGTCTTTATTTAAAGCCCGCTGTTGGCTGAGATCAGTTCAACACATTGTCATTCTTAACAATGTTTCAAACAAATCGATTTTTATTTTCATAATATATTGCCTCTATTAGACGAAAAAGGCAGCTGCCACCGGAATTTTCTTTATTCTTGTTTTTTCTTCTGAATATAAATATAAAAGAAATCCAGAGGGAAACTTAACTTGCTGAAAATTTACATCTCGTTTTGTGTATGTGTGTGTGTGAGAAAACAAATTCTTTATTGAAAACGCCGGCTGGAATTGAATCACATTTCGTAAAGTTGATTGAACGTTTCCCGCGAATTTAAACAGCGGGAATGAAGGCGGCCATGTCCGTTGTTTTCAAGTGAGAATTTAACTCAAGATCTCTGCTTAACATTGTACGATTTTATATTTACTACAAGTTTGTAAATTTGTCCTTAAGGGTAAGTAAAGATGGGTTTGAATAACGAATAATTACATTAAGACTTACATAAAATTGACACAACAACCAAATGTTAAAACAAACCTTAGAAAAAGCTGCAACTGATTAAATGACTTTTTTTCGTCCCAGTAGGGTGCAACCCATGAGGTAGCAAACACTGCAAACGCATGTAATCACAAACGTTCGGCAAGGTGCTGCTTAGATCACTGTTCTTCGATAAACACATTAATATATCCCTCGCAGGTCGAGATCTTTCGCCAAAAAGCCGTATTTTCAAGCGATACCTCCGGAGCAAAGGCGGAAGACCTCGAGGTGACGTATATTTGTAAAAGTACTTTCTTCTTTACGGGCTCTTGCATACAAACCAATGTTAATCAACGTTTGACAGAAAACTGGCATTGATATTCAAAAGTACTGTTAATGGAAAGATCTTTTGAAGATAAATTGCTTTTATTTTTCACTTTAAAAGGAACTGGAGTGCCATGTTTACTGATAATAGCATTCGGGATAAAAGCATTTCCCCCCATATTCCAGTGATTTGGGACGTACTCATCCATCACACAAACAACGATGGATGCATTCTGTGGCTTTTTCAATCATAAATTAGCCGTCATCCCAAGATATATGGTAACATAAAGAACATTTCTGAAGGAACTGTAATTTAGTCAACTGAATTGTCAACAATATAGCACATTTTAAGCCTTTTTACTGTTTATCTTGCCTAAAGACGTGTTTGCAAGTCAAGATAGAGACTAACTTCAAATTTTGTAAACACGGCAGTTTCATAGGAGTAGCACAAAATTGCTGTCATAGACCAGTGTCACACAGAACAGTCAGTGACCTTCTGCTTTTACATTTATGCTCACAGTTTTAGAATTAATATCATGTCTCTACGGCTGGTGTTTACAACAAAGACAATGTATTTGGACGAATTCGAAGATATTACGGGTTTTTATTTCTGTAGAAATGGTCTTTTTAATTGTCAAGGTTCTTTAGATTCAATTACATATTTTTAGTATTTTTTTTTTTTGCTTTTTTGTGCAGCTGAAAATAAGGAAAATGCCTGTCTCTTCTCTAAAATTTTTCCCTGTCACCGAACCGTAATTAAATGTTGAACTTAAAATGGTTTGAGAAAACAATACCATTAACATTAAGGCTTGCATCATTCATAATCTTTAGCAGCCCACAGGTCTCAAATGATTTGAAACTTGCGTTCTTTCGTGCTAAATGACATAACTAATACTACAAAAAAGAATAAATCTGCCGTGAATTTAACATTAGTTTCCACATCATTTCAACTTTTGTGTGAACGTGAATCGACTTTACACTATTTAACATAATCCCTTGTCGTTTTCAAAAGGGTGTTCTCAAAACACTATAACGAAATATTTTGATCCCTATCCTAGCTTTCCACCTCTTACACTTGCTCGCTTTGAAATGTTCTGTCGAAATAACAGTGCGTGACATTTTTTAACCTAATCTTAGACCTAATTGTAAATTCAGCTGTTATTAATCACGTTTATTAAAATGATTTTTATGAAATTGATTCTTCTCAGTTTATTTTGTTTTAGATTGCATACTTTGGATACCTCCAAGGATGGCTTCAGCGCAAACAATTGGTTGGGGAGTAGGATTTGGACTGGTTGCCTTCGCTATCATTGCAGGGAACATTCTTACAATGGTGGCCTTTTTTGGTTCCAAAAAGCTTTTGCAGATGCGTGCGAGCTATTTCCTACTTAACCTTGCAGCTGCTGACTTACTCGTGGGCGCTATCACAGTCCCTATGTACATAGCTCTTTTAAGTCACCACTTGGAGAATGTCACATATCAAAGCATTTACACCGCTGTGGACATAGCTTCCGGTTTTGCGTCTGTTTTCACTTTGACAGCGATTGCGTTGGAGCGTGTATACGCTTTTTGCAGGCCTCTTCGTCATCGTCACGTCCTGACAGACGCCAAATGTCTCCTGATGATTGGAATAGTCTGGATCCTTTCCTTCATCATTACCATTCTGCACCTATTGTACAAATACCACGTCATTTCCTTTGACGTGTTCTTTTATGTGATGACGTCCTCATTAAGTGCATGCTTGTTGTTTATGTGTGTATCATATTTAGTCATTTGGGTCAGAGTTAAATTCTATTTTGGATCGCAAAATCGTGCTTTGGGTAACGACAGAAAGGTTGCTAGAATGCTTTTGACCATCACGCTCACATTTGTGGTCACGTGGTTACCCTTCTACTTGTTAAACATAATCAACTATTTTTGTAGCTTTTGTTTAGTCTCAAAGTTACCACATAATGCTTTGTTTTTCTGCAAATTACTGCATTACGCCAACTCGTTCTTGAATCCAGTCATTTATTCGTTTCAAATGCCTGACTTTAGAATAGCCATGGGTAGAATGTTGTGCAGGGAATCGTATGGTGTGGTTGAAGAAACACCAAAGATCGAGGAAATACCTTTGGATATCGTAGGAGAAGCAGAGGAACAATGAAGAAGAAATCGACGACTGGGAACAGACAAACGTATAGACAGGTAAGGAGACAAGCCGAGAGACCAAACGGACAGACAGTGACACAGGTAGACATACACACTGACAGCCAAACAGACAGACAGACAGTGACGCAAGCAGACATACAAACACACGTACAATGACGTGTTGGCAGGGTCATTATAACGAGGAGTTCTGTTATTGTTAGTGAACCAGCTGTCGCGACGAGTTCTCGAGAACGAAACCCTCCTATTGCAGAATCATTAGTATTACAGCAGAGGAAAATGTATCGTCAGAAATTGGAATATAGGACTAGACTGATTTAACCAGCTTCTTGATCAACATATAGAAGCATAAAATTATAGATGCAATTATCATGAATTTCGAGTAGAGCAGACCTCAAGCACAGACCGTAAAATGCCATGTACAATTAAAATCAAAGCATCCATTGAATTTTAATTCAAACAATTTAACGTTATATCATTATTAAAGCAATATGTAAGAGAGGTAAAAAGTTGTACTTAAAATACTCAACAATTATTCACTGAAGTTGAGATGAAAATGCTCTACTTAAAACCTACATTGAGCTGTACAGCGTAACTACCCTGACAAAAACGATCATTTCTTATTAATAAGTTATTAATACCTTTATGCTAGTTACAACTATCTCATTCCTAGTGGACCGATGAAAATCACTGTCTTTTTGCCGAGAGCCTGCGTGGTCGAGTGGTGGGTTTCAAGTCCCGCTCTGACCACTAAACTGGATTTGCTTCTCGGTGGACCCTATAGTTCAACTCCTTGGTAGCTAGGTGTGGCTAAGCTCATTGACCACTATAAACAACAACATTTAAACATTTTTAGAGCATTCTTGCTATCCAAGAGATTTTGTAAATAGTGGATAGCTATCTGACTTAAAGCTAACATATACCTCTATCTGCAAGTGAATATATCAAAGATCATATATTTGAACTGCGCAGAAAGATATCAAGACATGAATGATCATCGCAGTTATATGCACAACTTAAGCAGTTGTGCAATTAACAAAAATATGAACAAATATATGATTATTAATAAAGTGTATTTTCGTTTGTCACACGATGTAGTCACTTTAGATGTAGATCGCGACGTTTCGACTGCTTACTGCTAGTCTTCTTCAGGTGATAAAGTCGACTGATTGCACGGTATCATTTATATCACAAATGTCGGCTGTGATTGGTGCATTTCGATCCTCCTATTGTTCCACTGTTCTGACGAGTAGCTGTTTCCTCAGTGGTCCGCTGTTGTACCGTTCTCCTGTTGTTGTGACGGTTTTTTGACCGTGGGCATCCATGCTTCAGGAATTTCAATTCCACTATCCCTGTTGATGTTATTAGGGTGAAGTCTTATGTGAATCGCTTCCTTGACCCTACGCGTGTACCAGTGAGGACCTCGATCACTAAACTTGACCTCATTCCAGATAGGATAGTGGCCGGTCTCATGGGTGTGTTCAGAAACGGCGGAGGTCTGGGTACGGGCGAGTCGTATATCCTTGTCGTGTTCTTTGATCCTCTCCTGCATAGATCTCCCTGTTTCTCCGATGTAGACTTTGCCGCGACGGGCTCTCTTCTTGGGGTTGTTCGTGCCTTTGTGATCTTCTGTACAAACGATGAGGGATATCCGTTAGAAACAAGTACAGACGGATAACGGATATCCCTCGCCGTTTGTATAGAAGATCACAAAGGCACGAACAACCCCAAAAAGAGAGCCCGTCGAGGAATTTAAATCCACCGCCGTTTTACCTTATGTCTAAGGAGTTTCGGAGTCTCTCCGCCGCTGCCTAGAACAACAAGGCATTCGCACCGTCTTCAAGTCCGACACGACACTTCGGTCACACTTAGTGCGACCAAAGGACACCGTCAACCCGGCTAAACAAGATGGTGTTGTCTACAGGATTCCCTGTGACCTGCGGCAAAGTCTACATCGGAGAAACAGGGAGATCTATGCAGGAGAGGATCAAAGAACACGACAAGGATATACGACTCGCCCGTACCCAGACCTCCGCCGTTTCTGAACACACCCACGAGACCGGCCACTATCCCATCTGGAATGAAGTCAAGTTTATTGATCGAGATCCTCACTGGTACACGCGTAGGGTCAAGGAAGCGATTCACATAAGACTTCACCCTAATAACATCAACAGGGATAGTGGAATTGAAATTCCTGAAGCATGGATGCCCACGGTCAAAAAACCGTCACAACAACAGGAGAACGGTACAACAGCGGACCACTGAGGGAACAGCTACTCGTCGGAACAATGGAACAATAGGAGGATTGAAATGCACCAATCACAGCCGACCTTTGTGAAATAAATGATACCGTGCAATCAGTCGACCTTATCACCTGAAGAAGAATAGCAGTAAGCAGTCGAAACGTCGCGATCTACATCGAAAGTGACTACATCCATCTACCACGATGAATAACAACAACCTTTTCCTCGACATATATGATTATTTGTTCAAATATATGATCTTTCATATATTCACTTGCATTCTTCACCATTTACGGGTATATTACGAACTCGTAACATGATCAGCTTCCAGCTGGCTTGATAGTTCAGTTGGTAGAGCACTGCTCCGATATCGCAGAGGTCATAGGTTCGAATCCGGTTCAGGCCTGAATTCTTTTTCAGGCTTTAATTTCACAACTGCTTAAGTTGTATAACCGCGATGATCAGTCATGTCTTCAAATACCTATCTATCGGATAGTTAGGAAATGGATATCTATCCATTAATTATAAAGCAATTTGATAACCTACCCACAAGCTAACTTTGTCAGAGATAGTAAAAAATATAGCAGCGTATCTCAAAACTATCCATCATGCACATGTGGCACACACTCAACTGCTTTCTTTGTCACAGAAAATGAAGATATGGCTAGGTATTTAGAACTTCTCATTACTCGTTGTATATAGTACCTTAATAACCGCTATTCAAAAGTTATCCCTTTTTCAAAGATGTTGAAATATCTGTATATGAAAAAATGAATAATAACTGGTAGTCTTAATAAGTTGCACATTGCTAATTAAACTGATTGTTATCACTTTTAAAAACTGCTACAGTCGTGCGTATGTCATTAATAGTGAAATTCCTGTAAAGTAGAACTCCTGTGTTAATTAATAACTGGTAGTTATGATTATTTTACTATTTGAGACTGCTACAGCTGTCCATTGAAATTTAATCACATCCAGATGCAATAGGAAAGAAATAGCTGGCTGGAAACGAAAGGCCACAAATTTCGCTATTTTGTTTTCGTAGTCGAAATCTTTTTCAGTGGTAACCATACTTGTGTATTTTCGATTTCTGTCAGAATTTTCCTGTTTATGTATCTTAGGAAACTATTATTTCGGGGTTTCCTCCATTTCATAAGTAACCAGGAAACGACCTTCATGTATCGCAATTTTGGTACTTTAGTATATACCAATAAGCTCAATTACTACATTAATATCTCCAATATCCTGCTTTAGCAAACACAAAACCAGCGATACAGCCAGCCCAGACCACAAATTATAGGTTCATTCTAATGCCAAAAATAGAAAAAAGACATATCTATTAGTGGGAAACTGACATGCGCTCGACCTAGAAAAGCGTGAGTAAGTCGTTCCAGCTGAGTAAACAGGGAGGCTATTTTGTTTTTGCTCTGAGGTGTCGGGTGTATAGCACAAGGTAATTGGAGTTTCAGAGGGGTCCGTCTTAACCACCAATTGGCTATGAATCGCGGACATATTTGACCGGTCACATGACCAGAACAGAAAAGACCCTAAAACTCACAAGCATCTAAATCCGAAAATTTAAATCAGAATCAATAGCTTAAGAACGTCCACGTGCTTAATGCTACACGTACGCATTGAAACTCGCATTATCATGAAAGGTATCGGGTAAGAAACACCATTATTAACGGACTTTCTACAGTAGCTTTCCACTTTTTACGCGTAAACAATAATTCCATACGTACGATTATAAAGAAAGCTAACTTATTTCTTTTCATAAGAAAAATCGGAACTCTTCCTCTTTTCTTCCGAGTTTTAGGGATTTAAAATTCTAACGCGCGGCTTGAGACTGGCACCAGTTGCGCAAGCGAGATCATTTTTTTTTTTTTTTTTTTTTTCCCGAAGCAAGCTTTCCGTCATATAACATTCACTCCTTAGCACTGCAAAACGCTGGAAAATAGTTTTCCTCTAAATATCACTTTCAGCAATCCCTTGAGCAACTGCTCTAAATCAGTAGTTAAACAGTTCAGAGCGTGCGAAAATTATGTTAGCAGTTTGTTAACATTAAAAACACATTCTGGTTTCTTTATTCATTTCCCTCAAACGCAAATAAATCCAAAATTAGAATTTGCAAAAACTGCGTGATATCTTGACGTATTAAAAATTTATTATTAATTTGATAAATACCCGTTTTTTCCCTACTTTGTCTATTTAACATAAGTTAACTTTTAGAAAAGCAATTATCGCCAAATTTTGTCTGCTGCTTGATACTGAATAAATAACAAACTTTTGAAATGCTACTTTTCTGGCATAAAATACCAATCGTTTGTGATTAAAGCGATGAGCCTTTTAATGATTATATATAGATTTAGCCAAGCCTAAAAGCGGACCTCCTGGGCCTGGTTATTCAAAGCCCGTTTAAGCCAACCCAGGATAAGCGAGAATTTTGATTTGAGTTTTGTAACTTTGCTTCAAGTTTTTCTGCATATTGTTTGGCCTTCTGTTTTGAGTTTGAACAATCTCAAACTACACTAAACAAAAGCAGTGAAAAACATTTGTACGCATGAATTATTTATACTTCAGTTAACGTTTAATCCTAGGTTAGTGTTTACCGGCTTCCGAACAACCCGGCTCTGATTTCAACAAGTTAACCCGACATGAGCCTACGAGTAAAACAAAAACACGTGACCTCGATGAGCTTTGAACCTAAGCCCGCGATATTGTCACGTGATACTGGTCAGTGGATACATTTTTTGACAGGTGTCAATTGACAATAACAGGGATGTCCAATACCAAAGAAGTCCGCTGTAAACCAAGGCTGTATGACTTGGTATTAGCTGGAGTATGGCCGCCATGATGCGCGAAGTCGTCGTTTGTCGTCGTCGTCGTCGTTTGTCGTCGTCGTCGTCGTCGTCGTCGAGCGCATGCACCCGCAATCCATGCCGCTAGCCATGCACCCCCGTACCCAGCGTCCTCGTTCGCGAGCCCGCATGGGCAGTAAGGAACGAAGACTCGAGGTACGAGATTGCTAGTCAGGTTGACTGTGAAAAAAGAGTTGCATGGTTCTTTTCGTATAGTTAATGAAGAGACAGGTTACAATAGCTTACAATGATTAAGGAAGATAGTATTATCATAATATTATTATCCGTTTCAATTGCTGGTTTTCAGTGTCACGCAATTCAAAATAGATCAAAATAAAAATCAAAACCGGTCAATAGATAAAGTCCAGAATCTGGGGAATGAAAGAAGGTAAAAATGCAAAGACTCTCGCTAAAATTCTGGTCACAGCAATTTTTCTTATGCGAGATATGCGGAGAAATTTGTTACCCAAATTTATAGAGATTTGTATGGAGACGCCATGCTGGTGCCCATCCATATGGGCACCAACATGGCGGCCGGAAACCAACAGAAACATCTGTCACTGAATTTTGCTACAAAAGCGTGAATTTATCCCTCGAGGAACTCTAAAACATTAAAATAATACTTTTTCTAAGACATGAACTGTTCAGACAGCCAAATTCCCCGAAATAAGTCACTTTTTTAACCATCATGACAGCTCTCTAGGCCGTCATGTAAATGCCGCGTCACGCAAAAGCTTAGAATTTCAACCCATTCGGAGCGAAAATTTGTATGAATATTAGTTTTCAGCTGCTCTTATACACATCATTAAAGTAAAATCTCAGGAAGGTCAATAGTTTTGTAGTTCGAATTTTAGGACGTCATGTGAAAACCAGCTATAGACGGAATCGGGTGACGTGTTTACATCCTGGTTGCCACCCAATTCAGACCACGTGATGATTCATTTGGGAGGTTACAACTGTGTTATTTTCCACACGCGACAGATTGCATGGGAGTATGTACAAACAGAACTATAGGCCATTTTACAGTTATGTTCTTAGTTACCTGGCCTATGAATGGAAGCGAGGCTAGAGGTGACCTGGCTTTGATACAGACCTCTCTGCTTTTCTCATGTAAATGCAAACTAGTTAGCATAAGAACTTGATTTACACAGCAAAAACAGTGAAGTCTATATCAAAACAAGGTCACCTGCAGCCTCACTCCCATTCAAAGGCCAGGTCACTGAAGAGAAAACTGGTCTATTGTCTAAATGGTCTATTGTTACCTCGCAAATGAATCGTCACATGATCTGAACTGGGTGGCAAAAAGGATATAAACAAGTTAGCCGAATCCGTCTCTTCTCCAATGGAGAATCTTGAACTGAAACGTTTGCAGCTTAGTTTCCTGGCTTTGTATGACAGAAAAAAAGTCATTGTACGACTTGCCGTTTTATGAAATTTTCGTCGATGACGAAGTCAGCTATCCATTTCCCCTGACTTTTAATCTACAGTCAAACCTGTATTAAGCGGCTCCCATATTGAGCGGACACCCTCTATAAGCTGACAGCAGCACAAGTCCCATTTCTTTCCCCTCAAGTTAACTGCAACAAATACCTGTATTCAACAGACACCTCTATTAAGCGAACAAGGACACCTTAAACTTGACTGTTATGGTCATCTCTATTGTTAGAAACCTGTATTAAGCGGACACTGCCTGTTTTTTGTTTTGTTTTGTTGTTGTTTTCGTTGTTGTTTTTGTTTTTGTTTTTGTTTTTGTTTTGTTTTGTTTTGTTTTTTTCACGCGTTAATACATCGATCATTTAGTTTGCCGACAAAAAAGAGCTGTCACAGATTTTGTTTTTACGGAGCTTGTATTCCCCTTTCATGATTGTGTGCACCTTCACAGAGGGTGTCAATGAACCTCAATGGGGTATGGCTATCTCTAGAACCCTGTTGAGATTTTTGAAGCCGGGATTAATCCAAAAATAGCTTAAATGTAATTACTGTAGGAATAAGGCCTACATGAGGGATTAACTCTATTAGGTTAATCTTCATGTACTCTCTTGCTGTGCCATGCTAATAGGAAGCTTTTTTATACTTCTTATGGAGGGAACAACGCCGCAGTTCATTAGAAAAGGGGTCTTATTTTTTCGGGTCTTGATAAGTAAGTCCTTCAAATACTTACCCTATCAAAGCGCAAACCTGACGTTATTTTTGAGTATGCTGCGTGTTTCAATGTGTTGAAGTCGAACGGAGCATCGTGATTGGCTCTTGCACATTGGGCATCAAAACACCATTTTAACTTACTTAAATGTCATGGGCGCTTCTTATGATCATTTTCACTTATCCATGGATATTTATCAATGAAAATTTTCCTCGGGAAAGGTCGGCCACATATACTAAATGCAGATTCCCGTGGTAAAAGTGTCCCGCGTAACCGCACCTAATATTCTCGGCGACAACTAACGAACATTGAAAAATAGAACAACAACAACAACAACAAAATGGATCGAAATTTGATAATCATGAGCCACGAACCCATTGAGGTAAACGTCTGTTTCCTGAGAGGTCCGCTATTGTGAATGACGGCAGTCAAACACGAAATTACTGATTGAGCAGAGTTAGCGTTTTATCGTCAGATGCAGTAATTTTTTTGCCGGAAAAAGTATCCACAAGGCTTTTCCTTGAAAAGGTCGTTAGAACACATATTATGCATGACTGTGAAAACGGGTTCTGGCACCTGCTGACATTGATAAATAGATGTGTCAAAAATGTTCTCAATTTATTTAGCATAAGAGACACACAAAAAGCCTGTACAGTTGAACTCGAAAGAAGTCGCTGGCTTTTCACATTTGAAGCGCATACTCTTATCAATGTATATATGTCAATAATCCCTTTAGGAATGATACGATGCGATAATTTACAACAGGATAAAAGAGAAATGCTAATTTTCATGGCTTTGAAAACAAAAGAGAGTCTTTATAGTGATTTGTATCAACAGTCGATAAGAGTTATTTATTTATGTACATATAAAGAAAAAAACAAACGTTTCTTAAAGGGTCGTCCACAGTGCGGGTCTGTGTTGATTGCGCTGCCATTATATATTCCAGCATAAAATATCCGGCCTTGATAAAAATCATTGGAACTTCGTTTATATCTTTCAAACTCTACTGATTTGTAACTGGCACAATATACATTATAAGCATGCAGGTCTTCTTTTTGAAACGTGATTTCGTTCGTTGTCTAAATCAAGACTGATCTACTCGGGGCATTTCTCAAACCCTGCTTTCTTTCACCACAATGCGACGAAATGCTTCTTGCCTTTCCAGAAGCAATTTTCTCTCCCTTGTCGCGCCTCTTAGATTTCGCTCTCTCTTGTCCGTTAGTAATGGCTTCGACTGAGATGTTACATTCTTTACGAGTCTTTTTAAACATTTCCGAAATTCGACATTTCTGTACGAATAAACCACCGGGTTCAAAAATGAGTTGCTGTAGTGTAAAAGTTTGCTGAAGTAAACAAGTTTGGATGAGGGCTGGCATTTTGGCGATTTACAAAAATGGAAAATGAAGTTTATAACATGAAATGGTAACCACGTGAATACAAAAATGATTGTGATTAAAAAAAGCAGTTCTGCTAAGCGTCTTTCCCTGAATGACGCTCCTCGTAAACCGTGACTGATTGCAAAGCACTTCACTCGAGCCCAAACTAGTAAATACGAAATACAAATAACAAGAAGGGAAATCGATATGCTGATCAATAACAGGTAAATAAAAGCTTCCTTGGGTACAATATTGACCCGAGACAAAAAGTAATATAATACTAGTAATCCCGATAATACCCAAACCGAGGCTATCATAGAAGGATAAACTCCTTTTGGAGGAACCTTATGGTAAAGAGGAAACACTATTGCATAGACTCGATCCGCTGCAATAATAGCCAAAGTAAAGATAGAGGCGAACCCAGAAAAGATGTCCATTGCTGTGAAGGTATCAAACACGGCGTTTTTTAACACGTTGTGTTCGTTGGTCCACCAGGAAACCAGTTGATATAAGTACAACGGCATCACTACAAGTCCAACCATGATATCCGTTATAGCTAATAGGATCAAAAAATGATTATGTCGTTTTCGCACGAGGTATTTACTCGAGTAAAACACCACTAACGTGACGACGTTCGCAATAATGACGATGAGGTCGACAACTCCAAAGGCAAAGCACCACATTAAAAAAGATGTCAATTCCATATGTACAGGTTTTGTCGTGTTTGAATTCTTCTGCGTCACGTTGCTTGTGTTGTTCATTCTGTCTATCCTGACCACTGCAGTCCAAATCTGCAAAGCCGGTTATGAATAATTAAGTGTTGATATGTCAATGTTGCCAAAAGGAAAGACGCACTACCTTCCTAGTGCACAAAAACAGCTCACTTATCGTGCTACAGCCATCATAATCCTTGGCAGGCGTTATAAGGCGCTGAACTCAGTTAACATGCAAATAACAAACAAGATGAAGTGTCGCCGAAATAAGCAATTCAAGAGAATGAGGTTCGTATCCTAGTAACCTTAACTTTATGTTGAATTATTGACGCAAACATGAATATTTCTTTATTGTAACAACCTAAAACACTGCGAGTGACCAGCAAAATAGACTCTCTGTCATGAATAACAAAAGCAAACAAAGAGAACAAAGAGAGCAACTAACAATAATATTTTTTGAATAGCCAAATGTAGACTTATATATGGAGCGTAAACCGTGAGAGGCGTAATCAAAGGTGACATGGAGATAAAGCCCAGGAAGCTAACACTTTTAGGTTTTTTCAATCAGCTGTCGAGCGGATAATTACAATCGTTGCCAATGTTAGCCTTCGTGTACTGTTACTGCTATTTCCTGCTGTTAACTCACAACAAATGTGTTAAACTTTACATAGATTATAATCAACATTCAATGCAAAAAGAATACAGCACTATATTTCAAGAGCAAAACTTGTTTTTCTTTTTCTTTTTCTTTTGACGCTTATGACACGTTTCAATTCAAATGACGCTTTTTGTAAAAAATAGAAATAATAATAATAATAACAATAATAATTGCCATACGTTTTTACTACTGTCTAATAATAATAATAATAATAATAATAATAGTAATAATAATAATAATTGCCATACGCTTTTACTGCTGTCTAATAATAACAATAATAATAACAATAATAATAATAATTAAAGACAAAATTTAAATTTACCGAAAAATTATACATTCATTTCATGTAAATTTGATAGAATTAATTGTTAAGCCCAGTCCACACCATGCCGTATAAATTTGAAAACGCAGCATTATGTCAACGGTTAAGCCTGCCATCCACACAAATCCAGGAAAGTTGTGCACCGAAAACGGAGCTTTTAATTTCGAAAACACTCCAAAAAAACGACGGCTTTTCGTTTTAGTGTGGACGGAAAACATTTTGAAAACGATGCTTTTCCAAAATGATGTGGACTTCACAGTATTTAGCGATTTACCCTGACCATCAAAGGTAGGCACAAGCTTTTCTGCCGCCGGTTATTGTTGTGTTTTCAGATTTCTCTGGCGTAGTGGTAGTGTGGACAGGGCCTAAAGACAACGTGGTGCAAATGGACCTTCCTTTTCCAATAATTTTTTTCGTTGTTTCATGGTTTTCTCTGTTAACTGTATGATATTCCTTTTTTAACAAAATATAATCTTTTAAGTATAATTTTCTGTAACGTGTAAAGAATAATTTTATTTTTAAGTAAATAAATTTACATGATATAAAGAAAAAAGTTGTAAATTATCTCAGATCTGTTAACAAAAAAATGTCTTATCAGTTTACTCCCCTGATATTCTGAAACTGATCTACCCGCTTAGTGAAAATTTCCGTGCGAATAGTGCCCGTGACAAAGCGGTAACCGTATGTTGAACTGTGTATCAGTGTTAATATAATAGACCTCAGAGCAGGCGATGAGTTCCGCAAATAAAGATGCAATTGAAACTTTGTAAGTCAGCAACGAAGTGGACAACAGTTAATACGTACAGAAATATTCTATTTGTTCTTAGCCCTGTTATCTAGAGGGCAAGATTGTTTTGCATGGACTAGTTGAAACTTCACGGAGGGTGAAGTAATGGAAATAATCTCGAATTATAAATTCAAATCTAAAAAATTGTTTCAAAAGATCGATAATTGTTGCTTTTCTGGGATACTTGATTACATTAACCGGACAAATCTCGAGAATTTCGCTTTCATTGTAGGAGCAGTCATTCGTAAGAGAATTATTCTCTTTAAATTGATTTTTTTTATATTTTCCTTTTTTTTTTATTCTCTGTAAATCAATTTTTGAAAAATCTTTTTTTTTATTTTTCCTAAAAAAAGAGACAATATTTGGCATTGCGAACTCACCACGTTAATAATAACATAATATGTTTGAGTGTCTTTTCAGTGAAACCGCCAAATTTCGTTGTTCACATGTAACAACTGAAAGTAAAGCGGGATACAGACAGGCTGTTAAGCTGTCGCAATATCAACGCTTCTCAAAGTGCCGAGAAGCAACCCGGTATAAAACAGGCGGAGGTAATCAAACCGAATTTACGATGGCGCGCATGCAGGTTTCACTGTGTGCAAATGAAACGTATAGAAAATAATTCTACTAGCCTGACGGCATCGTGGAAAGAAACAAAAATAAATCTCTTTACGTTTCTTCTTAGTGGTTTTGTTATTCGGCCAAAAAGAAACGAAAGCATCCAATCCGAGCAGAGAAGTCAAGATCTTATCTCTTTCAAATGATATTCCTCCACAACATTATTCCCATTAATGTTAAATAAATATTGGCAGTATATCAATAACATGTTCGAAGCATCATACTAAATAAGTCTTAATGAAGGCTTTGTGTGTACTAACCTCAAGTTTTTACTCTTTTTAACGCAATTATTGCCTTAGTGTGTTCAAGTGGACTTGAGTGGCACTGCGGACGGAATTTTCACTCTTCTGGCCTCTTTCAAACGATGTATGTTGCCGAGTTTTCATTAGCACGGAAGCGAGGCTGCGGGGGCGAATACTGAAAAATTAATATAACAGTGGGGAGCAGGTGAAACCGGTTTTAATGGACTTTAGCAGCAGTCCTTTTAAAACTTAATATTTTATCAGTTTATAGCTCTTATCGAACACGTATAAGATCAACTGAAGAAAATTTACTGTGGTTCGCTTTTTCAATAAACTTCCAATAATTGCTAAGTTTTAAATTGAATATCGCAAAAGACTTTTGTCAAATCTAAAGAAAAAAAACTGCTTTACGTGTCCAATAGGAGAACACGCATTGATAATTAATTTGTCGTAGTCTTTCACTGAACTGTGTCTTTCTTGTGCACGGTTCATTAAAAGCTTCAATCAACTTTTGAGTCTATTGAGGAGTTAATTGCGTTTCTCTCTTTGGGCTCAAACATACACGTTGAAACAATAAACACTTTGTGTGCAATGTAGATTGTTTCTGTTTTAGGAAATACTGTTCGCTTTCATAATATCAGTTATCACAATGCACTCCAGGAACCTTTAGGACATGTACAAGGTCAAAAAAAAAAAAAAGAAAAGAAAAATTGAGTTTCATTCGACAAAGACCAAATAAATATGTGAATTGTTCAGCGACGTATATATACGAATCTTGGTTTTTCTTTTGTATACTGTAATACTGTACTTAAGCATACTTTCCCAGAGCACATAGAAAAGTACGAAGTACAGTTGAAACCACCAGGCCATAAATTGTAAAAGTCGCAAAATGATAACAAGTGATTTCTCGACGAAATCAGTAGTTTATAAACGGGCGCAGAAAGGTTCAACCCAGCTTTATTTCTTATATAGATAGTATCAGTGTTGGGCTTTTAGTCACGCAATTCCTGTGTTCTTAACCCTTAGCTGATTTTGAAATATCGAAAGCAATTTTTCTCCCAATGTGGGTGAACAGTGGGTGAACAGGGAAATAAGCGGGTGGACAAATTACATCCTCTACGTTCATCTTTATCTTTGAAAATAATTGTTTTACTCAATTAGTGATTCAGCAACATTTCAAACTCAACATTAATATAACCGCTATATTTTACCAGAATTAGCTGATCGATTGGCACGATAAATGTCAAAAACAGACAGTTTCATTTGGAAAAAAAAACTATCCAAAATAAGCAAAACTTTATGAGTGTCAGTGAAGGAATACCATCAGCATTTTTCCTCTTTTAATTTCTCGATCCCATGGCCATGGGTGGTTTCAGCAGATCAAACCATTAGAAAAAGTAAAAAAAAAATAAAAATCACCTTGTGTCACTAAAATGCAAACGTGCCTCCTTAAATTACAGTAATATTGGCTCTATAGTCAGATTTATTAAAAATGAATCAAATTATAGTTCCAAAAAAAGAAAACTAGCAAAGAAACTTACGACGGAGGACCAAAAGCTGCACCGAAAATGTACACAACTGCATCGATCATGCATATATATTTTGTACTCACTCAGTGGCTCAATGGACCTCAAATTTCCACACGGTCTATTTTTAATTTTTTTTTATTATTATTTTATTATTTTTTGTTTTGCTTTCTTTTCAAACCACTGGTCGACCAGAAACGGAACTTAGTACAATCTAACGTTTTACTCCTGACATCCTTTCGTGTATTTGGCAAGTTTCTCCGCTTGTCTTTAATGTTTAAATATTAAAAGTACCGGTAATACCTCTTTTTGCATTTTATTTTCAGTACTTGGTCATGTGTTCTTATGTAGTTTAGTTTGCTAGTGTCTATTGTTTGAATATACATATCTATAGAAAGTTAGAACTGCAAGAAAACAAGCAAACAAGGTACACGTGTAATTATTGGGAATGAAGTGATTAAAAATTAATTCTTTTAGAGGCAGAATTAGTTCACTTCATTAAATTAACAGAAACAGAAGAGTCCTCGTGATGTTACTATACACCGCAGTCATGTCATCATCACAACAACCAATATGTTTGTAAAGCGCTAGAGATTAATTGTAAGGCATTACATTTCTCGGTTCATATCTGTTTGTTTTTTTTTTGTTGTTGTTGTTGTTTGTTTGTTTGTTTTCTTTTGTTTTTGTTTCGTTTTTGTTTTTGTTTTTGTTTTTGTTTTTTTTTTTCCGTTAAACAAGAACGTGTGTTACACGTGAGGCAAAGTTAGTCTGTAGTCTACATCATAGCTGTCATCTAAGGTTGTCACCAGTTCCGTTATTTTCCCCCTATTAGCCATTGTGCAATAACCTTAGGTCAACGTCCAATGCAACGCAATCGTTTTACCATATGGGAAATCATATGACAAAGCTCCCAGTGATTTCCACCATGCTCTCATGTGATTTCAGCGTGCTATACCCCTCCCAACTCCTTCAATCCACAGTTAGTAAAATACCATTGTTTTCTGACCCTGTCCCAGTTGTGAGCTAGTATTCAAGCCAGGCCGTTCTCCGCTTTCCCCTCCCTCCCTCCCTGTATTGGTAGCTTTGTCCTTTCCCATCTTTTTCCTCCATGTGGTTGTAATTACCTTTTGTGAGAGGGTGGCTTTCGCCTGCTGAACCTTCTCAGTTTATTCACTGCCACGTTCTATTTGTTATATTGTGTGTAAACCATAGCTGCTTAGTCAATAAAGGTTTTTTGATGGCAGGGAAGTGCAACCTAGGCTGCACTTTGCCCCACAGTAAGTGCTATGGCCACCCTTGGAAATAGGTCCGGATCTCTCCAGGATGGTGTCATCGTAACATCTGACCTATTGTCCTCCCAGAGGGGCACCCCTCCTCTGGTCCATCCTATGTTACCCCCAAGGAAATAGGTCTGGATCTCTCCAGCATGGTGCCATCGTACCATCTGAACTATTGTCCTCCCAGAGAGGCACCCCTCTTCTGGTCCCTTTAGTAACATAGGATCCCATAGAGACGCCGCTACTCTAGGGGAGATAGGCTCTGTCTTCCCTGCCACCCATGTTTTGCCACCATAATCAGTGTTTTGTTTCTGTTTCCTGCATCTACCCAGCAAAAGGGGAGGGGGGCTTGCAGTGTTGTTACCGATATAAATATCCTCGCTGGTACTGTTCGTTCTGCCCCTTAGTCCATGGGCTAGGACCCTGGAAAGAGCCATTTGGTACCAAAACGAGGGACAAATTCTAACACTTATTTTTAACAACATTGATTCCTTTAGGTTATTTTGGTGTATGATAACCATGCCAAATGAGTAGCTTTACTAGGATTATCACGTGATTAAATGACGTCACTCGGTCTGGCTAAATAAGCAGAATTGGTAAAAAGATGCCTAATAACAGTTAAATGCAAACCTGAAAATGTTACATACATTGATTTTTGGTTATTGCAAACGTCAAAAGCACTTTTCACACCTAATTCCAATAACTTTTATATGACTTATAGGTATTATCTCTGAATGGTTTCCATGGCAACACTTATCAAATTATAAATATGAACAATAAGACGAAAAATGTGAAAAAAAAGAAAGTGCTCGTGTAAATTGCATTGGTGACTTTCGAACGCTCGTTCTAAACTACATTGACTCCTCTTGCTTAGTTTGGTATATGATAACCATGTCAAATGAGTAGTTATACCAGGCTTATCACGTGATCAATTGCAAATGACTCGGTTGGGCTGAACACATAGAACTGGTACAAATGTGATTACTACGGTCAAATACAAGCAAATGCAAATGTAATCATGTTACATACACTGGTTTTTAGTTATTGAATATCTCAAACGTTTTCAGAGCTTATGTCAACAACTTATTTTTAACTTAAAAAAAAAGTTCTTGGATGGTTTTCATGGCTAAACTTGCCAAATGTTAAATATGAATAATTGTTCAGGATATAAGAAACTGCTTGTACATGTATTACATTGATAATTAAAGTTAGATTTCTTCGTCTTCTTCGCTGTCATCTGAGACAAACTCCTCACATCTGTTGTCACAGTCTAATAGCTTGCACACATCCGTGCACTTTAAACCATTTGCCAGGCAACTGCAGGTAGGAAGTTGACCTGACCTTGTACACGAGCAAGACAGTAGTTCTAGCACGGCTGTAGGGTTTTTCGAAGGGGCTGGGTCACCGCTCATCCAGTCAATGGCAAAGTTATCACCGTCTTCGCGCCAGCCAAAACCAATGGGGGTCGTGTCCCTTGGCAGCTTTGCCGACTTCGCTTCCAAATGGCTGCTTGGAAGTTTGCGCGAGCCGCATGCTTGAACAAGCAGTCAACACAAGGTGGTAATTGGGTGGAGTCGATTTCACCCTTCTTGGCGCAGAACAACCTGTACCTCAGCTCATTAATGTTATCAGTTCCCGGTTGAGAGCAGTAGAGCTTACATGTAAACTCTTGAAGGCTCTGAAAAAGCATATCTGATAGAACCCATTCCATCCCCAGCTACTTAAACATTTCTTGGTAAGATGTCTATTGCTTAATAAGTCGTAGCGCTGTTATCTTTTCCCTTCCAGCGAAGGCACTCACTGTGTCACAACCAGTGAAAGCATGCATACTAATTAGGCATTTGAAAAGTTCCTCTCCTACGGCTGCCACCACACTGGAGATACTGACATATCTAGTTCTTGTCTGCGCTCCACACTTGACATACATAGATGCCGAATAAAGTGATTAAACGCTAGGCAAAGCAAGAATACGTCTGTATCTTCTGATGCCACAACCACCGCCTTGGTGCCCGATTTAGCTGCATGAGCTGCATGTAGAATAAGCGAGGTATCTGCTTCTTCCTGTGTGGAGTTGAGCTCTTCAACTCTATTGGCAGCTTGTGAGGTAATCTCATAACAGTCACTCTCGCACGAAAAGTGACCTTGCCTGTCAACTTTGTTCTGTATTGATCCCGTCTCCACCCCTTTACCACAAACTCTGTGAAGGCCTTTTTATTCTTTGGATTCAAAAGGAACTTTCTTCACTGCTACACCTTGTGTTCGGATTCTTCTGCATGTAGTCGCACTAAGACCCTTAAGAGGTTTTTTCTTCGTGCGTTTTCAAGAGCTTTTTGGCGGGTAACTTCTACAAATCTTCCAGAACGAGGACCGAAACCATCTTCTGCATTGTAAATGGGAAGATTTTCTGCAGCCAGTGCCTCGACACTCCTCTTTTTGGTCTGAACTATCTGCGTTGAGTTGTGTTCCGAAATGCCTCGCGTGCACCGCTATTCCATTTACTCTATGCGATGTTCCTTCGCCCGATAACGTCTCTTCTAGACGGTCAATGTTATCCCATGCCAAAGTAGAGCCAACATGAGGCTGGATGTTATCTGGCAATGGGATTTCACTTGTTGATGTCATTTTCTTAAGGCACAGTGCAGTGTTGATTTCTTCGAGCTGGGAATAGGCGATTCAGTGGCCGCAACGATTAGGCATTTGGATGAGTTCAACGTTATCTGTCAGGGTCTTCACAGCATAGGGAAGAGGGATCTGTTTGGATGGCTTAATCTTTCCTCTCGGCTCACTCCAAACATCAGATCTTGGGCGAAGGATTTCATCGACCTCTGCACTTTTGGATGACGGTTTTTATCTGGCCACTCTTTTTTTCCGGTCTCATTCGTTTGCAAGAACGGACCCTGCTCTTTGGGAACATTCATTGCGCTCTTAGCGAGATCTGAAGGGCGGGAGACTATGACATCTCATTTTCTGTTCTTTGAATAACTTCGCGAATGTCAATAGCAGTCCGGTGTATATTTGAGCTCCGAGAAGACTGACTTGCATTGTCCTGTTTTTCCAGGAGGAGGGTTGTTATGTATTTAGGCACATGAAGTGTGTCAAATTGGCGGGAACTATGAAGACACTGGTGGTTTCTAACAAATTTTCAAAGAGGAGGACATCGCCAAATTCTACCTGGAGATTCTGTCTGGTGTGCTTCTTTGTGGATGACTTGATTTCTTCAACAACCAAAGACGTTAAATACGTATGATATAAGTAGTTCTGTCATTTCAGTCAATCTGACTTTTTTTTCGTTTGCAGGAACATCTGATCTGATGTAATCATCTGATGTAAGCATCTGGTAAGCTTCTGACTTGAGATAAGCATACTCATCTTCTAGCGATTCACCACAGCCATCGGAAGCCCCAGTGGGACTTGCCTCAGCCCTAGTATAGCCCTTGTAGCATGTTCTGTGTAACAAGGTTCAGCTGTTACGATTTCACGCGACGCAATTGCGAGAATCCTGCTGTCCTTCTTTTCCAGGGCTGATTTTCTAATCGAATGATCTCCATGCAAATTTCTACATTGTTCCAAGGGTTCCCGATTTCTTGTTCCCTTAAAGATACACAGAATATGCAAACATGTTCGTAAGTTGTGCTGGTGGTAGGGGACTCTCGGATCGAGGTCCTCTTAGTTGTCGTTGGTTGTTGGTCGTCAGTTAAGCTTGCTGCTTTGAAATTGTTTCCAAGAGCTTTCTCATGGTAAACCCGCTACGACATTTTATGTGATAGTAAATGTTGGGATTTCTCCTTGATTTAATGTCTCAGCAATATCAAGGTGTTCGTGTTAACGAACAGCAGCTGCTCGCCTCTTACAAGTGTACTTCAGGACACCTCATCTTTTGGTCTGACTAGTTCCGTATCATCGTTAGCACAGTGAATAATACATGCACAACTGGAATGTTCTGAACGTGATCGCTTTTGATCGATGTTTTGTTCTTCAGGCGTCACATTTCCTCTTTTTGTGCCACCTATTCAGTAATGCAAGGTTCTACGTCAATATTAAGACTTAACGGTTTTAAAAAGGCATTTTTAAACCGGTTTAATTTAAGCGCTGAAGTTTGTATTTATTTATTCAGGTGTTCGTTCTTCACCAAAAATGATTTTATATAAACAACAAAAGCAGCACAAAAGACCATCCGCACTGGTCATTGTAAATTAGCTTAGTCACCATATATGAATGAAATTATCTTTAGCAATGTATGAAATGACCCTCATATCAAAGGAAAACTATTATTTAATATCATTTTCCTTTTGATGCATTTCAAACTCCACATATTTCAAAATCTCTTATTATGTCATCTACAGCTACACCTTTCGTATAAAATGACGACTGATATATACTCGAACGCCTATTTCGAGGATCTGTAAGTTTCTTGTCAAAAATCGACACTATCAGCTTAATATTTAGTTAATTGATTTCTCTAAATGTTTACCTAGATGCTTACTGTTTATTTATCCCCTGAGAACATTTCTCGTTTCTATAAGGAACCAAAATCTTAGCTCAAATTAGCCCTACACACCTGTCAAGAATGCCGCCATCTTGGAATTACCCATGATGCAACGTGAATGACACCATCGGTTGTTTTTTAGTTTTTCGTGAAATCCTGACACGAATTTCAATTTTTAACAACTTCGAGGAGAAATACAAATGTTTTCCTTTTTTCCAAATATCTAAAGTACTGATAAAACGATCATGACCATATATTTAGAGGTTCTTCTTCTGAGCCCCGTTTCCATGTTGAAGCTATTTTTTTTGCGAAATTTTAAATTAAAAAATCTCACACAAAGCTACTCATTCAGAAAGGTTATCATAAAAATTTGAAAACAACTCATGCAGTAGTATCAGCTGATAACACTTAGGTTTTGTCCTTAGGTTTGGTACCGAAAAGTGGTCTGGCCCATGGACTACCTCCCCCTGTGTGGGTGTGGCTTTAATAATTTATACTAAATTGCGCAGCAGCAGGGTCTCGTTAATGGTTATTTTACTTTTATTATAGTTAGACAGTTTATATCAACACACAAGCTAAACTGATCGAATTTTGATGCAATCATAACGATATAAAACATACCGGACTCTGATTGGTTCTCAACACCTCCTGTTTTTCATCATGTTGGAGTTCGAGCAGTTAAAGTGTCTAACAACAACGTGTGGAAGAAAACAATTTTCGTGATTCGAGCGGTCTATATCAATTATTAAGTTTCTCGTTGTGATAGCCTGAGAGCAGGCTCACCTTTGAGTCCTACGCGCGAGCGGCGAAAAGCGATCCGCGATCCGGCGGGGTGGAGCCTGGTGAAGAGGCACTGGGCCGCTCGATTCCGTGCTAACGGCTCCGCCACTTGTAGTTGTGCTCTAACGGGAGCCTCCTCAGGGGCTAATTTTGTGACTGAACACTCCTCTGCATTTGATTCTCACAAGCTTTCAGAAATCGCTTTTCCAAAGTAATTTTGTCATCTGATCGCAGTCTGTGTAGGCTTCAGGGCCGGGTTGATTTCCTAACTCTGGATAAGCGTGAATTTTGTCTTCACTTTTGTAACTTTCTGGTGAGGTTTTCTGTCTATATTGTAAATAAGAACTGCAAAACATTTTTATACGAGACAAATTAATACTTTGGTTGACTTCAAATTCTGGGTTCCTGTTAACCGGCTTTCGAACAACTCGGCCTAGTTTATCTATTTTTGTTTTGTTTTGTTTTTTTTTATGTTGTTTGTTTGTTTGTTTGTTTTTTCAAATAAGTTTTAATTCAGATTTTATTCAAAAGGCAGGTTTACAATTCTTATCTGACCTGGGATGGGGACCGGGTTGTTCAAAGTCCGATTAAGCTTGAACTTGTTTTCATTTTTGTAACTTTTCGGGGGGGAACGAGGTTCTGTTTATATTCTTTGTCGTTCTGTTTAGAATTTGAATAATCTCAAACTTCACAAAACATAAGCAGTGAAAGACATTAAGTTAAATTAATTCTTTGGTTAACTTTTAATTCTGGGTTGGTGTCATAATTGGCTTTCGAACGACCTGGCCCTAAAGTTATTATTATTGTTTTTTTTTTTTGTTTTTTTTTTTTAATTTGCTTGACTCATGAACAGTACAACTTCGACAAGCCAGAACATGCCAGCAGAGACTACATAAAATTTCTTACTATTATTAATGTAAACATGCTATATGACATAGCACATTCAAAGTTGCGCGTCCATCTTTCGTGTCAGTGTTGCCTTCGCTTTCTTGTACGTTTAAGCTTCACCCTAAGCTACGGTACGGAGGTGGTTATATCTTGGGAGCGTTTTTAAGAGAACAATTATCCCACTTGCTCCTTTTGGGTATTAGATGACTATAGTCAGCTCGGCGCTACGGGCGTTCGTGGAATGATTTTTAGATTAATCATAAAAATTACAATTTCCTCGATTGTGATTGGTTTAAAAAAAACTCCTATTTTCCAGTAATTCACTCGCTAAGTTGTTATCGGACAGTTTGTTATTGGACAGTCTGTTATCGGACAGTTAAATAAGCCAATCACATTCAGAGTTGTAGTTTAAATCAAACAATCACATTCAAAGTTGTAGTTACGTGCGTGCGTGCGTGCGTGCGCTTTTGTGTTTTTGGCGCCTAATTGCCGGTAGTAGGCGCGGTGGCCTTACAATGTTTACATCTCTTTTGTAGGTATTTTAATGCAAATTTTCCCTCTCTTTCATAACTTGGCTATTCTTCTTTTCTCGGAAATTGTAATCTTTATGATTAATTGGTAATAAGACTTCGTGTCGTCCAATTCGGTCTGTAATCATACTCGTGATAAACAAATCGGACTCCCGCTGTGCGGTCGTCCGATTTTGTTATCACTTTTATGATAACCGACCGAATTGGACTCCACTCAGTCCTATTACCATTACATATCAAGTTGCTTATTGACACTGGATACCACAAGAGTGTTATTTGACTGTCTTTGTACAAGACGAACATTTAAGAGCTTTAGGAAGATGCTATACAATAGTAAGGGTAAGACGAAATTTCACTAAGACGAAAGACACCTTTTTTTAATAGTACTATGGTGACAGGATTTAATTTTACAACCCTCTAGGATATTCAGTCGTGTTCTGGCGCACTAAGTTTTTTTGAGAGTATACCTTAGTGGGATGTAAGAGTTATAGTGAACCAAACAGAAATCGAGGTTTCGAAGTGTTAGAATAAGGAAAGGACGCAAGACAACGTTTATGATGAATGGAAAGGGATTTATGAATTTTTCAATTACTTAAGATGTTTCCAAGTTCAGGGTTTTTGAAACTGCAAAGACCACAGCAGCTGAGAAATCGAAGTAGTCATGATGTTTAGTTCACATTTAGAATAAACCTGAGGACAGCTAAAAGACATTTTAAATGCAGCCATTTTCGAGTGCTTTGGGGGGAAATTTTCCCTCCTTCCCCTAAACAACGGTCTTTTATTATTAACTACTTAATAACCGAGAGTGAGGTCGTTACGGGAAAATCTCAAACTGAGGCCTTGCCGTATTGACCGAGCGATAGCGAGGTCAATACAGTAGGCCGAGGTTTGAGATTTTCCCGTAACGACCGAACGGTCGAGGTTATTAAGTTGTTTATTATATGGCTCATCATATCACTAAAGAGAAAAATCATTCGAGCGGAAGTCGTCAATTTACATCCGGCGATGCGCGCGTCTACCGATTCATTCATCGTCTCAAACCTAGGGCAAAACTACATAGTCAGTGAATTTCACCACTGTATTACGTATTCCGTTAAAAACACTCATTTCTTTACGGAAAAGTCACTGTCACAGCCTCAAAAACGTATTTTAGTATCGTGGTACCACAAGTTGATGGGGAAGTTTTTCCGACTTTTGGGGCGAAACGTCAACGGATATAGAAAAGACAGCAAGTGCTTCAAAATTGTCCAAACCAACCGTCTTTCGGTGAAAGAAGATACTAATGCTTCAGAATGCACTGCTCAAAATAAGCTTAACTCGATCTTCGCATTCGCTTTCGACAACATATCTTCGCCTTCTTCATTCTGGGATTTATGGATGAACATTTCAAGCCTTGTGAACGTCTGCAGTTATCAGAAACACTGCTACCGACAGAAACCGCCCGATTGTTTACATCTGATGATCCTGGAAGCTGATTTACACTTGCTTGTGTCAAAGCGAGGGAATCTATTTGACGAGAACTTTGACGGAGTTCAATACTTCGGTAATTGCTGTGACTAAGATGATAACTTATACGTTTCTTTGTGGTGTTCTGCTCAGGATGTATGGCAGATCTGCCGATGGTGTTTTTTACTTAGCGATTTTAGCTTTACTTAAGACTAGGCAAACTTTGATTGTTTTTCACTAGTGTCCGCCAAGGTTACCGACTGGTAAGTCATCTATATAAATTTTATTAAAGAAATATCTCTAAACTTTTAGCTACTGCTATTCTCGTACTGATTTTAATCGGCTTTCATCGCTTCAATGCGCTTGAATTTTCAGAACCGGGCTCTTCCTAATTTGCATAATCCGTAATCGGCCCGTGGACATTACGGGAGAATAATGCCCTACAATTCATTGACAATTAACCAATCAGAGCGCGCGTTATATCGGGCACAAGCCAAAGCCATATAATAATATATTTTAAGTCCTTTCCAAACGCGAAGTGTTTGGTGCTCTCAAACACGGTCAAACATTTCTTGGTGACCAAACATTTTCCCGTTTGGACACCTTGCGTGTCAGATCGTGCTTGATAAAATTTGAACAACGTCAAACATTTCATCAACCATTGTGAAACATTTTGTTCGTTCAGACACGCTCGATACCCAGCTCAACATCAACATGTTTGGTCACCAAACAACTTTTGATCGTATTTGGTCGCCAAACGTTTCCCTTTTGGACTAGGGCTTTATAGACTTCACGCACCATAGCAGCTGCACAGAAATGAACAAATATTAGGTAAACGGGACTGAATATCAAAGATTTATCGCTATATGGATTTAAAACAGAGGACTAGGCATATAAATCGTCGTGTAATTGTTTTTTTCCGAACTATCGCTGATTATAACTCTTTTAAGTCATTAGATTAATTGCTGCCAAATACAAAGTTAATATGTCGAGCACTCACGCTATCGTGTTTGCGCGGTTACTACTCAAAGCGTGCATCGAGGCAGCTCGAACTAATGATTTTGTAGCTTTTACACGACCATTAATGTTAGGTGTTTCGCAAAATTGAAGTGGAGTTGGCTTCCTATGTTCGAATTAGTACTATGGCCAACTCGAAGGCTGAATTTCATGAGCATTTGACTCGTCCAGGCGTTAAAAATGACCAGGAGATGAGCATTTGTTTCCTGGAAAGTGACCTGTCTCATGTTAATGTGGTAAGCTTTGATGAGAATGTGTCTTTTTAATATTCGACGACCTTAATGAACTTATATGAGCGAAACGAACACTTTTCAATGAACGAAACCAGGACCAACATCTGCAACATTATGTAATGAATATTGTATTTCATTTTTATAACTTAGTAACATCTAAACCTGAGACCAGCCGAAGTATTGTTTTAACAGGAGTACCCAACGACAGTTTCGAAGAAAATCCACCGTACAGTGTGCTTAACATTAGCCGAGTGTCGCTACGTCAATCTTGTTTAATATTTAACTTTCCTGGGAAAAAAATACCCGCTCTTCACCGCCAGCAAACAGGATTTTGAAGTTATCGGACTCCCAGCCAGCGCTCGACGTTGGGGTCGTCAACGAGCCAGCATGCTTTAAATTTGTCACCTAGCTAGCCAGCATAAGAAAGGTTTGCCAAAAGTTTGCCAGCATGTTCGGGTATACCATTTTTTGCCAGCCAGCGAGCGAGTAATTTCAATATACCATAGCAAGGTACATTTCCTTAAAACTATTATTATAGCAACGGATTTAGTATTGCGTACCCTGAACGCAAAAAATACGTTAATGGTTTCATTTAATTTTTACATCTGACTGGAAAAGTTTTGTAACACTTAAAAGATTACACTTACCATACAACAGTAAACAAAAGGGAAAGATAAAATGTGCTTACAGTGTTCTGATTATCCTTCAGGGATCCAAGCTTCACTCTGAAAATAAATCGTGAATTCCTTCCAAAAGAAGAGTGAAGTATAAACAATGTCCATTCGGTTAACAGGCGTAATCTAGATATTCAGTTAATGAAGATCTATTGTTGTTATTATAAGTACAACAAGCAACCTATGACTTGTTTCAAACGCTTACATACGACAAACTTTCACATTCATTTCATTTCCCACAGTTATTGTTCCAAAAACTCAACGAACCTCCATGCAAAGAAAAACTGTTTAGCTCATGAAGAAAAAGCAAAACAAGATTACAAAGCCCTCACTAGGCTTTGGCTACCAAGTGTCTGTCATTTTTATAATCAAATGAACCTACGAAACAAACAGATGTCAGTTACCTTTGTCAGTATAACATTTCCTTGGCGAAATAGCAAATCCCCGCAAAAGATTCAATTCAGAAGCCGGAAGGATTTGCAGCAAAAGCAGTCGTTATTCGTTCATCAGGCGATCGCCGCAAAGGACTCACGACAGAAGCCGCAAGGATTCGCAGCAAAAGCAATTGTTGGTTGTTCGTCAGGCGATCACCGAAAAGGCTCCCGACAGAAGCCGCAAGGATTCGCAGCAAAAGCAATCGTTGGTTGTTCGTTGCAATGAGGCGATCACCGCAAAAGACTCACGACAGAAGCCGCAAGGATTCGCAGCAAAAGCGATCGTTAGTAGTTCGTAAGGCGATCACCGCACGACAGAAGCCGCAAGGATTCTCAGCAAAAGAATCGTTAGTTGTTCGTCAGGCGAACACCGCAAAAGAGTCACGACAGAAGCCGCAAGGATTCGCAGCAAAAGCAGTCGTTACTTGTTCGTCAGGCGATCACCGAAAAAGAGTCACGACAGAAGCCGCAAGGACTCGCAGCAAAAGCAATCGTTAGCCATTCGTCAGGCGATCACCTCAAAAGAGTCACGACAGAAGCCGCAAGGATTCGCAGCAAAAGCAATCGTTGGTTGTTCGTCAGGCGATCACCGCAGAAGACTCACGACAGAAGCCCCAAGGATTTGCAGCAAAAGCAATCGTTATTTGTTCGTCAGGCGATCACCGCAAAAGAGTCACGACAGAAGCCGAAAGGATTCGCAGCAAAAGCAATCGTTACTTGTTCGTCAGACGATCACCTCAAAAGAGTCACGACAGAAGCCGCAAGGACTCGCAGCAAAAGCAATCGTTAGTCATTCGTGAGGCGATCACCGCAAAAGACTCACGACAGAAGATAGATAGATAGATAGATAGATAGATAGATAGATAGATAGATAGATAAACTTTATTTAAACACGATAATAATTAAAGCTAAAAGCTTGTGGGGTCGTGGATTTAAATTTAACTTTACTAAAAATTTAAACTTACGATTAAAATGTTTAGATTACAATTCCTAGATTTACAATGAAATTAATTATTTAATTAATTGCTAACTAGAACTATTACTAAGTTAATCTACTATATGATTACAATAAACTAACTAAAACTAGTTGTATATAAAGTCACTATGTCTGTGGCGGGTTGTCGAAGCCGACAGGGCGTTAAAGTTAAAATCTTTAAAATAGGCTCTATTTGCAACCCGCTTTCAAGGGTCGAAAAAGCTTGAAAAACTTTTATGTTGTTCGTGGTATAAAACTATGTTCCAAAGGACAGATCTCTTATATCTAAGTGAGTCTTTCATAAATCGCGAGTTAAGTCGTGGTATAGAAGAAAGTACTTTCCCTCGGAGCGAATAGCCGTGGCTGGAGTTTTCAAGTATCGATTTCATCAGGGGCTCGGGCAGGCTGTCGTTGTTTGCCTTATAAAATAGTCTTAGGATGTCGAACTTATAATACAGGGAAAAGGTAGACCACTGATCATATTTGAGCACGTCATTTGTCGACATGTCCTTGGGCAAGTTGAAAATAATTCTTGCCGCCCTACAATGTAGTCTTTCTATAGAATCAAGTATGTCGGAGTTACAACACGATCCCCACAAAACTAAACCGTATTTTACAGAGGGGAGTATTACTTTAAAATAAAAATCCTTTAGCACGCCCTCTGGAAGAAATCTGGATCGTTTCAGTAAGTTCAGCTTATTAGCAAAACTTTTCTTGGTCTCAAGTGCCTGAGGTACCCAGCTTAGATTTCGATCGACAGTCATGCCTAGCGGGCGCGTTTTTGTAACGCATATAAGAATTGAGGTTCCTAGTTGAATTGGTGCATGTGGTCCCATCGGGGGGTTCCTTTACTGAGTAGCATCACTTCACTCTTTCCTGGGTGAGGTGTTAAACGATTTGTTAGACACCACGTGTATACTTCCTTCAGGGTCTTGTTTAACTGCGCAATAGCGATGTCCATAGTTTCTCCTATACAATAAGCCGTTGTGTCATCTGCGTACATGTACAGGGACCCCGAGCTGACTGAAGCAGGAAGGTCGTTTGTAAATAGCGTGAATAAAGTCGGTCCCAGCACCGAACCCTGGGGAATGCCGAAAGACACCCGTGAGCGTTCCGACTTGACTCCGTTTAATACTGTAAATTGTTGTCTTCCGTGTAAATAGCTCTTTAGCCAGTCAAGGAGCGTGCCGGTAATTCCGAAATCTCGGTTTAACTTCATCTCCAGTATGTCGTGAGAAACACTGTCAAATGCTTTCTTAAAGTAAATAAAGGCCACGGCCACCGCCTTTCCTGAGTCTATAGCTGTTCTCCACGTTTCTGTTAAGTGCGTCAACAGTAATTCTGTTGAGTAACCGGTGCGGTATGCCCACTGCTTATTTGAAACCAAGTTGTTATCCTTGAAAACGTGTCGCACTAAGGTGTGGTTAACTTCCGATTCCATAATTTTACTTGGCACACTGAGTAGAGAAACCTGACGATAGTTCCCACACTCTGTTTCGTCATCCTTTTTGTAGATAGGTGTTAGTCTTGCTATTTTCCAATCAGAGTAGACAGTTCTACATTTAATGCTTTCATGATAGAGGCTGACTAACGATGGGACTATTGCATTTCCCGCAAGTTTTATGAGCTTTGGAGAGATGCTATCGGGGCCTGGGGACTTGTTAGTGTTGAGTGAGTTGACTTTTTCGCCTACCGACTGCGACGAAATTGTTATCTCCATGAGTGGTGGTGGTTCGTCGAAGATATCCGTAGCATTTTGGTATTCTCTTTTCCTAGGTAGTGGGAGCGCATTAGGTAGCTTTTCGCCAACCAACGCAAAATGTGAATTCATTAGGCGTGCTTTCTCATCATCAGCGACACCAGGCTGCCATCACTTCTCTTCAGAGGGCCAATATTCTTCATATGCACTCTCGAGTTTGTAGCATTACTGATCAAGTTCCAATAAGCACTCGTTTTCTTTACTTCTTTAAACATTTTTGAGAAATGGGAGGCTTTAGCTTTTCTTAGGTCCGAAGTAACTTCGTTTCTGACTTTTTTGTACTCTTGCCAAAGCAGGGGACATTTGGTCGTAGTTGCCTTCTTGAATAATTTGTATCGTCTGTTCATTTTAAATCGAATATCACTTGTTATCCATGATGCAGATGAACTTCTTATTTTAACTTCTTTCCATGGAGCGTGGTCGTCGCAGATGTTGGTGAAAAGCTTCTGCCAAGCCCAAAGAATGTCATCTGCGTCGTCGAAAACTGATGCAATATGGAATGGTGCAGACTCAATATCGCCTCTAAATTTCTCGGGGTCCAGTTTTTTATAATCTCTCGTTCTGATACATTTTGGTGGCGGCCTTTTGTTCTTTAGTCGTATAGTTGCATATATCAGATCATGGTCCGAGATACCCAAGGGAAAGGCGCCTGAAATGCTAATAAGATCTTTTCTTGTAGTGACAATAAGGTCAATTAGAGTTCGCGATGTAATAGTTGTTCTTGTCGCCTCTTGTACAACGTTTTGCATCCCAAACAGGTCGAAAACAGAGCAGAGTTTTTCTGCATTTGTGTACACAGGAATTTCCGGACTGCCTCTGTTTAAATGGTCACAGTTAAAATCTCCCAGTAAAATGATGTTTGATGATTTCAGCCAAGCCTTTTCGAGCGTAGGTCCGATGCGGTGGAAAAAATCGCACGCATCAGGTGGCCTATACATGACTGAGAACAATACAGAGTTACGAGGGAATTTAACCTGTAACCAGATCGCTTCAAGACCATCGTTGTACAAATCCTTTCGGTGGATTGTCTTCAAGTGCTCCACATAATAAAGTACACAGTCGCCTCCCTTTCGTCTTTTTCGATCAAGCCTTACAAACTTCACTCCGTTAATGTCCAGTGTCGCATCTGGGACGGTTTTGTCAAGGTGCGTTTCTGTTATGGCAAGGATTTCAAATCTGCATATTAACTGTAAACACCTTAGTTCCTCGATCTTATTTCTTAGGCTGCATACGTTCAAGTGTGCCACTCTAAGATCCTTACTTGAGTGAGTGTCCAGCTTCTGTGCGAGGTCCAATAAATGATTTTCGTCAACCTCTTTGTGTAGTTGACTGGGAGTTATTGCTGTATCCATAGAATCCGCCATAATTAGGAATGAATCATTTGAAATAGAAGAATAAGGGAGTGATTGTAATAGCGTGAAGTTCGTGTCCCATTCCGGTGTAGGATGTTGTTGACATGCTGAACAGGTCCAGATCGATGGGTCGTATGTTTGAATTTGCTTGAATTGCTTTACCGCGACCTCTCCGCACTTGATATGGTATTTAAAACCACAAGAGCTGCAGTTAAGTGATCGATGGTTGCGAGCTATAGATCTCGAGCACTTATGACATTTCGGCTTCTCGTTGTTTAGGCCAGGGTTTAAATCGACATCCCAACTAATAAACAAACGAGACAGATGAAAGGTGGAGACGCTGTTGCGATATCGGGTTATCCTACCACTGAAGAAGCCATTGGAGGAGGTCCTCGAGTAGCCAAAATGGCGCCTGTGGTTCAGCTCAAGCGCAAGTTCAGGAAGCCGTAAGCTATGTTGGTGGAGGCATTGCAATGCAATTCCCATTGAATCTTGGCCATTGTCGACAGTTTTATGCCATAGGGTCTTTTTCCTGCTGTAGCTGAAGATGATACCGAAGATTATCAGATGAGTTAGTATCACGCTTACGAAGCTGTCTCGCTTTCCCGCCATCGCCATGTTCCAGCCTCTACGTGTACTCCCCTGTCAGCCTTTTAAAGAAGGTATGGCGATCACCGTAAAAGACTCAGATTTGACAGAAGCCGCAAGGATTCGCAGCAAAAGCAATCGTTACTTGTTCGTCAGAAACCGCAAGGATTCGCAGCAAAAGCAATTGTTGGTTGTTCGTAAGGCGATCACCGCAAAAGAGTCACGACAGAAGCCGCAAGGATTTGCAGCAAAAGCAATCGTTACTTGTTCGTCAGGCGATCACCGCAAAAGAGTCACGACAGAAGCCGCAAGGATTCGCAGCAAAAGCAATCATTAGTCATTCGTCAGGCGATCACCGCAAAAGACTCACGACAGAAGCCGCAAGGATTCGCAGCAAAAGCAATCGTTACTTGTTCGTCAGGCGATCACCGCAAAAGACTCAGGACAGAAGCCGGGATGATTCGGAGCAAAAGCAATCTTTAGTTGTTCGTGAGGCGATCACCGCAAAAGACTCACGACAGAAGCCGCAAGGACTCATGACTGAAGCGATTGTGACAGAAACCAACGAATAAAATTTGGAGTAAGAGGTTGGTAAAAAACCTTTTAGCAACACACAGAGAGCTCTTGACCCAGCTAAACCGTTTCTAAGAGTTCAGCAATAGTCCTTTGAAGCCAAGAGTCACGGGTATATTCGACTGGACAAACTTTGTCAGAGTATTGTTGCAAGTTCCGTCTGCGTTATCGTAGACATCGACCAAGTTATTTAAACCGGTGAAATTGAACATCTTAATAAAGTGAGATATAATGCGTGCACTGGATTTGTCTTAGTAGTCGTGAGCCGTGATTTTCCAGAACGTTCTTTTTTTTATTTTCCGTGAAGCGTAAAATGCCAATATTATATCAGTTTTCGTGAATTGTGAAAAGGCCTTTTTGTTTTCCGTGAACGTGATCTATATCCCCAATCACCCTCTCTGCTACTTGACGAACTGAAACGACGTTTGCAATTTCGTGTGGTTCCTGTGCACGTTCTGGGTGCACAGACCTTGTCAAAGCGCCTAATTAGGAACACAACCGCTTTTGTTTGCGGTCATGTCTTTAGGCTGTGTCAAGTTTCTCATGGGTCAACTTATCTCCTGACGTTCCATAGGTCATTTGCGGCTTCTCGTTAAAGGGCATGTAAACCCAAAAAATGCTATTTTGGGGACCACATAGTCGTTTAGTACATACATGACATCTGTCAAATCTGTAGATCTTTTGTTCACTTTAGCCCGTTTTTACGTTGAAAAGTCGCTTCAAAGTTCTAAACATCCGCCATCTTGAATTGCGCAATCTAGCAAATGACGTCACGGGTGGACCTTTAGTTACGGGAAATCAAAGGTCTGTCTTGAACAAGTTGTGAAATAAGCACATGTTTACATAGTTTCTTTTGGAAAAACACCACATCTTCATTATGATAAAACGCTGTGTCGTTCAGTTTTGCAGTAATTCGAACAAAACAGGCCACACTATGCATAAGTTTCCATAAGACGCTAATTTGAGGCGGCAGTGGGTAAAATTTGTTCAAGGCGGAAATCGAGCCTAGTGAAAAGGGCCGATTTCGTAGAGCCGACGGAGCATTCGGTTATTTGCAACATTCATTTTTCTCTGGATTGTTACGAAAAAAGTTTCATGGTAGAAATGGGGCTGAGAAAGCAGAGTCCTTTACTTTCTGGTGCTGTACCGACGATACAGTCTCCAGCAGCAACAAATTCTTGCGACAAACGAAAGCGGCCTATCCAAAATGAAGGCAGCAAAAACCGGAAATGGCTGACAGTGCCGATAAAAGGCCTAGAAGAAGTAGAGCTCTTCAAAAGCTTGAGGTTAATAGGGTAAACCACTTTATCTGCTATTCTTCGCAACACAGGTAATCTCTGCTTCCTTTGAGAAACCCTGCAAAGAAACAGCAGTAGAACAATATGTGTCACGCTTGCACATCATTGAGTAACTAGAAAGGTAATTACGGCAAACCACGTTTGTGCCTTTGTATATGTTGAGCCCATTACTGCCAGTGCTGTAACATATTTTCAATAATTATGATGTAAATTAGCAATCACCTTCTTATCCCTCACTGGGTTGATGGCTTCAACCCAGTATACGTGGTGCCAAAATCGGCTGGAAAGGTGCTTCGGATCTTGTTTACAGCACAAGATGGCAGCGCAACTCGAACATGTTTACCAAGATAACCCCAGCACCAACGAACAAGCTGCCGATAGGCAATCTATCGAAATCTCCTACACGAAAAATACAGAGAAATAACTATCTACACAAGTGTTGTACTAAAATAGAACCAGTTACGGCAGAGGTAAATCTGACAATTGAACCGCGATAGTTAAAATAAAAGTAAACGTACTCGTTTCCTGTGTGATTATCTGTGCCGTGCTGCAGTTTCAAGCACCCAAACATCAAGACAGGTTGACTGAAATCCTGGATGCTAGGTAATACATTTCGTTTGTATTTCTGGCCTCTGATTTTCTACTTTTTGCCAGACTTGTCCGATTTCAGCGCAGCAAACACTTTCGTGATCAGTCGGCATTTGCTGACATACTTGACACTCGCACCTTTTAATGCACCCAAGAAAGGTAGGGAACAAAGACAACAACAAAATTTGGTGAGCTTCTATTTGCGTGCTAATCTGACTATGCGCCGGCTTCAATTGATGTTCATCTGCTAAAAATGTAATTTAATTGCAAAATGATTAAATACCAGTCTGTTTCCAAGACGGTCTGAGTTGTTGTCATCTGGTTCTGGGCTGGCTTCTTGTTGATCGTTTTGTCGGACCCTTCGTGGCTCAAATTGATACGGACGAGGCCCAGATTGTTCCACAGCCGCAACTGAATTTTCTACATCACCATCATACAAATTTACCAAATTTGAATCGCTGTCATCCGATAAAAGATCCTCCGAGCTACTCCCACTCTCCCGATCCGCCATAGAATTCTCATATGGAATCCCTATCGCGCAATGTTTGTGTTCCACCGCTTACGTCACGGCAGATGGCCATTGTTTTCACCGGAAGTGGATTTTTTCTCGTAAAAGCTGTTTTTCTCCTTAACGAAACCCAAACGAGCAAAATAAATGCCAAATTCGTTTTCTACGTTGCTGTTTGCGTCGAATAAGAAAAACTGGTATTTTGGGGTTTACATGCCCTTTAACATGATCAGTGTGATCTCGGTTCGTAAATCCTGACCCGGATCACCCCAAAGGAATTCGCCCCATTGGCCTTGGCCTTGTGTTAATATCAGGAGTACCCGTCGGATCCGCTCCGCAAAATATCCGCTCTGCAGACTAAAGTTGAGCTGGCTGGGAATTTTAGCATTAAACAGAATCTTGCTGAGAATTTAGCTTATCGAGAACTAGCTAGCTGGAAAATTTTTTTTGGTATTCAAATAGCTTACATTGTGGTTTTACTAATCAGTTCTGGCTGGAAATTACATTCCGGATGCGATCACTGACTGAAGTGTGTCACTTGACACTCTCTGACTGCTTGACCTTTTGTTTGAAAACATGCTTACAATATAATGTTAGTTGTTTATTAAAGTTTTATTTACCAGCAAACAATAGAAGTCTGTTCTGCTGTCATTTATAGTGTGAAATTAGATCGGTTTCTTTTCCCTTGACGCTCCTTTTTCCCACGGTCAGTTGCATGTTTCACCACCGTTGATCCGGTCGCGGAAAATCATCGTCTGTTCTGCTTTCATGTTCTACCTTGAGACAGCTGGTTATCTGGTGATGACGTTTGTTGGTTTCTGCAGTCTTTTCACATTTTTGCCTGAGGCCCGGTGAGACTCCAGTAACCTCGTAATATTTTGTAACTAAAACATCGTTCCGATATAATTTTGTGTCCAACGGTCGGTTTCAAGCGCGATCAGATTTTGCCGACCAGTTGTTTGAGGGTTTGGCAGCCAGAGAACTCTGAGGGCTCCACTGATAAATTCAAAGGTTCAGGTAAGAACTACTTTGGAGTTGAACTAGCTGAATCAGCCTATATATTTAATATTCAGTGATAATGTTTGAGCAATGTGTGCGGGAAAAGCCGGCGCAGGTTTTCAAACTGTATTCGCCACTGTATTGTATTTCAAACCCAACGGAAAATGCAGCTTCAGTGAAGACAGTGAAAGCAAGAAAAGGCCTAATATGTCTCAGAACTTGGAAGGGTTTTCGAAATTGTCAGTGCATTCATCCACAGTGATCCTACTTCCAAGTGTAATTTCAATTCTGTAATTTTAACGAGCAGTAAAATCCGATCCCGGTTCTGCAGTCGAGGATGACCGCTTTTTAACTCGTCGAACTTTAAAACATGAGCTATTGAAACACATTTGCCTCGTCTTGGACAAACTGACGAGATATTGAAATGATTATTTTTTTCTCGGTGTAAGAAAATATTGTTTCCATCGGTTTCTTTACTGAAGTCCGACCGCGTTCTTTATATAACTGAAGGCTGATTACCTATTGCTGCCTTTTGGTATACAAAGGCTTGCCATGTCAAAGGTCAGAAAAGACCAGAAGGCAATCATGTCGTTCCAGATTTCGTTCTTTCGGTGTCGATAGCGCCAGGACAATAATGTGTAATTTAATTTCTTATGCGTTCCCATTTGTTAACGCGCGTGTTTTTCGCACATTCAGTTTCTGTTAGAGAACAAGTTATTTTGCATGCCTGCGTTGTTACCGGAAATGGAGACATTTCGCCTTATTGTCCTTCTTTTTATGGTGGCACAGACAGTGATTTTGTGGTGGAACAATTATCGCGCGGTTCAGTTCATGTAGCTAAGCCAAAGCGCGAAACATGGCACACGAAAAAATAGGGGAGGGGCGTGGCACCAGTTCACACCATTCACTGAATTCACGCTTCTGGGTTATAGTTTGATGACGAAATGAGCGGTAAAAAATTATTCCACAATTATTTTTCTTAAACAGTTAAATCCTTGCTTCTTTGACTTGCCCCAGGGAATGTAATTTTCAGCAATGTAACATCAGTTAAAATCCACGACATTTCATTGAATTCTCTCATGAATGAGCTATTTTTGTGAACATAGTTCTTGATCTAGATCTTACATTGAGGGGCCCGATAGTATCACCAGTTTTGTATATTATTATTTGTCCGTGGCTGTATGCGTATTTGGATGCATGTGTGTGTGTGTGGACGGGGGGAGGACGCCGGTATAAGAGGGATTGTGCAGTATGTTGCATTTTCTAAAACATATCATTTTTCAGGTGTAAAATTAACTGCGTGAACTATAAGAAGCACAGCTAAAGATGCTGCAAACGTTACCCGATGTCATGGACTGGTACCCAAGAAAAGATGAGCAAATTTGTTGATGAAATCACGAGATTAAGTTTGTTAATCTTTTATGCTGATCGTCCAGTGTATATTTATGACATTACATTGATCTGATTGATACATTTTGTTAACCAGTTAACGAGTAATGATGCTGTTAATAGCAATACTTTTACGGTGAACGGCCTGTAACATTCCAACAATGCCGGGATCTTTGCTGCGAAACTTTGCACTTAACTGTGTGAAACTTTTACGGTGAACGGCCTGTAACATCCCAACAATGCCGGGGTCTTTGCTGCGAATGTTTGCACTTAACTGTGTGAAACTTTTACGGTGAACGGCCTGTAACATCCCAACAATGCCGGGGTCTTTGCTGCGAAACTTTGCACTTAACTGTGTGAAACTTTTACGGTGAACGGCCTGTAACATCCCAACAATGCCGGGGTCTTTGCTGCGAAACTTTGCACTTGACTGTGTGAAACTTTTACGGTGAACGGCCTGTAACATCCCAACAATGCCGCGGTCTTTGCTGCGAAACTTTGCACTTGACTGTGTGAAACTTTTACGGTGAACGGCCTGTAACATCCCAACAATGCCGGGGTCTTTGCTGCGAATGTTTGCACTTAACTGTGTGAAACTTTTACGGTGAACGGCCTGTAACATCCCAACAATGCCGGGGTCTTTGCTGTGAAACTTTGCACTTAACTGTGTGAAACTTTTACGGTGAACGGCCTGTAACATCTCAACAATGCCGGGGTCTTTGCTGCGAAACTTTGCACTTGACTGTGTGAAACTTTTACGGTGAACGGCCTGTAACATCCCAACAATGCCGCGGTCTTTGCTGCGAAACTTTGCACTTAGCTGTGTGAAACTTTTACGGTGAACGGCCTGTAACATCTCAACAATGCCGGGGTCTTTGCTGCGAAACTTTGCACTTAACTGTGTGAAACTTTTACGGTGAACGGCCTGTAACATCTCAACAATGCCGGGGTCTTTGCTGCGAAACTTTGCACTTAACTGTGTGAAACTTTTACGGTGAACGGCCTGTAACATCCCAACAATGCCGCGGTCTTTGCTGCGAAACTTTGCACTTAACTGTGTGAAACTTTTACGGTGAACGGCCTGTAACATCCCAACAATGCCGCGGTCTTTGCTGCGAAACTTTGCACTTAACTGTGTGAAACTTTTATGGTGAACGGCCTGCAACATCCCAACAATGCCGCGGTCTTTGCTGCGAAACTTTGCACTTAACTGTGTGAAACTTTTACGGTGAACGGCCTGTAACATCCCAACAATGCCGGGGTCTTTGCTGCGAATGTTTGCACTTAACTGTGTGAAACTTTTACGGTGAACGGCCTGTAACATCCCAACAATGCCGGGGTCTTTGCTGCGAAACTTTGCACTTAGCTGTGTGAAACTTTTACGGTGAACGGCCTGTAACATCTCAACAATGCCGGGGTCTTTGCTGCGAATGTTTGCACTTAACTGTGTGAAACTTTTACGGTGAACGGCCTGTAACATCCCAACAATGCCGGGGTCTTTGCTGCGAAACTTTGCACTTAACTGTGTGAGACTTTTACGGTGAACGGCCTATAACATCCCAACAATGCCGGGGTCTTTGCTGCGAAACTTTGCACTTAACTGTGTGAAACTTTTACGGTGAACGGCTTTAAACATCCCTTCAATGGGTATTTATGAAATTTTTACGGCAAACTACCTCTAGGAATGTGAGTGTCTTTGGTTGTTTAGCTTTCAAGTTAAATTAATTTTGTGAAAGTTGTGTTGACAGTGCTTTGCAGTCTTGGGTAAGGCATGGATCAGTGACATGGACTGAGATGGATCACCAACATTCAAGGTATGTATTATCAAGATTTTTTTTACTCCTTTTATGATAAAGATTCCAATGTGGTTTACACACTTTTATCTCGCAATTCTAGAGTGGGAAGCTCAGAGAAGACAGTTGTCCAAAGAAAAAGAAAAACACGTTTTTCAATACTTTTGAGGTAAACATGGTGTTACTAATCAGCACTAAACCAGCTCCCTTTGGTTGTTTTAAGGAGCTGGCATAACCCTTTATTTTTCAAAAAAATCATTAGAAATAATTGTAAACTACTAAATCGGGGCAAACATATTAAGTGTGTTGCTGTTGTTGAAATTACAATCATTATTGGGCTAGCAATGTAGAAGTAAGGCCGATATGTAGTAGTAAAGGACTTCAATATTATTTTTTGTTCATTTCCCTTACAGCGTTATATAAAAGTAATTTTGCAACAGACATTTCTTTGAAAGTGAAGAATGATCATCGCAGTTAATTTTCAAATTTAAGCAATTGGAAAGAAGAAGCCTGAAAAAAATCAGGGCTTCAACGGGATTCGAACCAGTGACCTCCGCGATACCGGTGCGATGCTCTACCAACTGAGCTATGAAGCCACACATTGGGAGCGAGGTCAATTAGTTGAGTTCATATCTTCCCGTGAGGAGTGAAATGATGTGAAGTTCATTGTGAAATGTGGTTATTTTTGCCGCTATGAGCAAAATCTACACTTTGATTATGTTATCACTTAAAAACAATACAACTTACCATTTATGTCTTAAGCGGATTGGACAAGGTGTCTCCCAGCACGTTGTTTTCCAATACTTCAGATGCCTTCCAATAACAACCGCAGTTCATATATGAATTATTTCATATAAACTTCACATCAGACATTTCTTTGGTGAAAGCAAGTTTGATCTGAATGTCTAGAAGGATTAGAGGGATCTTATTTTAAACATAAGTGTGAATCGTTTTAGATGTCGGAACGTAAAGTGCCAAACTGTCACACGTATGCTGAACCTGGAAGGCATCTGAAGTATCGGAAAACAACGTGCTGGGAGACACCTTGTCCGATCCGCTTAAGACATAAATGGTAAGTTGTATTGTTTTTAAGTGATAACATAATCAAAGTGTAGATTTTGCTCATAGCGGCAAAAATAACCACATATTGCTAATTTATCTCTAATAATAGTCAACAGACAATAGGCTGTTGAATAAAGGTCCTAAACAATGCGTTTGTTTTTAATCTAGGTCAAAACGCTGGCCAGAACATTTTTTCGCCTATAATTGCCTTGCGGGCATTTACAATGTTACCCTTTACTGCTGGCTGGCTACTTGGCTACTTGCCATTTTTCTAGCTCGGTATTCAAAATTTTCATTATGTCTGGCTGGGAGTTTTATGAAATAAAGTCGATCTTGCTAGCAGTGAAGAGCGGATATTTTTTTCCCAGGAAAGTTAATTATTAATGGTAATTGACGTGGGAGAACAGAATTAGTGCTTGGGAAGTCACATATTAAATTTCCAGTTAAAGTGTCGTTGGGTACTCCTGTAATATGAGCGAGTGAACATGCCAAAAAAAAAGGAGTTTCTGCCTTTACGCCCGCCCAATACCACAGGCGACAGATGCCTGCCAAATAATCTAGCAAAATTATTATCCAGACGTGCGCTCTTTAGTCAAAGAATTTTAAACTGGCAGAAGTGTCCATTTCGATATACAGTTCATCGATAGATCATTCATTACATGACTCCAGTTAATTCACGGCACTAGCGTGCAGAATGAAACCTATGCCTCAACTGGTAGGTCAACGACGGATTCAAATGAAAGCTGTTTTGGATCGCGTTTATTACCGGAAATTCACTTGCTTGGCGCGATCAAACACATCGCGCGTTATGCCTGTCAAATTGTACTTTGGCAATATTTTCTGGACACTTGCTTAGTAGTTTGCTTTTCACAATTCTAAAACAGTGTTTTCAAAATGACAAACGATCGCGAGTTCTGTAATCCTTCGCAGATTTTTGTCTTCTTTAGGCTTCGAAAGATCCTCCGGTTCCTGGTACGGAAATTCAATTATCACATGATTACACGCAGAACCTACAGGTCCGACCAGCTAGCCTTGTGAAACACAACCAAAGGCAACAAATGATATATTTTTGCTCAAAGAAAGCCGCACAGAAAGACGAAAGTTGTTTGCTTCTCAACTACAAACTGAAGGAAAGTTTAAGAAGGTAAAATCTTGAGTTCTTTTAACTGACAAAGATTTTAATAACATAGACAATTTTAACATTTTACTTATTATGCCAATGAAATACATTGCATGATTTAACTACAGTTTCCGGGCAGCAACGCGCGATAGTCCCTTGCATTCAATGCACCCAATAAGACTGAAAAAGAGGGCAAACAATTGACCCTCGTCGTCCAGCAACTTTCGGAAAACTACATCACGCAAAGTTGCACTGATTTAAAGCAAAACAAAAAGGCTATCTTTAAAACGGGGAACGGGGAATCGGGGAATCGGAGAATCGGGGAATAGGGGAATAGGGGAATAGGGGAATAGGGGAATAGTCTCTTTTCTCTTTTCTTAATTCTCTCTAGCCTTTGAAATGACTCAGAATTACTGTAAACGTAAATTAACTCCCGGCAATCTTGAATCGCCGATACATTAATAAGTTTAGGGTCGCAAAATAAAAGCATTTCTCTCAAAGAGACAGCAAACAGTGTGGAATGAGTTCACCAAAAGCAATTCTCTCAAGGAGACAGCGAACAGTGTGGAATGAATTCATCCGGCGGCCATTTCCGGTGAGCAACGCGCGATAGTCCCTTGTTTTCCAGAGGAGAAACATTAGCTCGTTATGCTAGTACTGAACCACGATTAAGACATTTAATGTACCCAATAAGACTGAGAAACAGGGCAAACCATTGTCCTTCGTCTTCCGGCAACTTTCGGGAAATTTTCGATTAAACAAATTTGCAGATTTATAGCAGCCCAAAAGTGCTATGAGCGAAACGATGAGTGTATGGTACAATGAGATCACTTTACTCGATTACTTTAGCATCAAGAGAGAAAAGTTGACCACCTATGCAGACGACTGACACATATAAACAGAACATAATGCCTATCCTTTATCCAGCTGATTTGTTTGTCTGCGCCAAGTCCCTTTCACAGCAGATCTCAGATTTGGCAGATCTCGTTTCTTTCCTTTACCAGCGGAGCCCTCGAAATAACTCAGAATGACTGCAAAATAGGAATGTAACTGAACACCTTAGAGTCTGGGTTCTTATGCCGCCGATACCTTTTTAAATTTAGTTGTCTATAAATGAAAGAATTAATGCAAAACAGACAGCGAACAGTGTCACTGATTCCAGTACAATGTACCATCACTGCCCCGTGTGCAAGCAAGAGAATTATGGGAATGAATTTACCAATCTTTAAGTTGCTTTCCACTGTTTCTTTATAACTGCTGACTGCTTGCGCTGGGAGTAAGTACGACCGCTTGCGGTTCATCGTCTCACGTTTTTTAGGTCCCAGGAGGGGATTGGTTGCTTTTTCGAAAAAGTCACAGCCAGGAAAAACAAACAAGTCACGTTTTTTCCAGCTAGGGACAGTGTTTTAAAGAAGTTTTTAGCCAGCCAGACGCTGAACGAAAATCCCAGCCAGTAAATGATCTAATGCTAATATTTCCCAGCCAGCGTAATTACAGTCTGTCGAGCGGGTTTTCTGTCGAGCGGCTCCGTCGGGTACTCCTGTTTTAAATATATGACCTTGTGTCAGCCTTGCAGTAGTCATTGACTAGCTTATTATCGTTTTACTTTTCAAGTTTGGCTGATTAGATCTCCTGTGAGATCCAACGTTCAATCAAGCTGGACCTTCGTTCAGAGTTTTGCAGTTTATAGTACTTACGTTTTTTCATGTTGAGTAGTCCACATTCAACCGACATCGAGTTAAGTTTAGATTAAAGTTGTGCTCTCTACAGTTTTCTTGTTTATTTTAGTATATTGATCTGAACTCTGAGTGGGATGTGAAATGCACATAAACTTGGAAAAAAAATCCCAAATACTCGATTTTGATAATCTTAAACGATTTTTACCCTGTCTTTTGTTTACACTTTTGCTTCCTGATTGAAAAGATAACGAAGGGAAAGAAATCCCCGGAGCTCGTAGGAGCACATGTTTATGGGTGGACTTTTTTTGGATCAACACTGAAAATGCTTGCAGAAGAGGCTACTTATTTTGATGCATTTTACGTGCAATATATATAGAGACAAGCAGTTCCACATCGGAAAAGAAGTGTTGTCTCATAAAAAACCTTACCTATAGCGTTGAGCGAAATGCAATGAAAAAGGTCTGTAAGCTCGTACGACTTGAATACATGCAAATTTTCCCAGCGGGCAGACAAATATCAACGTCAAGATCTGGATGTGTCTGTTTGTGTGTTGGGCGGGAGGAAGGGAGGGGGGGAGTAGTCTATTAATCTTTTTGGCAGCAGTGTCCTGTGTGACCCAAGAACCCTTAGCCTTTACCACTCCATGTTCAGCCGCAATTTTGCCACCCTAGCTATTCTGTAATATGTCTGCAACGAAAGCCAACGAAAAAAGCCTACGCTTTCTGAGATAAGTGCGACCTTGCGTGGTATGAACCTCGCTTGTTTTACCCCAATAATTGGAAGTTCGTCAACATGTTTCATCTCTAGATTACTTAATCCACGAGTTTGACCATAGGTGTCCTTTGATTTTAATACATCATCTGTGCATAAACACCAACATAAGCTGTTTATTGACGTAAAAAGCTGATCCTAAAGTTTAAATTGTGGCACTGTTAGTACTTAACGTGTTCAACGTGTTCACTAAACGTGTTCACAAACTGAAACAATGTGCAAATCTAATACTAAATGACTCTCATTACTCGTAGGCTTTGGTAGATTGTGCTAGCATAATTTTTAGCATAATTTTTAGCATAATTTAGAAAAACGAGCATAATTTAAAGCTTTTATTTCAGTTTAGCACTGCTAGCATAATCCGAGCTTTTATGCCTTGAAAACAAAAAAAAACCCATCATAGTTCTAGAATAATTCAGTTTGTACTTTACTTCTGTATTGTTATTGGAAAATATCGAGGTCTGGAAGACTCTAGCTAGGTCACCCCGTACATATCTGAGAGGCTGAGACTCTCCTCAGGCCACCACGCTTATGGCTCGGCGGCTCGGCCCCTCAGGCCTTAGATCAAAGATGGCGTCGTCCTCGAGTACATCCACTGATTCCACTCCCAGCACTTCCAGCACTCCCAGTGCCGTACCGAGAGCTTCAATCTCTAGAGAACGTGTTCCTAAAAGTAATACTGGAAAGTACAAGGAAAGAGGTAACTCAGATCCAAAGAACATGAGTCTTCGTGATCGAATCGAAGAATTTCCAGAGGAAAATTTGTGTCTTCGAGGTGGAAAACTGTTTTGCAATGGGTGTAAGGAGATATTGAGCTCTAAAAAGAGCATTCTCAAAAACCACTTTGCTTCCAAAAAACATGCCGCAGGCAAAGAGAAGTTAAAAGTGACAAAAAAGCGAGATCAAACGATCGAAGAAGCACTTCGTAAAGAAAAACACAACAAGGATAGCACCTTGCCAGTCGAGGGGAGAGCATACCGTTTACAGGTGGTAGAGGAGTTTCTTAAGGCTGGAATACCCATACGTAAGATGGACAAACTTCGAACGCTTCTTGAAAGGCAAGGCTATCGGCTGAGTCACAGTTCGAACATGATGGATTACGTAACGATAATATACAAGCAGGAGATTGAGAGAATTAAAGCAGAAATTCGCCAAGGAGTATCAACAAGGGACGTATCTGTCATTTATGATGGCAGCACGAGACAGGGTGAAGCGATCGTGATCCTGGTCCGTTTTGTCGGTGATGATTGGAATATCGTTCAACGACTGATCAGAATCGATATTTGTGCCAAGGCAGTGAATGGTGACCAGCTTGCTCAAGTGCTCAACGAGTGTTTAAGTATCGAGTACGGTGTGAGAGGAGAATCTCTGATAGCTGCAATGAGAGATGGGGCCAGCGTAAACCAAGCTGCGTTAAATCGCATCCAGTTTATATTCCCTAAGACATTCAATGTTGTTTGCTTCTCTCACACTCTGGACAATGTCGGTAATCATTTTGTTATCCCCAATCTGACAGAGTTTGGCAATCTGTGGATCCGCTTATTTTCGCAAAGCCACAAAGCGGGACTAATGTGGAAGGAACTGACTGGACGTAAGCCGAAAAGTTACTCCGAAACTCGCTGGTGGTCCCGATGGGAAGTGTACAAACAGCTTATGGAACAATATGGTGATGTACAACGATTTATAGATGACATGGTTAGAGAGAAGGTTGCTCCTCAGACCTCGCGTCAGTTGGCTGATTTCTTCGCAGATCTGAATAAGGTGATCAGTCTCAAGCTTGAACTAGCAGCACTCATTGATGTTGGCGAAGTATTTGTTAAGGCCACTTACGTTTTAGAGGGCGATGGCCCTCTTGTTTTGTCATGCTTTGAGACATTACAAGGAGTTTGCAATGCATGTCAGAATGTACATTTACCCAATGTCCATGCCGTAGCTGTAGCTATAGTCGACGCTGATCCCGCACAGAATGTTGCAGCATTGGAACAGGAGGCCAAAAGGAGTGTCCAGCCTGCAATTGAGTGGTTTTTGCGTAAATTTAATGTGGAATTGCACGACACGTTGAGCACATTCAAGGCTGCACGAATAATGTGTCCGGTAACTGTGCAGTGGCTGCGGCCGACACCAGCAAATGTGGAGGCTCTACGGCAGTTTCCGTTCTTGGACAGTAACGATGTAATTAATGACCTCGTTACGGAAATGCCCAACTATCTTGCCGCCGCACAAGACGTCATAATGGCATGCGAAGAAGATAAAGTGAAGTAGTGGAGGCAACAATCTGATAACCTACCCCATTGGTCTTCTGCAGTTATGAAGGTTCTGCTGGTGCAGCCCTCGTCTGCAGCCGCTGAACGAGTATTCTCTATTCTTAACTCATCGTTCAATGATTCACAAGAGCATGCTCTCGTGGACTATTTACAGGCTTGTGTAATGCTTCAGTACAATAACCGATAACAGAGAGATTAACAACATGCATAGTTGTCTTTATACTAAACTGAGGGCTTTGCCTGGATGGCGTCTAAAACAAGTATATACAAGTAACTTTCTGACCCGGATTCAGAACCCAGAAATGGTTGATTTGGATATCATTTGGCTTTTCGAGGTGCGCACATGCGTATTTGCCATGCTGAAGACTGTAAGACTGGAAGGTGGACTGTCTGAATGTTCATTAAAGTCAAAATTGATAGAGTTAAGCTACTGGCGATCTTTATTTTCCTTAAAATCCAAGTAGCATAACTTCGGTGACAGAGAGCATAATTTTCAGAAAGTAGCATAATTTTGGCATAATTTCTACAAAATATGAGCACTGCTAAAAGCATAATAAGCTTTTTTTTTCGAGCACAATCTACCAAAGCCTAATTACTCGTCCACAACATGGGTGGGAGCGCTTATTTTAAATTTCGGCCGATAGGAGGGGGGCTTATTGGAAGTGGGCGCTTATTCGAGGTTGGGGGGAGGGGGTGGGAAAGCTAATTCCAGGATTTACGGTGAATCAAGGTACCAAGGAATTCATGCATGGGATTAGGTTCATGAGACTGAATATCAAAGAGTCATTGCTACATACATGGATTTGAAAAGAAGAGGAGGCGGCTAAAATCGCCGTGTAAATTTCCTACAAAGTTTTTCGAAGTGTCGCTAATTATAACTCTTTAAGTCACTAGTTAAAATTGCTGCCAAATGCAGGTTAAATATATCTAGCCCTCTTCCATCAACTGAAAGCCATAAACAGGTCAACATCACGCATGCTTGCAGCTGCTGAGGCTAATTCACGATTCATTGACATCACGAAACTAAAAGCTAGTGGATATTAGACTGATCCTTATGTTAAAGAGGTTTTAACCTATATACTATGAACTACAGGCTGGTCTCTACATTGCAAAAAATAAATAAATAAATAAATAAATAAATAAATAAATAAATAAATAAATAAATAAAAAAAACTGATAAAAGTAGAAAATACCTATCCTTTACACTGTCAGCGATGATAAATTATTCCGAAGACAGCTGACAGTTAATTGCGGTTTCACGGTGTTCAGTATATTTATGGACTACCTGTTAAAAGGCAACAAAGTCATCTGGTAAATAAGTGTGGTTGTAATGGTTTTATACAACCATCACGAGTTGTCAAAAAGGCTAACATGTCAACTTCAAACTGAAATTTTTCAATGACGAGGAGTACATTAACTTATCATAATAAAATGGTTTTGTGAACCTTCACTTGAAACACTTCGTATTACAAGCCAGCCTAAATAGATAAGATGCATTGTTCTTGTTTTTCTTAGGTTAGGAAAAGAGTTTAAAGTGTTTCAAACGGCTCAACATTTTATTTAATTGTTATCTTTGCGCTTTAAAATTGGCAAAATAAATTTATTCGCATTTCTGCGTTGCCTTTGGGGATAACGTAATGTATTCATGTGTTATTCAGTTTTCGCCAGTGCTTGTTAACAGCTGGTAATTAAGTTTCTCCAGTTTCTACCGCGGTTTGCCTAGCGTTTCACTCATTGTGAGCTTCTGAATTATTATTCTGAAGAGTTTAATCCTATTCGACTCGTCACAGTTTGTAAGTTCAATCTTGTGTAGTTATATTTTTGTATTTAGGTATTTTGTCTTGTTTACTTTTCAGCTGAATCAGACACTCACTGACTCATTCACTCACTGACTCACTGACTCACTGACTCACTGACTCACTGACTCACTGACTCACTGACTCACTGACTCACTGACTCACTGACTCACTTACTCGCTCACTCTCGCGCGCTTACGCGCACAATGATTAAAGCTGTGCATTCGAACTGTGGTGTTCGTTTTCTGTAGCGTCTACCTACATTCCGTAATGTATGATGTGTAGTTCATTTTTAATTCAACCTGAGAACATCGAAAACTAAAAAATGCAAATTGTATATATCTAGCACTCTTCCATCAACTGAAAGCAACAAACAGGTCAACATCACGCATACTGGCATATTGGCATAACGAAACAAAAAGCTAGTGGATATTACGCTGATCCTTTGATAAAGAAATTATACTATGAAGTACAGATTGGTCTCTGCGTTAAAAAAAGAAAATAAATAAATAAATAAAAAGGGAAAAAACCCTCTTATGCTGTCAGCGATCATAAAATTAATATGGAGATAGGTGACAGTTTAAGGAGGTTTCATGTTATATTTGTGGACTACCTGTCAAAAGGCGAGTAAGTCATCTGGTAAATAAGTCCAGCTGTAATGCTATTATACAATCATCGAGCTTTGTCAAAATGAACGAATGAATGAACGAACGAACGAACGAACGAACGAACAAACGAATGGACGGACGAACGAACGAACGAACGAACGAACGAAAGAATGAATGAATGAATGAATGAATGAATGAATGAATGAAAAGTATTTATTAAAAAGGTTAGGCACAGCATACGTGCGAAGGGTTAACATGTCAACTTCAAACTGAAAATTCAACGACGAGGATCACATTAACTTATAAATAACATGAGTCAAAGCATGATAAACTGCCTTAATAAATCTTATTTGAAATACCTCGTTTCACAAGCGAAATAGATAAGATGCATTTTTCCTGTTAGGTTAGGAAAAGATTTCTTGTATGAAGAAGGACATTCGTGTTATTGATATTTCAGCTGATGAAAGTAGAAATATTTTATTCTGTTCTGACTAGTGCTCTGAGTTATCAGGGGTTTACTAGAAAGGTTAAGTCTGCATACGAGCCACGTGGCCCATCTAGCCGACGCTTACCTCTGGTTTCAGTAGAATGAAGCGACTAGGAGTGTTTCAACCCACCCCCTCCCTCCCCCCCCCCCCCCGAAAAAAAAAGTGGATTATTTTCTTAGAAATCATAGCAACATCACCTTCTGCTTGGTTTCTTTTGGCTATATAGCATTTCTTATATTCCATCATGTCGCTCGCGCGCGATTGGTCTAAACTCGTCACGTGACTGAATATGCCGCGGCTAAAACTGGGTAATATCCGAGTGATATTCGCGATATTCAAAGTTACGCGTGTTACGAAAAATATTTACAATATAATAAACACAAGAGCCTCTTTTTGGCGAGAAAATATTCTTTGATGTTTGTCCTTCTTTAAACCTTACCTATAGCTGGTTTTCACATGACGTCACCAAAATTCGAACTACCAAACTATTGATCTTCCTGAAATTTTACTTAAATGATGTATAAGAGCAGCTGAAAACTATTATTCATACAAATTTTCGCTCCGAATGGGTTCTTGGCTTGGTGATAAACTACACTTGAATTTCTACGCTTTTGCGTGACGCGGCATTTACATGACGGCCCTGAGAGCTGTCATGATGGTTAAAAAAAGTGACTTATTTCGGGAAACTTGGCTATCTGAACAGTTCATGTCTTAGAAAAAAGTATTATTTTAATGTTTTAGAGCTCCTCGAGGGATAAATTCGCGCTTTTGTAGTAAAACTCAGTAACAGGTGTTTCTGTTGGTTTCCGGCCGCCATGTTGGTGCCCATACGGATGGGCACCAGCATGGCGTATCCATACAAATCTCTATAAATTTGGGTAAAAAATTTCTCCGCATATCTCGCATAAGAAAAATTGCTGTGACCAGAATTTTGGCGAGTCTTTGCATATTTACCTTCTTTCATTTCCCAGATTCTGGACTTTATCTATCGACCGGTTTTGATTTTTATTTTGGTCTATTTTGAATTGCGTGACACTGAAAACCAGCGATTCCTCGAGGTTCATAGTTTTCCTGAAGCCTCGCTCTCGAAAACTGTCCGCTCCTCGGAACAGATCATGTCCTTGGAAAAATATTCGACTCTATTTTCGCGCCAAATGGTGGCTATTGTTTATATATCCAACGCGCGCTCGTGGGAAACTTCTTAAATATATGAACTGCAAGCTGCTTATTGACTCCAGATGCCACAAGAGTGCCTGAAGATTGACTGTCTTTGGACAAAACGGACGTTTAAGAACATCAAGGAGAAGGTAGAAAGGTAACGGTAAGACGAAATTTCACCAAAAAAGGCATTTGTTTTTAAATAGATCTACCTTAAACTATCACCAAAGTTTGGTTACAACATACCGGCCAACAATGCCTGGATTTAATTTTACATTCCCCTAGGATATTATATCGTGTTCTGTTGATTCTATTTTCTGTTTATGAAAATGCCCTAGTAAGGTATAAGCGTTATATAGTTAACCAAATAAATATCGAGGCTTCCATGCATTGGAATAGGGGCACTCGTCCATCGCCTGAAAGCAATAATCAGGAAAACATCACACATTTTTGCACCTGCTGAGGCAAAAAATGAAATAAAGTAATAAAATAAAATAGAACTACTTTCTTCCTTGCACTTTCAGTGCATGATCAGTGAATGTCGCCCCATGTTTTTGAAAGGCTATTTAGTCATCCGGCAAAAAAGTGAAGATGGAATGGTTTTATAGAAGTGTCGAGCGTTGTCAATTCAAACTGCGATGACGAAGTGTACATTAACTTATCGATAACATGAGCCGAAGCATAATAGACTGTTTTTCATAACCCTTTCATTTGGTACCACAAACATTTTTAGGCTCTCCTTAGCCGAGGAAAAGATTCCAAAGTGTTTCAAATGGCCCAATGTTTAATTTGTTATCATTGCGCTTTATAATTTGCAAAATGAATTCGTAAGTATCGCGTTCATCTCATAGTTTTCCCGTTACGATAGAGAGACGACTTGCATTATAACGCAGTATCACCGTCTCCTTTTTGCCGCGCGTGCAAATTCGTTCAAAACTTCAAATTGACATCGCGGTGCTTAAACGGGTTTCCCACGTACACTTGAAATTTAAAAAGGAGCTTTAAGTCGACGATGGAAGGTAGGTAACGCGCTAGATAGCTCACGCGGGATGGCGAAACCGCTTTTTGAAAAGTCAGTTTTTGATGAAGTTAAATTTGTCTCAATTCGTCGACAAATAGGAAACAACATGGCGTGCCAATACCCATAACAATTCTTTGCACGTACTAGGAATTTATGTTTTAACCGAATCAAAATTAGTGTCGGTCTTTTTCGTTTAGTTTTCTCAAATTATGGTTAAATCGCGATATAAAACTAAATGCGATTTTGAGACGAGATTACCGCATTATATTAGTGACGTTGGAAGAAAACATATTTACAAGCATATGTTTTCTCCAAACAATACAAGCTGCTGGTTATTAACAACAGATGCAATAAAAGTGTCTGCAATTTGAAGAGACGTACGGACGTTTAAGAACATCAAGGAAGAACCACAAAGGCAAAAGTAAGACTAAAGCGAAGGACACTTTTTCCCCCTAGATTCGCTTTTAAGTAACCCATAAGGCTGGTTAAAACATGCCGGCCACTAATGCCGGGATTTAATTTTACATCACCCTAGGATATGCCATCTTGTTCTGTCGCTTCTAGTTTCTGTTTAAGAGAATACCCTAGTGGGGCATGTGATATATTGAACTAAACGAAAATCGAGGTTTCGAAAGGTTAGAATAAGGAGAGTACGCAAGACACCGTTTATAATGAATGAAAATGGCTTTCTTCTGACAGGTGACTTGTCGACTGTGTTAGCATAATTCTTCGCATAATTTAGCCCTGAGCTTGCTCTACAAGGAAATATCATGTTTGTTTATTATGACGTCATATGACGCCATTTGACCGACCATCTTGGATCCGCCGTCTTGGATTTCACTATTATTAAACGGAAATTAATAGACAAGCAAGCCAGAATGCTTAGAAATGTAGAAAACGACGGATGCTAACGGCGTTATTCCTTGTTTTGTCTTCATTCGCCCAGTTCTGTCTTTATTTTGCTTAAAAACCAAGTAGCATAATTCTGATGCGAGGAGCATAATTTAGAGAAACGAGCATAATCCGGGCATAATTTCCAAAAACAATTTGAGCAGTGCTAGGAGTATAATCTGCCAATTTTGCGAGCGCAATCGACAAAAGCCTAGTCTGTAAACTCTGAGGCATATTAATATAATTTTGAAACAGTTTTATTCTACGAACAGAAACACTTTCGAAACGTCATGATCCTTACACAAATAAACAAGGTTGTAAAAGCAACAAGAAATTGTACATCGAAAATTTCACAGAAATTTTTATATATAATGTTTTTTTATTTCGTAAGGTGCTTGGCAGTCAAAGCACGACATATGTCGCGCGTGAGGTTTAGCCATTTAGAAAAGAAAAGAAGAAGATATATTAAGATAACGAATAACATGTACAGACACTCGCATTTATCCATTTTGTTGGTCTTTTGAATAAAATAACTCTTTTAACTAATTCACATGTAGAAAAGGTGGATTTGCTTGATGCTATTAGCATTATATTCAAACTCACACCACGCCTTCAGGCACTAAGAGATATTCGCCTTCTTACTTAATTTTCATTTTATTGTTCAAACTAGTTTTTAAACATCTCCCCATTGAAATGAAATTTTTAATACGGTTAAACAAGAATTCAACTATATCTTATGGGAAGAAAGTACTTTAAATGGTTTTGCATTCAAGAATCTTTTGTAAGAGATTGGGCGTTATATTCAGTTTCAAGTAGAAGGGGCTTGAGTAATTATTGAAAATATATATATATTAGTGTTTAAAAAACACTTCACAGACTGGACGCTAGACATTGATGGGTTTGTTTGTTTATAAAATAACAGTAAAGAGGAGATTGTTTGAAAAGCAGTCTAAGTTCCAAAGCTAATACACCTGATGTTTCTCATTAACTCAGTGGTCCCGGCGTTTTAAGTTGATATCTCCGAAAGTGATTCAAACATGATCTTTTGAATGTGTAAATAGTGTCCCCACTTGGTTTTTCTAAAGCTACAATTGTAGATACCCTTTAACAAATAAAGTCTTTCATTAATTCATTCATTCATTAATTCATTCATTCATTCATTCATTCATTCATTCATTCATTCATTCATTCAATATGAAGTGTTTGGTGTTCAGTTTGAACCACCCTGGCGTCGCCATGTTCACTTTATGACTGTAATTATGATGTTTAGGCAAGCAATCGCAGACAGTGATCCTTCTGGTATACGTTGGAGACCGATACAACGCATTATTATTATTTTTTTTTAATAAAGTACACCTTTTTTCAAAAAAATAATAATGCGTTGTATCGTATTCTTTTCTATTTATCTTTTTATTTTATTTATTTATTTATTTATTTACTTTTTTTTTTGCAGCTCTCTCTACTTGTGTTGTGTTCTCACCATGAACTTCAACAGCTGGAACTGGTTCTGGAGTGTTTGTTTCGGAGTGACAGCATTTGTAATCATTATTAGTAACTCCTTGTCAATTGCAGTTCTTGTCAAGCGAAGGTTTCGCAAACGTTCTCTTTACCTGCTAATCGATTTGGCAATAGCTGATCTCCTGGTTGGATTATTTGCAATACCGATTTATATGATTACAGTCATCTCTGAAGGCAAATTTGTGCCACTAGTCGCTCTTGATGGCGTCGATATGTTTACAGGTCTCTCCTCCATTTTCACACTGACTGTTATTTCTCTTGAAAGACTCTTTGCCATCAGTCGGCCACTTCGTCATCGGCAGTTATCCTCACATAGCTACGCCATTGCCATAGCAACGCCATGGATCCTCTCCCTCGCGGTGACTTCAGTTCGAGTGTTTCAGCACTATTCAATCGTGACACATCACCAGTTTTTATCAGTTACTATTATCAGTTTGTCGACTCCTTTGCTAATAACGTGCACTTCTTACTGCGTCATCTGGCGTAAGCAGACTTCCCGCATACATAACGGAGTAAGGGCGAGGAGAGAGACGAGGCTGTCTAAGACATTGTTTTTGATAACAGGAACATTTGTGTTGACTTGGCTACCATTCCAGGTTCTAGTAGTTGTAGCAAATATGTGTGTGCCGTGTAGAGTAATTCACATTGTGGTCGTTTTTGTTCTTAAACTCCTTCAGTTCAGTAATTCGTTTATTAATTTTTTGATTTATTGTTTAAGAATGCCAGATTATAGAAAAGCTGTTTCACAACTATTTCATTGCAAGTCCCGCGGTCACTCCAATAATAGCGAGGTTAATACGTTAGGCGATAGCCGAACAAATATCGCACTAATCCACTTTTCAAGTGCACTGTCTTTATATAATGTTCCAACAACTCATGCCATGATTAACCCAGCTGATATAATGCAATTGTAACTCTTGGAGAAATAAATATCTGGTAGATTTTTTGCTAGTTTAATTTATTAATAGCAACTAATGTGGACTTGTTACTTGTTCACTGTTTCAAAAAAAGTAAAATTGCTACCGCGATATTTTGTTATCTAACATATATTTCAAGCGTTGGATAGATTTGAAGTAATAACTAACCGTTCACAGTTGGTTAGCATCTTGTGTGCGACGCCATTTAATAGGTCTCCCACTGGTTTTAGAGAATAGGGGAACATGGTCAATGTTAATCCGCGTTCACAGGAACATAGGGTACAAGGGAACATATGCATGAAACATGCATTCCCGGGGGATCACGGGAACAAGGTCGTCAATGAGTCATCCGCATTTGATGCATTTGATGGAATCCCTTTTGGAATATTTAATAACAAGAGGAAGATTCGAAACCGCTTTGTTAAGCAGATCCTGATTTCCTTTATCTCTCAGTTTCATTGCTAATTAATATATCATTTTAACATTCCACTTCGGCGTATCTTAGCTTGCTTTCATTAAAGAGTATGCAAGAATTTTCTACAAAAATCTAGAAAGCAGCAATGGTAACGAATTCGAAGGTCAAGGTCAAGGTCAAGGTCAACTTTATTTAGGCAGGGTGGCCCAATCAGCACTTGGCTGGTATCAAAAGGGGCCCTGCGAAAAAGCTGGAAAAAGCTGGAAAAACCTGATTTGATCTCAAATTATGATTCCTGGAGTAAAGCTGGAATTTCCTACCCAAATTAGCATGCTTCATTAACATTGTAGAATTTTCTAGAATTTTCCAGAAAAGAAAACTGGTAAATTCTAAAAATTTCTCGAAAATATTTCTGTAATATTTCTAGAAAAATTCTGGAAATTCCCAGAATATTCCAGATTGTTTTACAATAAGAATGTATGTTCCGCGTTCTAAAAACGTGAATGCCCCAAAGCGCTAAACACTATGAATATTTTTGTTCTCAAAGCGTGACAAAGTTTAGCCGTAAAGCGCTAAATACAGTGTATATTCGTCGGAGTCCCTAAAGCTGGAGAGTTGAAAAGCGCTAATTATGATGTTTATTCCTCGTTCTAAAGGTGAATGCCCAAACGCGCAAACTTTGATGAATATTCCTCGTTCTCAAACCGTGAGAGTCCAACATTAATAGCGCTCTATACAGTTTACAGTCTTCGGAGTACTAATTAAAGCATTATGGGCCTTGAAATCGTATACTAAATATTCCGTGTAGCAACTAGAATTTTCTTTGTTTTTATTTCGCATTTCCGCGTTGCCTTTGGGGGTAACTTAATCTACCCATTAGTACTTTACTTAGCATCATTATGCATAGTGTGTTATTCAGTTTTCGCCAGTGCTTGCATTGTTAGCGACTGGCAGTTAAGTTTCTCCGCTTTCTACCGCGGTTTACCTAGCATTTCACTTGTTGTGAGCTTCTGAATTATTATTCTGAAAAGTTTAATCCTGTTGGACTCGTCACAGTTTGCCGTAAGTTCATTTTACTCCGCTATCAATTTAGTGTAGTTATATTTTTGTTTTTAGGTATTTTGCCTTGTTTATTTTTCAGCTGAATCACACACTCACTCACTCACTCTCTCACTCACTCACTCACTCACTCTCGCGCGCTTACGTGCAATGATTAAACCTGTGGATTCGAACTGTGGCGTTCGTTATCTGTAGCGTCTAACTACATTCCGTAATATACGATCTGTAGTTCATTTTTAATTCAGCCTGATAACATCTGAAATTAAGTGTTTAGGGAGAAAACAGTTTTTCCTTCTTCTTCTCCTCCTCCTCCTCCCAGAACGGACTGGGGCAGCTGCTCGATATTAGGTCAATGCAACTGAACATCGAGTGATTACTATAGAAATGGATTTTTAGAAAAAGAGGAGGCGGCTAAAATGGCCGTGTTTTTTTTTTTTTCTTCAAAGTTACTCAAAGTTTTGCCAATTATAACTTTTTAAGTCATCAGGTAAAATTGCTGCCAAATGCAAATTAAATATATCTAGCACTCTTCCATCAACTGAAAGCAACAAACAGGTCAACATCACGCATACTTGCAGCTGCTTAGACTAATTCGGGATTCATTGGCATAACGAAACTAAAAGCTAATGGCTCATAAGCTGATCCTTTGTTAAAGAAGTTATTACTATGAAGTACAGGTTGGTCTCTGAGTTAAAAAAGAAAAAAGAAAATATTAAATAAAAGGGAAAAACTCCATTATGCTGTCAACGATCATCAAATTAATATGGAGATAGGTGACAGGTTAATGAGGGTCTGTGTTATATTTATGGGCTACCTGTCAAAAGGCGAGTGAGTCATCTGGTGAAAAAGTCCAGCTGTAATGGTATTATGCAATCATTGAGCTTTGTCAATATAAATGAATGAATAAATGAATGAATGAACGAACGAACGAACGAACAAATGAACAAACGAATGGACGGACGGACGAAGGAAGGAAGGAAGGAAGAAAGGAAGCAAGCAAGCAAGCAAGCAAGCAAGGAAGCAAGCAAGGAAGGAAGCAAAGAAGCAAAGAAGCAAGGAAGCAAGGAAGCAAGGAAGCAAGGAAGCAAGGAAGCAAGGAAGCAAGGAAGCAAGGAAGCAAGGAAGCAAGGAAGCAAGGAAGCAAGCAAGCAAGGAAGCAAGCAAGCAAGCAAGCAAGCAAGGAAGCAAGGAAGCAAGGAAGCAAGGAAGCAAGGAAGCAAGGAAGCAAGGAAGCAAGGAAGCAAGGAAGCAAGGAAGCAAGGAAGCAAGGAAGCAAGGAAGCAAGGAAGCAAGGAAGCAAGGAAGCAAGGAAGCAAGGAAGCAAGGAAGCAAGGAAGCAAGGAAGCAAGGAAGCAAGGAAGCAAGGAAGCAAGGAAGCAAGGAAGCAAGGAAGCAAGCAAGCAAGGAAGCAAGGAAGCAAGGAAGCAAGGAAGCAAGGAAGCAAGGAAGCAAGGAAGCAAGGAAGCAAGGAAGCAAGGAAGCAAGGAAGCAAGGAAGCAAGGAAGCAAGGAAGCAAGGAAGCAAGGAAGCAAGGAAGCAAGCAAGCAAGGAAGCAAGCAAGCAAGCAAGCAAGGAAGCAAGGAAGCAAGCAAGGAAGCAAGGAAGCAAGGAAGCAAGGAAGCAAGCAAGCAAGGAAGCAAGCAAGCAAGCAAGCAAGGAAGCAAGCAAGCAAGGAAGCAAGGAAGCAAGGAAGCAAGGAAGCAAGGAAGCAAGGAAGCAAGCAAGCAAGGAAGCAAGGAAGCAAGGAAGCAAGGAAGCAAGGAAGCAAGGAAGCAAGGAAGCAAGGAAGCAAGGAAGCAAGGAAGCAAGGAAGCAAGGAAGCAAGGAAGCAAGGAAGCAAGGAAGCAAGGAAGCAAGGAAGCAAGGAAGCAAGGAAGCAAGCAAGCAAGGAAGCAAGCAAGCAAGGAAGCAAGCAAGCAAGGAAGCAAGGAAGCAAGGAAGCAAGGAAGCAAGGAAGCAAGGAAGCAAGGAAGCAAGGAAGCAAGGAAGCAAGCAAGCAAGGAAGCAAGCAAGCAAGGAAGCAAGGAAGCAAGCAAGGAAGCAAGCAAGCAAGGAAGCAAGGAAGCAAGGAAGCAAGGAAGCAAGGAAGCAAGGAAGCAAGGAAGCAAGGAAGCAAGGAAGCAAGGAAGCAAGGAAGCAAGGAAGCAAGGAAGCAAGGAAGCAAGCAAGGAAGCAAGGAAGCAAGGAAGCAAGGAAGCAAGGAAGCAAGGAAGCAAGGAAGCAAGGAAGCAAGGAAGCAAGGAAGCAAGGAAGCAAGGAAGCAAGGAAGCAAGGAAGCAAGGAAGCAAGGAAGCAAGGAAGCAAGGAAGCAAGGAAGCAAGGAAGCAAGGAAGCAAGGAAGCAAGGAAGCAAGGAAGCAAGGAAGCAAGGAAGCAAGGAAGCAAGGAAGCAAGCAAGCAAGGAAGCAAGGAAGCAAGCAAGCAAGGAAGCAAGCAAGGAAGCAAGGAAGCAAGGAAGCAAGCAAGCAAGGAAGCAAGCAAGCAAGCAAGCAAGCAAGCAAGCAAGGAAGCAAGGAAGCAAGGAAGCAAGGAAGCAAGGAAGCAAGCAAGGAAGCAAGCAAGGAAGCAAGCAAGCAAGGAAGCAAGCAAGCAAGGAAGCAAGGAAGCAAGGAAGCAAGGAAGCAAGGAAGCAAGGAAGCAAGGAAGCAAGGAAGCAAGGAAGCAAGCAAGCAAGGAAGCAAGGAAGCAAGGAAGCAAGGAAGCAAGCAAGCAAGGAAGCAAGGAAGCAAGGAAGCAAGGAAGCAAGGAAGCAAGGAAGCAAGCAAGCAAGGAAGCAAGGAAGCAAGGAAGCAAGGAAGCAAGCAAGCAAGGAAGCAAGGAAGCAAGGAAGCAAGGAAACAAGGAAGCAAGGAAGCAAGGAAGCAAGGAAGCAAGGAAGCAAGCAAGCAAGCAAGCAAGGAAGCAAGGAAGCAAGGAAGCAAGGAAGCAAGGAAGCAAGGAAGCAAGGAAGCAAGGAAGCAAGGAAGCAAGGAAGCAAGGAAGCAAGCAAGCAAGGAAGCAAGGAAGCAAGGAAGCAAGGAAGCAAGGAAGCAAGGAAGCAAGGAAGCAAGCAAGGAAGCAAGGAAGCAAGCAAGCAAGGAAGCAAGCAAGCAAGGAAGCAAGGAAGCAAGGAAACAAGGAAGCAAGGAAGCAAGGAAGCAAGGAAGCAAGCAAGCAAGGAAGCAAGCAAGCAAGCAAGCAAGCAAGCAAGGAAGCAAGGAAGCAAGGAAGCAAGGAAGCAAGCAAGCAAGCAAGCAAGGAAGCAAGCAAGCAAGGATCGTTTCCCAAAATTTCTGTTCCCTATCACGTTTTGATCTGTAAGTATCAAAATACTTACAGTAAAAATGAAAGGTAAGTTGATGAAGTGAATCTTACTCTGTTGTTGGCGTGTATACTGGGTATGGCGTATACTACGGATATAGCCAGAGTTGATTTACAAATTTACTCAAACCCGCTATATACGCTTAAACCGGTATATACGCCAACAACAGAGAAAGATCATTGCAACAACTCATTAGCATGCAGTAGGCACATTTCACTCTGTACATGGCGTGTTTACCGGGTTTAGCGTATAAAGCGTATATGAGATGAATTAATTAACATCAACTACTACTACTACTACTACTACTAATAATAATAATAATAATAATAATAATAAATAAAATTAATTATTATTATTAGTAGTAGTAGTAGTAGTAGTAGTAGTAGTAGTAGCAGTAGTAGTAGTAGTAGTAGTAGTAGTTGATGTTAATTAATTCATCTCATATACGCTTTATACGCTAAACCCGGTAAACACGCCATGTACAGAGTGAAATGTGCCTACTGCATGCTAATGAGTTGTTGCAATGATCTTTCTCTGTTGTTGGCGTATATACCGGTTTAAGCGTATATAGCGGGTTTGAGTAAATTTGTTAATCAACTCTGGCCATATCCGTAGTATACGCCATACCCAGTATACACGCCAACAACAGAGTAAGATTCACCTCATCAACTTATTATTGTTCATCACATCACATACGCATGAATACATTTGTTTAACTTTATCAGCTTTTTTCCGTTATTATTTTCAAAAGGAACTAACCACAAGAAATTTGTCAGAAATATCAAAGTTATTGATAGGTTACATAACGCTTATGTAATCTTTTCTTCATCAAATGTATTAAAGCATTAACTTGTTTTGGAGATTTGTATTGTGGAGTGTTTAGGTGAAAGCCATTATTTGTTTTTGAGCTCAACGAAAGAATTTAGAGAAAAAGAATATTGCAAAGCTATTGGTGGTGATCAAATGGAGTTCTCAACCTTTCACCTGTGATTTGCTCTGCTATTCTCTCCGGCGGGTTTGAGAATGAAAATTTGTTCATGTTTGTGACGGAACAGTATTTAAGGGTAGTCAGAACTTCAAACGGCTCAGTTCATGCTCATGTTCATGTGGCAAGATGAGCAAACCTTGCTCTCAGTTAAATAGCAAGGCAATAAGAGATAAGGCGGAGTGCGAGATAGTTGCGAGGGTTGAAAAGCTGTGTTCGGTTGTTGCTTTTAAGTGCGTTTGGCGGGTTAGCGACGCCGAAATAGAAAGAGCATGGAACTGGATATGCGAGAAACGCGACGAATGCGATTTAACCTTGTCAAAATTGGCGGAAATTTGCTTCTTTTTTTCGGCGATAAGTACGTCAACATTGGACAGCAAGAAGCGAAAAAGGCCACAATTGCAGGAGACCAGAGAGAGTGACGAATCGAATGACGAATCGCCCGTCAATGCGTCCCAACTTTCATCGCCGGGAAAGCAAACATTCCCAGCCATATCTTACTGGGTGGCTTGCCAAACAAACAATGGCTCGGTCATTAATGCACTTAGAATCCAAAGAGCTGTCGCAAGTTGCGGTTTGGAATATTATGCATCAAGGGCGTCACGAAAGAAAAACTGCTGTCATAACCTGAATCAGCTGTGTCAAGTGTTTAAGGACCACAAAAACCTCTGCTTAATGCAACTAGTGGAGTCATCGTACCAGCATTGCCTCGGGTGAGTAGATTAATTTGACCAATTTATATTCTTTGAAATTCTGTTAAATTGCACGCTAATGAAAGTAAATATATAATAAACAAACATAAATAGTCAGAAAGGTAAAAAATGCTATTCATCATTGAAAAATCAAAGTAATCATGCTTCATTGCCCGGTGAAAAGAGACTGTTATTCGATTATCGATAATTGATCAATTTTTATCTTCTCATTTTCAAAACATCGCGAGTTTGATTTCAGCAGTTCACTTTCACAAAGTAATACCAGGGAGATATTGCATTGCCTTACGTAAGCAAAACCTTTTGTTTTGATTGGCAGGGCTCTGCAAGAGGAGCTTCATGGTGACTTCCACGAAGAATCCCAAGAGTCAGCGCCGACGGAAAATGTCGTTCGCCTTCGTGTCGTTCTTGAGAGTTTTCAAACGATGATGGCAGCATCCGTTTCGGAATTACGCCGAGCTGGTCTCGTGTTAGACACCTTTGGATTTGATAACAACCTGCAAAGTACATCGCAGACAGCACTACCAGATCCGCCGCACAAACCCCTATCCTGTCCAGTAACAGTCCTGTGCAACGATATACAAATTGTGATGAAAAAGCTGCAGTATGCTGTGTATCGCGGCGAGGTGTACAAACTGGCGGCCAAATCGCAGTTCACGTTCCAGTATCTGTGTACCATGAAAACGTTCCTCCACAGCCTAATGGGAAACGAAGCGTTCAAAGACCGTCTGGTCCAGCATATTCAACGTGTTCTGCCCATACTAAGCGAGCCAGAAAGCTCTTTCATACGCCAAATTAAGATTGACAGAGACCTGATCGAAGTACAAGACGGGTGGTTTTGGAGCTTTTCCTCTGGGTCGTTCGTCCAAGGGATTATCTCAGAATCTCAGGTGAGAAGAATACACTGGACTGTTTTAACATTTAAATAAGAAGATACAATCAAATTTTCAAACCCAATCTTTTACGATCTGTAGCACTGTCTGATGTGCTTTTGTTTTGGCTCTTTTCAACAGAAGGGTCTCACAACTCCACGCGCGTTTGTGGACTACGACCGACTCAAGGACCCGGAGCCAAGATATTTTGAGGCAATCCTAAGGAACAGCCTAACAGAAGATGAAATTCGGCAGTTTTGTGCAGATTTCCTGGCGTTGTTCCGTCCCAAAGAACACAAACAGCCTGTGCTGTGTGCTATTGGCTCAGCTGACAGCGGAAAGACCAGCCTCTTCTCACCTGTTTTTCAGATCATTCCCCTAAGCCGAATTGCTCGCGTCACGAAGCAAAAGAGTTTCAACAAGGCTATGATCGACAACCTGACAGAGGTTATCTTCCTAGACGAGGCATATGCCACCCTGCTCGACATAGATGACTGGAAAATCATATGTCAAGGGGGCTTCACGTCGCACGACGCGAAGTGGAAAAAGGCTCAAGGTTTCCATTGCACTGCGACCATGTACATAACTTGCCAGGTGGAAATGGATTTTGGTGCAGCTCACAATCAAGCTATGGACAAACGCCTGCGCAAGTACCACTTCAAGAGTCTTCCTCGTGTCGAACCTGAAGCAAACAAGTGGCTGAGGAAACATGCTATGGATTGCATTGTGTGGGCGCACAATATCGTAGGAGACAGCCCGAGCAGTCAGGCCAGTACAATGCCCACTGTGCACGAAAGTGGTATGCCTGAGGAGGAGTTGCGCAACATTTTGAGCGTTTCTTTAATAGACGAAGAAGTCGACGAAACCGCCCAGGGCGATTGTAGACGAGAACAGAGTTGCGGCCTTCTGACAGAACCGCAATCCCGAGAAGAAAGCTCTGAAGAGGACGCCATTGAAGATGTCAGCGATTCCGATGAAGACGAGACCCTGACGACCTTGAAAGCTAGGCTGGCACAATGCTCACCTGGCTCTCTACGTCACCGCCAACTGAGCCACATGTTAGAAAGTCGTCTCGCTGCAAAGGAAAGGCTGAAAAGGGTTGAAGAAAGGTGCTATAAGAAGAGGCAACACTTCTTACAAACGAGGGGAGTGTCGGTGGAGCACGTGTCGTTGCTCCCGCACGACCATAACGAGCCGCTGCCCACACCGATTCGAAGGGACCTCGCTGCCTTTCAAGAAGATCAGGAACAGGAAAGGATCAGAACAGCATTTGGGAAGCCGTGGCTTTTAGCTATGGAGAAGGAAATGGCTGAGCAAAGCGAAAGAATGGAAGATCCAAGAGACGAAGAAGAACGAAGAGTGATGCAAAGTCTCCTGGAAATCAATTGCGAAAAACTGCGCTGTTATCACGAGCGTCATGGAACGCTGAAACTACCGGCTGCCCTGGCAGAACGCAAGAGGCTCTGCCTTAGCAACGAGCTGGTAGACCGTTCTTGCGTGAATTTCATACGAGACCTGTTCTCTCCGCTGCCAGTGAGAGTCTTCCCACCCAGCCAGCGTCCAGCAAATCTGCCTGCCAGAAGCAGGAGCTCAGACGAAGACGACGAAGAATGTTGGTCGGCGGCACCAAAGACACCAATGTACATTCCGAATGACGACGTGGAAGCTATCTGTCCACCGTCCCCAGGCATTGCTCGAGCTCACAACCCTGTAGCAGCTACGTCAGTGAAGAGGCCGCACTTTCAAAGCCAGGCGCATCCATCCAAGAAACAAATGACCCTGACTCGTTTTATGCAGACTAGTACGCAACCGTAGATTGGTAGTTTCATGGGCTTGTAATAAGACAGCTTGCGTGCGACTTATTCTTTCTATGTTCATATTTGCACATGTATTAGTGTGTGCATTGTTAAGGAATACCACGTTGCGCTTATGCTACGTTTGACTATTTTGCACACGATGTGAATTAAAGGAAAAATATTATGGCTATTAGTTACATTAAGAGATTATAGTTCTTGAAAGCACTGTGAACTAGACAGTCGTTATGCTACAGTGATATTGACAGTGGCGATAGGCCAGTTCCAAAAGAATATAACATGTTTGTTGAGTTTGCTGTCATCTGGAGACAGGAAGATGCATTTACAATAAAGCAATTGATTTTTGTCTGTTTTGTGTACAACAAACTCTGCTTACACCCATCAGCTTTGCATTGAAAGTCAGTGTCCACACTTTTCCAGTCTCTTTATCAAACTAGCGACATTTTCATTCCGGCCCTTTTCTTTAGAGAGTCCGCCGTTCTTCCGTCTTGAAATGCGAAATCGGAATCTCTCAAAATAGCTGTCCACTGTCCAAACCCGTGCTTAGTTATCCCTTCCTTCAGAAAATCATCCTCTTCTTTCGTGAATTTTAAAACATGACGAGTTTTCCTCTGAAGGTGCAAGTTTCTCTTAGGCAGGGTATCCTTTATGGGGGTCGAGCTGTTTTTATTCTGAGCTGTCTCAACTGAAGGCCCGGAGCTGGACGTTGAACCGCCAAGTCTTGCGTGTACGTCATCGTCTACCTCGGAACCCTTGGTACCTTGAAGTTTTTGAAGACACTCGTGACCCTTCAGGGCAACTTCTCGCGATCGTTGCTTTTGATAGTGAACTTTAGCAACCGCAGAACTGTGTTTCTGGTCCTCAGACAAAAACCTTTGCTCTTCGCTAGTGAGCTGATTGAGACTTTGCGTTTCGACGATTTGGCGATAACGTGTGGGATGAATGTATTTTCCAATTGCATCAAAAACCAGTTTGCTCATAGTTTCGCCCAGTTTGCCATGCTGACCTCCATTTCTGGTGACGAGAACGAAATCACACTGGGGCTGAAGCAACGGTCTAACGTTCGAGATGTAGCCGTTAAGAACGTGCATGTTTGCGTCGGTCAGAATCAAAGAATCGAAGCCATATTTTCCAGCCGTCTTGAACGTTTTCTGATCGATAAATCCACCGTTTTCCTTAGCTGTGGCAATCATGTCCACCGTCAAATATTGGTACGTCATGGGCCGCGATCCCTTCACCTTGATGAACAGATACATGGCTACAAATTTTGTGGCAAATGTTAGGTCTGAGGGGTTCACTTGGGCTGGACTGGTTTTGCACATTTTCACGGTATTTTCGTAACGCGGCAGATGAAATTTCACCACCTCCAATAACTCCTCCATTGTTGCCCAGTGCCCTCTTGCTTCCAGAGTCTCGATATCTAAATCTTGTGTCCACTGCAATCTCATCATCTTTGCAACTGTTTTTCGGGCTCTCTTGAGGTACAACTCTGTCGTAGAGAACTTTCTTAGAACTGCTTCTGATGCGCCATGAAGTTTTCTGAAGTCGATCAATTCAGAAATAGCATCTATGTAGCCCAAACGCCCACCATGACCGAGCTTACATTCATCTTGTAAGTAGTCGATAAATTTAAACAACAGATTTGGAGAACACAAACTAAAGTCGACCACTTCAAACGTTAACTCCTCTTCATCTTCACAGCAAAATCTAAGAAACTTGAAGCACCTTGTCACTATCTGTTGAGCGGCACGATCTTTCTTACAACCGCCAGCACTTCCTGTCAACCATTTCGTGAATACTTCGCCAATGTTACATGATAATGGAAATGAAGAAAGTAACTTCACGTTGTGCTTTGTGGTCTCGCTTGTCTCATCTTCATTTCTTCCAATCGTCAGCGACTTTGTTACTTGTTTAGAATCGGGCCTTTCGTCAAAAGAAAAGAACCAACTGTGTTTAGTGCTAACGTGTTTTCTACAGCCTCTCTGACTTTGAAATCCATCATGTTCACACTCTTGTATCGGGCAATGGTAAAAGCTGTCTGCTTCATCCTTTTCCAAGTGAAGCCGCTTTGGTTTGGGTGATGCTCCTTGGACATCTGACCAATTGACTTTGCACTTCTTGCTCATTTTTTCCCTTTAAACAACATGTGGCTAGCACAATCGCCTTTAAATCTTAGCCGAAACAAAAGGACGTTTCAACTTGCCAAAACATGCCCTTGCTTGCCCACACTCATTACTATTGTGTAAAATTCATGACAGTGAGATACAACCCAAACTTGCCCAGGCAGGTCTGTACACGCCTATTCAGTGACACAATACATAGTTAACGGATCGATAAATCGGAACAATAAAGTCCAAAACTTGTTCCTAATGACCAATTTCGGAACAATATATTCCATTCACAGATAGCAAAATCGGAATAACACAGTCTTTCTTTATTAATTTCGGAACAATGTGTTCCACGCACAAATAGGAACTCGGAACAAAACAGACCTAATTTATCAAGTTAGGAACAATGTGTTCCATGCACAAATAGGAACTCGGAACAATACAGACCCAATTTATCAAGTTAGGAACAATGTGTTTCATGCACAAATAGGAACTCGGAACAAAACAGACCCAATTTATCAAGTTAGGAACAATGTGTTTCATGCACAAATAGGAACTCGGAACAAAACAGTCCTAATTTATCAAGTTAGGAACAATGTGTTCCATGCACAAGTAGGAACTCGGAACAAAACAGTCCTAATTTATCAAGTTAGCAACAATGTGTTCCATGCACAAATAGGAACTCGGAACAAAACAGACCCAATTTATCAAGTTAGGAACAATGTGTTCCATGTACAAAAAGGAACTCGGAACAAAACAGTCCTAAATCACTCATTTGGGAACAATTTGTTCCACTTGCAGTTGACAACTCGGAACAAAATGTTCTTGTCTTACCTTACAGTGAACGCTATGTTCCTACTCTGTAAAAAGCTGGTCCTCTTAAGGTTAATAGGAACACAAAAATGAGGAACACTCGATCCCAGAGGAACGTTCCTTTACAAATATCGGAACAGCCGAAAAAACTTAAAATTTGTGAAAAATAAACCAACAAGTTCAGCTTTAAAGCTAAAAAAGCATCTATTAAACGTTTAGGTAAAATAGAACCAAGCTTCAAAATCTAGAGCACTTTGATGTTCTCGAAGGCAGTAAAATAAACCCTGTAAAAATTTTGGGAAATGTGGAGGATCGTTTCCCAAAATTTTTTGTTCCTTTTCCTCTTTGGCTCAAGTATCACTCCTTCAGACCATTTACCGATCAGATTTGCGACCTACTGGCGTGCTCTCTCTCAAACTTTGATGCAAAATTTTCAACTGATGATAAGGGCCAAACGACTACAAGTTATTGGGGTTATACTTGCAAACCAAACGGAACAAACCTAACCGGAACTTCTACCGTATAATTTCTAAAGATACTTACAAAAAAATGGAGCAGTAATATAATCCCTAAAATCCGACTTTTCTGACCCTCAAGTAAAGAAGTTTGAAGCATTGAAACTTGCAGTATGATTTAACAGCAAGGGAAATATATTAAGCCAGGAGGAGTTTATTTGAGATGGCGGAAAAGACGGATTTTCCGGATTTCACGGAAAAGTGAATATTAAACAACCATTATTATATTACTTCCCTTTATTTCTGTTAGTATCTTATAGAGTATTATATTAATAATATTATATAAGATACTTACAGGAATAAAGGGAAGTAATATAGTAATGGTTGTGTAATATTCACATTTCCGTGAAATCCGGAAAATCCATCTTTTCCACCCCTCAAATACAGAAGTTTGAGGCCAAAGAACTTGCAGTATGATTTAACAGCAAGGGAATATATTAAGCCAGGAGGAGTTCATTTGAGATGGTGGAAAAGACGGATTTTCCGGATTTCAAGGAGATGTAAATATTAAACACCATTATTTTATTACTTCCTTTTATTTCTGTAAGTATCTTATATAATATTATTATTATAATATTATCTACGATACTTACAGGAATAAAGGGAAGTAATATAATAATGGTTGTTTAATATTCACATTTCCGTGAAATCCGGAAAATCCATCTTTTCCGTCATCTCAATGAAGTCCTCATGGCTTAATGTATTCCCCTCGCTGTTAAATCATACTGCAAGTTTCAAGGCTTCAAACCTCTTTACTTGGGGGTCGGAAAAGTCGGATTTTCCGGACTCATAAATTTCTCTGACTGACTGAAATAGCTTCAAATAACTCAGAGATGTTTGTACAACAAATTGAAAGTATGAAATTTCTTGTTTTGAGTGCTCATTTCGTTAAATCAGTTCAGTCTTTAAAGACTCCTACAAACAGTTTTAAACTTTTTGAGAGCAGTTGTTTACGTAGTGAATTTATGATAATCTGCTAATTTTTATGTTCGACGTGAATTAGCCTGAATGACTTGAAAACTCTCCAGAGAACGCAATCAAGAAAGTGGAAAGACAAATCTATTGTTGACGTAGAAAGGCTCCCTTGATTACAGTGGTGCTGTTAGTGATTTGCATTTGACCTTGGTTCATCATCAGTGGCAAATTAGGATTGATGAGCCGCGTGGAACGCCTTCATCTAGTTGAAGTAACAAGTTCTTTTCATCCTAGAGGTGCAGAAAGGGCCCCCAAAACAAGTCCAGGGCTTTTGGGATAACTACACTACTGTTCTCGGTTCCTCGTTAACACATTTCATTTGAAAGATTATACATTACGCGTGTTGAAAAGGAAAAAGTATTGTCAGGGTAAAGAAGCCGCTTGGTTTCAGTAACACCTGAAATGTTTACGTTGATCTCGGGTTCAATGGCAAATGACAACGGTGCCAGCTTTTCGTGCATAGTAGCGGTCACAAGGTCACCAGTGAGACACCTTAACGTTCTACATATTACATATATGGTAAGGTATGCACCAGCTCTGTCAGATTTAGTCACAAGTTTCCATCCATGATATTTAAGCGGGAGACTTGTAGTTTTTTTTACAACCAGCGATCGACAGAGGAAATGCTGCGAGCAAAGAAACCATGTCGAGAGCTTAACAGCGAAAAGATCAAGAGTGCTGCAATCTGTTACTTGGCTCCCGTAATCAGTGGGAGATGCAGTGTTGTAAGTGCAAAATGCATTTGTAACGTGAAAGAAAAGGCTTTGCCAAAGGCTTGGAACTCGATTTGCCAGAAACGTGATATTTGTGATAGAGCGATTTCAGGTTTGTAAATGTTCAAAGGCTGAAATGACAGAATGAGATTGAAAAACACATGTTCAATTCTTGACGCGCATTATCCTACTTTCTTTCAGGTATATCAAACGTAGCGTTCTTCTTCAGAGCAATTTGCACTCAAGAAAAAAAGAAAGGAAGTATCCAGGAAAGCGAAGATGAAAGTGACAACAGTTACGAAGAATTCGAATCAAGCCAAGTACCTAGTTCCACTTCACAGCAGTGGCTCGATGGAAATTTGGCTTCTGTCAACAAAGCCCTTTGCCCTGCGATTTCCTATTGGGTCGCACTAACGACACCAAACGGTGCTCCCGCAAGTACGATTTCCGTGCACAAGGCGTTATTGAATTGTAGAGTAGACGTTATTGTCGATCAGGTAAAGCATCTTGTTTAGCATGCAGACTGTTTATTTATGAGTGTACACATTATAACGTTTTCGAGAAACGAAAGCAACACTTATCAAAAGTCACTTAAATAAGTTTACAGTCTTAAGGAAAACAAAATACGTGGCAATAAAATAAAGTGCTGGCTGCCCGGAATAACCAGAGGGGCTAGAGGAGTCAGACAGCCAGTTAAAATCTTGCAAATTTCCAACACAGTTTTTAAAACGTTCTACTTTATGCCTTTTAGGTTCAATTCCAAGAAGGAAAGGAATGTCCTGCCATGAAAGAGCTTTATAAAGTTTTAAAAGACCACAAAAACCGACATTTGCAGGACCTCGTTCTATCATCGTATCGGCATTGCTACAAACAAGAAGCCAGGAAAGTTATTGGCGATGATATCGACTTAATCAGTACACAAGAATTGGAAGATTGTGGCAAAGAGAATGTAGTGCGAGTTACCATCATCAACAAGAAGTTTCAATCATCTTTGGCCAGCGCGATAGAACGCCTTATCGAGGCGAAGTTACAAATTGACAAGTTCGGATTCACAGCCTCGAACATCGCAGCGCAACCACCCAGCCTTATGGTGCAAAACGACGAGAAGAGGTTCTCAGATAAGTTGACAATCCTGGTAAACGACATTTCCATTGCAATGGAAAAGCTCAGTTATGCCACTTACAGGGGAAAGGTCTAAAAAAGGAAAGCAGGGCAAAGTATACGTTTTCGTACAGATGTGAGGCCCGCGCGTTCATGAATACTCTTGCCACCAATGAATTCTTCAAGCCTAGACTCATTCGAGAAATGAGAAAAGTGGTGGAGCTATTAGCGGACCCGTACTGCGAATTGTTTAGACCACTGGTAACTGACTACGACCTAATCGAAGTCAACCAAGGCGTCTGTTGGTCGCTAAACGAAAGGTCCTTCGTGAACGATGCTATCCAAGAAGATAAAATTGGAAAAGTATCTCCCAGAGCGTTTTCTCCCTTTGACTCGACGCAAGAACCAGATCCAAAATACTTTCACCAGATCCTCGAAAACAGCCTAAGTCCAGAAGAACACTCAAACTTCTGCGAAGATTTCTTGAAGTTGCTTAGTTACAACAAGAAGAAGCACAAAGATAAAGTGCCTTGTTTAGTCGGAGACGCTTACAGCGGTAAAACAAGTCTGTTTTTTCCAATCCTGGGCCTTGTGCACCAAGGAAACGTTGCCACGGTGACTAAACAACGAGCATTCAACAAGTCTATGATCTCTAAGTTCACCGAAGTGGTATTCATAGATGAAGCTACAGAATCTACACTTGACATCGACGACTGGAAAACGTTGACGCAAGGAGGTTACTCGGCGCACGACGTCAAATACCAGGCGGCAAAATCATTTATCAACAGATGCCCAATGATCATCACAACCCAGCGGAAGCTCGACTTCGGTCCTTCCGACCAGCCTGCCATGGACAGACGATTGTCCACGTACGAATTCCGTAGCCTGCCAAACCCACAAAAGAGTGCAGCCACATGACTAAGAAACCACCCCATGGACTGCGTACTCTGGGCCACCGAAAAGGCCAGGACACGTAGAGATGATGGTGAAGAAGACCCAATTGAAACAGACGAAGAGCAATCTTTCCTCGAAGACGGAATCTTGCAAAAAAAGGAAAAGGACGAACTACGCGCTTTGTGTTTAGACCAGGGAGCGGACGACACCAGCAATCAATCTGTAAGGGAAGACGAAACCCCACAAGACGCCGCGCCAGACATTGAAAGTGAGTCAGATTTGTGCAGCCAATCAGGCAATATCGTAGATGTCTTGGAAAACCAGCTTGGAACGCTGAAGCCAGAGAGTCTTCAACATAGGATGATAACCCAAATGCTGGAAACGGAGCAGGCAAAGCAACAAAGACAAGTCCTGTTTGAGCGGGAGCGCTTCGCTCAGCGTAAAGCCTGGTTAAAGGACAGAGGCGTGTCTAGTCAGAACGCAGAGCTTCTTCCCGAGGAATCTGACGAACCAACGCCTTCGCCGATCGCGAGAGATCTCGAGAGGTTTACACGCGCCCGAACGGTAGCCGAACAAGACGCGCGTCGTCAAGCTGCCCGGAAAGCCTTCGAGGGTGCGTGGCTGAAGGAGACGGAAGAAGAGTTCCAGGACTGTGTAAGGCGCTTGCACTCTACCCAACATCCCCCGACGAGAAATTCGTTGGAGGCATACCGGGAAGTATTGGAAGATAAGCTGAAGAACCACCACAAAAACCTTGGCACGCTTAGCACTAAAGAGGCCTTGGAGAAACGGAGGCGAACGTGCGTCTCCCTTGGTCTACTAGACAGGGGACGCCAGCATTTGGTGAAATGTATCTTTGGGGCCTTGCCAACCAAAGAAGAACTTGGACCTTTGCCTACAGGCTCACAACAGGAGACAGGAGGGACACGGGCTGGGACAGCATCAGAAAGTGACGACGAAAGAAGCTTGTTCATTACGCCGCTTCCCAGGGCTGCTCCAGCGTCCTCGCCGTCGCGTGCCAGTTCAAACGCTTACGACCTGGCGGTTTCAGAGGAGTTGATGCGCAACAGCACTACAGGTAGTACGAGAAAGAGGTCAAAGCGTCGTGCTCACAGTCAAGTGAGTGAGAAGAGGCCTCGAAAAACTCTACTTAATTACTTCAGTCACAAATAGAAATTACACTAAATAACGAAACGAATATCACTGTACCAAGTTTAGGCGCAGAAAGAGTTAAAGTTGAAGTTACGATTGCAATTGACTCAACTAATTGTTTAATGATTATGTGTACATGCACTTGAAAGATAAACAGAGTTTGACGTTAAGACTGACTACTTTGTACACGTTTGTAGTGTTATTAAACTAGTGGCATTTTGAGTCCAGCCCTTTTCTTGAGAGAATCTGCTGTTCTTCCCTCTTGAAATTTGAAATCGGAATCTCTCAGAATGGCCGTCCATTGTCCATATCCGTGCCTGTTAATTCCTCGCCTGAGAAAATCGTCCTCGTCTGCCGTGAATTTCATCACCCGATGAAGTTTCCTCTGATTTCGCAGGTTCTCGGTGGGAATTACAACCTTCCTGAGGGGAGATAGGCTCGCCTTTTCCACAGTTTCAACCGACAGTGTAGAGCTAGAAGTTGAACCGCCAAACCTCGCCTGTACATCTTCGTCCACCTCTGAACCCTTGCTTCCTTGAAGCTTTTGTAGACACTCGCGAGCCTTCACAGCAACTTCGCGCGATCTCCGCTTTTGATAGTGAACTTTGGCAACAGCGGAACTGTGTTTCTGGTCTTCCGACAAAATCCTTTGCTCCTCGCTGTGGGCTGATTGAGGCTTTCCGTCTCAACAATTTGGCGATAACGCGTAGGATGAATGTACTTTCCAATAGCATCAAAAACCAGTTTGCTCATAATTTCGCCCAATTTAGCGTGTTGGCCGCCATTTCTGTTGACGAGAACGAAATCACACTCGGGTTTGAGCAGCGGTCTGACGTAGGAGATGTTGCCATCGAGAACTTGCATGTTTGCATCGGTCAGAATCAAAGAGTCAAATCCATACTCTCCAGCAGTCTTGAATGTTTTCTGATCAATAAATCCACCCTTTTCCTTAGCTGTAGCAATCATGTCCACCGTCAAATATTGATAAGTCATGGGACGCGACCCCTTCACTTTGATGAACAGATAAATGGCAACGAATTTCGTGGCAAATGTCAAGTCTGAAGGGTTAACTTGAGCTGAACTCGATTTGCAAATCTTCACGGTATTTTCGTAACGCGGCAGATGAAATTTCACCACCTCCAAAAACTCCTCCATTGTTGCCCAGTGGCCTCTTGCCTCCAGTGTCTCAATGTCAAAATCTTGCATCCACTGCAATCTCATCATTTTTGCAACCGTCTTTCGCGCTCTCTTGAGGTACAACTCTGTTGCAGAGAACGTTCGAAGAACTGCCTCCGGCGCGCCATGAAGTTTTCTGAAGTCGATCATTTCAGAAATGGCATCTATGTAGCCTAAACGCCCACCATGTCCAAGCTTGCATTCGTCTTGCAAGTAGTTGATAAACTTGAACAACAAATTTGGAGAACACAAACTAAAATCCACCAGGTCAAAAGTCAACTCTTCCTCGTCTTCACAACAAAATCTAAAAAACTTAAAGCATCTTGTCACTATTTGTTGAGCTGCGCGATCTTTCTTGTAACCGCCACCACTTCCAATCTCGTTCCCAGAGCCTTCGTTACCCTTGTCCAGCGGAACGGGAAACCGAAGACCTCTGGGATACAGCGTTTTCGATAACAAGATTCTTGTTATTCCGGTCAAACTGCGCAGGCGTGAGTGTCTAGTTCAAGATGGCGTCTGATTCCTTGGCTGACTCGGAGACTCTTAGAAGGTTATCACGTTTTCCTTAAAGAAACTAGGTCAACCCGAACGAGAATTGACGAGGGAACAATACGATGCCATAAGGGGAAAATGTTCTTAGAAAAAAGGTCACTGCTAGCGGTGTTACTAACTGGATCTGGCAAATCGTTGACTTATCAATACCTTAACTAGGACTTTTTGACTTCGTCCCAAGCGGCTTCGACCCTGTACGTCAAGATCCTGCTGTGCTCGTTGTGTCTCCTCTAAGCGCAGTAATGAGAGAGCAGCTAGACAAGTTGGAAGCGTTTTTTACGTCTGCATTCTGCAAAGTAAGCTTATCTTAGAGAATCAAGGTAAACAAAAAGTAACAAATATTCCGAGAAATCAGCATGTGTAGTTTGCTTTTTGCACATACAGTGGTCTCTGTTTATATCAATAGTTTGGCAAAAATGCTTAGAACATCGAGAGGAGTTTAACAGGATAGCCCAAGCCGTAGTTCATTTGGTTCTGCAATGGTGCCGGTTATTTCTTATCATTGTTTTCAATAACTATGTCATGTTTTACGTTTAATGATTTATAGGAATTTAGTTACTGTTTGGTACAAAGTGTTTTTGGATTTGACAATATTGTCCTTCTAGTTCCATATGTTTTTACGACTGTATTTATAGCAAGTTCAAGTTGTTATTTGTATTCTGCAGTCTATTGAGCAGTGATAGCTGCAATACTTAATTATATTTGATGTTTGCATGTACCAGGTTGGCACAGGTCAGGAAATGGTCCGGGAAAAAATTCTTCAACGTCAGGGAAAGTAAGGGAATTTTATTTGGAGTCAGGGAAAATTGGCATTTTGAAGAAAAGTCAGGGAAAATTGAATTAATACAATTGAAGGCTGGAAGAAACATTTGGGGTCACTGTACGTGATCTCAACAATATTTTTCCTTCAATATGAAGATGGAAAATTTGTTGAAAAATATCACACTTTATGGGCAAGTGGAGGATGAAGCCACTACTAAACCTGATATTTTGCATTTCTTTGGTCAGGGAAATTTTATTTTTATCAGGGAAAAGTCAGGGAATTTTGAAAAGGATGCCTGTGGCAACAATGTGTACCTGTATTTTAATGTATCAATGAAATAATTATTTTCAGTTAAATATTCCAATCAATATCCAACTCTTTACCACACTGTACTTAGGCAAGTGACTTGATTTGTGAAGTAATTGTTTATTAAAAGTGGAGAAGTCTTTAAGTTATGTTCTTGAAAAAAATATATTCATACATAAAGGGGAAATATCACCAAGATTTTGACCTAACTTGGTCAAAATTACTTAGGAACAAAATAATTCTAAAAATGAAGAGAAAAGAATACAACAAAATGATTGCATGAAAGAGGAAGTATTTATGATTTGTCCATGTTCTAGAAAGAAAGAACTTGAAAAACATTAGCCTAAAATTTTTCAAGTTTAGGTTCATTCTAAATCTATTTATTTACTGATCAGAGACACTTCGCGCAATTTAATACTCTGCTTTACATACGTAATACTTTTTTTTCCACCACATTCAGGCTAGCCAGTGCATCTTTTTCCTATTTTTTAATGGCTAATTAAGTAGCACAGTTACAAAATTTAAAATGGATTTATAGCCTCGCATGTTTCAAAGGTAGATGTAGTATAAAGCTATTGGTGTCTGTGACTCTGGTGTTTGGGACAGTCATTATTTCTTTGTTCTCTGTTGCTTAGTGGATTTCTGGTCATAGCTTAGATATATGTTTCCATGGTTTTCAATGATTTTGTATCGAATCTGTTGTATCCAGTTATACAAATGACAATTGACAATAATTATTAATTCCCCATTGCTCTTCAATTATTTTTCTTATTTATACTCCAATGTTAAATAAACTGATGTTGTTATCACAGTGAGAGCTGAGAAGAATAATTTTAAAATCCAAATGTCTGCGTTGTCATGAATATGTACATTTGTGTCAATGTTGCTGGACTAAAGCAGTGGATTGGGATAGAAGGGGTGTAGAGAGGCTATCTTTGTCCATTAAAGTAGTACTGATTTTCCTAATTTTTGAAAGAAAGTTCCTATTTTTCAATGGTGTGTTTCCTATTTTCCTATTTTTCTGAAAAACCATGCTGCTGGACACCCTGCAATAACTGAGGAGAATGTACTCTCTTTGTAATTACATATGCAAATGGTTAGACACTCAAGTCTTCTCGGATGAGGACAATAAACCGTACGCCCAGTCTCCTGCATCTTCAGTGTTACATGGTTTAATAGCAGGGGACATTAAAGAACCCACACACTTATCGCAAAGAGTAGGGCACGTAGTTCCTGGTGTTGTGGTCTGGTCTTGTGTTACAGGTTGGTGCTTTACATGGGTTTAACCTTATTGCACCTTTAACCCTTGGACAGAATTGTCCAAGAAAAATTACTATGGCATTTGCAAAGATTGGTTTCCTTACAAATTAGTTTAATATTCCCCCCAGTGCCAGTACTTGCACTTACAGGAACTGCTACGAGAGACACAAAGTGTGAAATAATCATGGGGCTATCGAATCCAGTGGTCATTCAATGTAATCCAAACAGGGAAAATAACTTTTATGCTTCTCATGTTAGTGCAGTCAGGGGAGATAACAAATAAGGTGAAATTTTAGACCCAGTTGTCACTGAGCTGAAATTAGAAAAGCTAAATATGCCTCTCACCCTCTTTCCCTGTTGTGGCTAATATTAAAATCAAAAACTTTATTAATTTTCAACTCAATGGTATGTAAACACAAAGTCAGAAAATTAAAAACATTATGCCATCTTGCAACTTCACAAACCTCACAATTACACAGACCAAAATTTACATTTCTTGGCTGGTTCAGCGGCTGGAGGTGCCCGAATAGATTCTGGAAGAATTGTATAAAACCTCGGTGTCGATCTGCGTTCGATTCCTTTGAATTGTGTTACCCGCTTTGATTCTCGTTCTTTCGCCGCAAAAGGACTTTTCTCCGTCTCCTCCCCCTCTTGTGAGTTTTCTTGTTCGGTACGAGACCTCTGACACAAGTCGTTTTACTCAGAAAATTGCTACAGTCGAGTGTGACGATAATTAATTTCAACCAATTTTCCTGTGCAAAACCATCACTTTCACTATAAACACTGAAACCAGATACCTTCACTGTAACACTCCAAAGGTTCTCGCTCTCAAATTTAGCTCCAAACAAATCAATCGGATTGCTGACGAAGCTGAAATATTTCAGCATCTACGAACACGTTGTTGGTTTAGAAATTGAAGCGATTTCCCAGTGTTTTGTACGCCTCGTTCGCGCTCGAAGCGATCGTACTCAGAGTTTGTACATACATCGCGGGCGGTTTAGAATTGGAAATCTAGGAACAAATTTACTGTTTTTCAACTTCCGGTGCAACTGCGCAAGCTCTCTTTATGGCCAAATAAATATCGAGCTGAAACACTGTATCCCAGAGGTCTTCGGTATCCCGTTCCGCTGGACAAGGGTAACGAAGGCTCTGGGAACGAGATTGCCACCACTTCCAGTCAACCATCTCGTGAATACTTCGCCAATGTCACACGAAAATGAAAATGAGGGAAGTAACTTTCCGGCATGTTTTGTAGTCTCACTTGTTTGATCTTGAACTGTGTTCACCATTGGAACATTTCTTGCTACCTTTAGCGAATCTGTGATTCTTTCGAATTGGGCTTTTCATCGAAATAACAGAACCAACTGTGCTTGGTATTAGCATGTTTTCTGCACCCTCTTTGACTTTGAAATCCATCATGGTCACACTCTTGTATCGGGCAGTGATACAAGCTGTCGGTTTCATCCTTTTTCAAGTGAAGCCGTTTTGGTTTGGGTGATGCGCCATCGTAATCCGACCAATTAACTTTGCACTTCTTGCTCATTTTGCCTTTTGAAGAGCATTTGGCCAACACGATCTCCTTTAAATCTGAACCATAACCAAGGAGTCGATGACAAATAAAGGAACTGCATACATGTTTGTATTTGCCAAGGCATGCCCTTACTTGCCCGCCCTCATTACTATTGTGCAAAATTCATGACCGTGACATGCAACCAAACTTGCCCAAGCAGGTTTGAGTGGGCCTTATTGTCTGCCTTATTCACAAAAGACACCTTAATTTGGGAACAAAATCAGAATGCGTGAAAAAATGATCCGAAATCTGTTCCCAAATGACCAATTTAGGAACAATATGTTCCATTTACAGATAGGAACTCGGAACAAAACAGTCCTAAATGTCCAATTGTTTAACAAACTGTTCCATTTACAGATAGGAACTCGGAACAAAACAGTCCTAAACTTTGGTAATAAATGACCAATTTGGGGACAAACTGTTCCATTCACAGATGGTCATTCGGAACAAAGCGGTCCTAAAATATCAATTTGGGAACAATATGTTCCATTTACAGATAGAAACTCGGCAAAAAAAAAAACAGTCCTATATTTCGTAATAAGTGGCCAATTTGGGAACGAGCTGTTCCATTCACAGATGGGAATTCGTAACAAAAATATCAATTTGGGAACGATATGTTCCATTGGCAGATGAGAATTCGGAACAAAACAGTCCTAATTTACCAATTTGGGAACAATGTGTTCCATTTACAGATAGGAACTCGGAACAAAACAGTCCTAAATGACCAATTTGGGAACAATGTGTTCCATCAACAGATAGAAACTCGGAACAAAACAGTCCTAAATGACCAATTTGGGAACAATGTATTCCATCAACAGATAGAAAGTCGGAACAAAACAGTCCTAAATGACCAATTTGAAAACAATGTGTTCCATCAACAGATAGGAAATCGGAACAAAACAGTCCTAAATGACCAATTTGGGAACAATGTGTTCCATTTACAGAGGGGACCTCGGAACAAAACAGTCCTAGTTTATCAATATCGGAACAATGTGTTCAATGCACAGAAAGGAACTCGGAGCAAAACAGTTCTAATTTATCAGTTCGAGAACAATATGTTCCATTTACAGTTGGGAACTCGGAACGAAATGTTCCTCTTTTACACTAGAGTGAACGTTTTGTTCCTACCATGTAAAAAATCTGGTCCTCTTATAGTCAATAGGAACACAAAAACGAGGAACAGTCGATACTTGAGGAACGTTCCTTTTGGAATATAGGAACAGCCAACGCAACTCAAAATCAGCGAAAAAGCGAAGCAAAGACTAAAGAAAAACTCAAAAAAGCGTAAATCAAGCGCTTAGGTGAAAAGGAAACAATCTTTAACAACTGGTGAAGTTTGTTTCGCTCAAAGGCAGCGAAACACGCCATGATAAATTTTTGGGAAATGTAAGGGAAGGAAGGAAGGAAGGAAGGAAGAAAGGAAGGAAGGAAGGAAGGAAAGAAAGAAGGAAGGAATGAATGAATGAAAAGTATTGATTAAAAGTTCAGGCACAGCATACGTGTGAAGGGTTAACATGTCAACTTCAGACTGAAAATTCAGTGACAAGGAGTGCATTAACTTATCAATAACATGAGTCGAAGCATGCTAAACTGATTTTATAAATCTTACTTGAAATACCTCGTTTCGCAAGCTATCTGAAATAGATAGAATGAAGCGACTAGGAGTACTTCAACCTAACTTCCGCAACCCACCCCCCAAAAAGTGGATTATTTTCTTAGAAACCTTAGGAACATCATATTCTGCTTGGTTTCTTTTGGCTATTTATCATTTCTTATATTCCATCATGTCGCTCGCGCGCGATTGGTCTAAACTCGTTACTTGACTGAATATCCCCCGGCTAAAACTGGGTAATATCCCAGTGATATTCCCCAATATTCAACGTTGCGCGTGTTACGAATAATAATTAAAATACAACATGATAAACATGAGAGCCTCTTTTTGGCGAGAAAATATGCTCGCATGTTTGTCCTTCTTTGTACCTTACCTATTCCTCGAAGTTCATAGTTTTCCTGAAGCCTCTCTCGAAAACTGTCCGCTTCTCGGACCAGGTCATGACCGTGGGCAAATAATCGACTCTATTTTCGCGCCAAATGGAGGCTATTGTTTATATATCCAACGGGTGCTCGTGTGATAATTCTTAAATATATGAATTGCAAGCTGCTTGTTGATTTCGGATGCAATAAGAGTGTCTGAGGATTGACTGTCTTTGGACAAGACGGACAATTAAGAACATCAAGGAGAAGGTAGAAAGGCAAAGGTAAGACGACATTTCACTGAAACAAAAGACATTGGTTCTTAAATAGTTCTACCTTTAACTATCTCCAAAGTTTGGTTACAACATACCGGCCAACAATGCCTGGATTTAATTTTACATTTCCCTAGGACATTATATCGTGTTCTGTCGCTGCTATTTTCTGTTTATGAGAATGCCTTAGTGGGATATAAGCGTTATATAGTTAACCAAATAAATGTCGAGGCTTCCATGCATTGGAATAAGGGCACTCTTCCATCGACTGAAAGCAAACAAGACAACATCACACATTTTTGCAGCTGCTGAGGCAAAAATTGAAAAATAAAATAAAATAGAAGTACCTTATTCTTTGCACTGTCAGTGATCAGTGAACTTCGCCCCATGTTTTTGCACAGTTGCACAGTTCAGACATCTTTTACTCTACACTAGTTCATCTTTACGAGCTATTTAATGTAAAAAGGAGCTTTAAGTCGGCGATGGAAGGGAGGTACTTTTGTTGAGACATTGGAAACAACATGGCGTGCCAATATCCATAACAATTCCTCTCGCGCACTAGGAATTTAATTTTACATTCCCCTCGGATATTATATCGTGTTCTGTCGCTGCTATTTTCTGTTTATGAGAATGCCCTAGTGGGATATAAGCGTTATATAGTTTACCAAGTAAATATCGAGACTTCCATGCATTGGAATATGGGCACTCTTCCATCGCCTGAAAGCAAATAGGACAACATCACACATTTTTGCAGCTAAATATAGCTCACGCGAGAGATGGCGAAACCGCTTTTTGAAAAGTCAGTTTTTGATGAAGTTAAATTTGTCTTAATTCGTCGACAAACAGGAAACAACATGGCGTGCCAATAGCCATGACAATTCTTCTCGCGTACTAGGAATTCATATTTTAATCAAAACTAGTGTCGGTTTTTTTCGTTTAGTTTTCTTAAATAATGGTTAAATCGCGATATAAAACTAAATGCGACTTTGAGGCGAGATCACCGCATTATATTAGTGGCGTTGGATGAAAATATATTTACGAGCATATATTTTCTCCAAACAATACAAGCTGCTGCTTTTTGACACCAGATACAATACAAGTGTCTGCAATTTGGCAAGACGGACGTCCATGAACACCAAGTAAAAACTGCAAAGGTAAAAGTAAAAGTAAAACAAAGTACACTTTTGTTTCCCTAGATTTGCTTTCAACTAACCCGTAAGGCTGGTTAAAACATGCCGGCCAATAATGCCGGGATTTAATTTTACATCCCTCTAAGATATGCCATCTTGTTCTGTCGCTTCTAGTTTCTGTGTAAGAGAGTACCCTAGTGGGGCATGTGTTATATTGAGCTAAACGAAAATCGAGGTTTCGAAAGGTTAGAATAAGGAAAGGACGCAAGACACAGTTTATGATGAATGAAAATGGCTTTATGAAGTTTTCAACTAATGTTTTCGAGTTTCTAAAGGAAGAACGTGCTATGCGGATAACTTGGACAAAGCTGAATGTGGATACCATGTTTCTTCTGACAGGTGACTTGTCGACTGTGTTAACATAATTCTTCGCATAATTTAACCCTGAGCTTGGTCTACAAGGTGATACCATGTTTGTTTATTATGACGTCCTGTGACGCCATTTGACCTGCCATCTTGGATTTCACTATTATTAAACGGAAATTAATACAAAATCAAGCCAGAATGTTTAGAAATGTAGAAAACGATGGTTCCAAACGGCGTTATTCCTTGTTCGTCTTCATTCGCCCTGTTCTTTCTTTATTTTGCTAAAAAACCAACAGCATAATTTTGATGAGAGGAACATAATTTAGAGAAACGAGCATAACTTCCACATAATTCCCAAAAATTTTGAACAGTGCTAGAAGTATAATCTGCCAGTTTTGCGCGCGCAATCGACAGAAGCCTAGTCTCTAAACTCTGAGGCATATTAATATAATTTTGAAACAGTTTTATTTTACGAACAGAAACACTTTCGGAACGTCATGATCAGTGCACAAAAAAACAAAGTTGTAAAAGCAACATGAAATTGCACATCGAAAATTTCACAGAAATTTTTCTATATAATGTTTTTTACTTCGTAAGGTGCTTGGCAGTCCAAACATGACATATGTCGTGAGGTTTAGCCATTTAGGGAAGAAAAGAAGGAGATATATTAAGATAGCGAATAACAGACACTCGCATTTATCCATTGTGTTGGTCTTTTGAATAAAATAACTCTTTTAATAATATATATGCATGAAAAAATTACTCGATTCTGATTGGTTGAGAGCAGTACAGTTCAAGTGTAACACCCGTGCAAAAAGTGTAACACCAGTACAAAACGTGTAACACCAGTGCAAATTACACAACGTAATCCTAGACTATGATTGGCTGAAAGAAAATAGGAAATTTTCTAAGCCAATGATATCACGCAAAATGATGGCGAAACTTAGGCGCGGAAACTTTGAAAAAAGTTTTCTCGAATGAGAAAAAATGGCTTCAAGAAAGATCTTCTGACATTTCCTCCACGCGAATTTTTTTCATGGTAATATTATCGATAAGTAATCATACGGTTTTTCTCGTTCAATTTGGAATTAATTAGCACTTGTGAGTTTTTAAAAAAGCTGAAATTGCACTCGCCGAAGCGGCTCGTGCAATTTCAGCTTTTTGAAAAACTTATTTGAATGAAATTAAATTTTAATAAACATTTCAAAATAAAATGAGCGATAGAAATTTTACACAGCGTTTCGATGTCGTCATGACATCATTATCAAGTGAGAAGAAAATAAGAAATCGCTGATTTATGGGTTTACTCGTGCAAATTAATTCCAAATTGAACTCGAAACGGTATGATTACCTATACTAACTAATTCACATGTAGAAAAGGTGGATCTGCTTGATGCTATTAGCATTGTATTCAAACTCACACCACGTCCTCAGCACTAAGAGATATTTGCCTTCTTACTTATTTTTCATCTTAATGTTCAAATTAGTTTTCAAACATCTCCCCATTGAAATGAAATTTTTAATACGGTTAAACAAGAATTCAAGTTTATCTTTTGGGAAGTCCTTTAAATGGTTTTGCATCCAAGAATCTTTTGTAAGAGACTGGGCGTTATATTCAGTTTCAAGTGGAAGGGGGTTGAGTAATTATTGAAAAAAATATATATTAGTGTTTAAAAAACACTTCACAGACTGGACACTAGACATTTATGGGTTTGTTTGTTTATAAAATAACACTAAAGAGGAGATTGGCTGAAAAGCAGTTTGAGTTCCAAAGCTAGTATACCTGATGGTTCTCTTTAACTCAGTGGTCCTGGCATTTTAATTCAAAAATGATTTGTTCAATTGGTAAATAGTGTCCCCAATTGGTTTTTCTACAGCTACAATTGTAGATCCTCTTTGACACTCAAATAAAGTCTTTCATTTATTCTTTCTGTCATTCATTCATTCATTCATTCATTCATCCATTCATTCATTCAATATGGAGTGTTTGGTGTTCAGTTTAAACCACCCGGGCGTCGCCATGTTCACTTTATGACTGTAATTATGACGTTTAGGCCAGCAACCACGGAGAGTGATCCTTCTGGTATACGTTGGAGACCGATACAACGTAATATTATTACATTTTAATAAAGTATACCTTTTTTAAAAAAAAAAAAAAAAAAAAAAATATATATATATATATATATATATAACAACCCTGAGAAAATACGCGCGCTAATTGGTTAAAATCCTGTTTCTGTAACTCGATGGAAACACAGAACTAGCACGAGCAGTTGACGTAATGATGGCGCGTGCAAGGAGAATTTACATTTTCATAATCAAAGTAAACAAGTTGTTTTCCTTTTTTCTGTCGCGGTGTTTTCTAAAAGAAATAGAAAACATGTTCTCCGTGTTTCTATCGAGCTACAGAAACACTCGAGAAAGTTTGGGAGAACTCGAAAAAGCTGTGGAAACAGTCGCTTGCGGCTCTTGTTCCCACAGCATTTTTCGTTCTCCCAAACTTCCACTCGTGTTTCTGTAGCTCGATAGACACACGGGACATGTTTTCTATTCCTTAATTAATCCTACGTTGTATCATATTCTTTTTTATTTATCTTTTTATTTTTTTTTTTGCAGCTCTCTGCACTTGTGTTGTGTACTCACCATGAACTTCAACAGCTGGAACTGGTTCTGGAGTGTGTGTTTTGGAGTGACAGCAGTTTTAATCATTATTAGCAACTCCCTGTCAATTGTAGTTTTTGTCAAGCGAAGGTTTCGCAAACGTTCTCTTTACCTGTTAATCGATTTGGCAATAGCTGATCTGCTAGTTGGATTATTTGCAGTACCGATTTATATGACCACGGTCATCTCTGAACGCAAACTCGTGTCACTACTCGTTCTTGATGGAGTCGATATGTTTACAGGTCTCTCCTCCATTTTCACATTGACCGTTATTTCTCTTGAAAGAGTGCTTGTCATCAGTCGGCCACTTCGTCATCGGCAGTTATCCTCACATAGCTACGCCATTGCCATAGCAACGCCATGGATCCTCTCCCTCGCGGTGACTTCAGTTCGAGTGTTTCAGCACTATTCAATCGTGACACGTCATCAGTTATTAACAGTTGTTATTATCAGTTTGTCAACTCCTTTGCTAATAACGTGCTCTTCTTACTGCGTCATCTGGCGTAAGCAGACTTCCCGCATACAAAACGGAGTGAGGGCGAGGAGAGAGTCGAAGCTGTCTAAGACATTGTTTTTGATAACAGGAACATTTGTGTTGACTTGCCTACCATTCAAAATTCTACTAGTTCTAGTAAATATGTGTGTTCCGTGTAGAAAAATGCACATTGTGGTCCTTTTTGTTCTTAAACTCCTTCAGTTCAGTAATTCGTTTATTAATTTTTTGATTTATTGTCTAAGAATGCCAGATTACAGAAAAGCTGTGTCACAACTATTTTCCATTCCAAATGCCGCGGTCACTCCAGTAATCCCGACGTTAATACGTTAGGCGATAGCCGAACAAATATCGCACTAATCCACTTTTCAAGTGCACTGTCTTTATATAATGTTCCAACAAGTCATGTCATGATATAATCCAGCTGATATAATGCAATTGTAACGCTTGGAGAAATAAATATCTCGTAGATTTTTTTATAGTTCAATTTATGAATAGCAACTACTGTGAGTATGTTACTTGTTCACTTTCTTCAAAAAAAAGTAAACTTGCTACCGCGATATTTTGCTATGTAACATGCATTTCAAACGTTGGATAAAAATGAAGTAATAAATAACCGTTGACAGTTGGTTAGCATCTCGTGTCCGACGCCATTTAATAGGTCTCCCAATGGTTTTAGGGAGTAGGGGAACATGGTCAACTTTAACCCGCGTTCACAGGAACATAGGGTACAAGGGAACATATGCATGAAACATGCATTTCCGGGGGATCACGTGAACAGGACCCGCTGAAGGGTAGGGCAATCAAAATCGAAATAAACGGCGTAAAAGGTACCAGTATCACGCGACATTGCGTTCGCTTATGTGACGTCAACGAGTCATCTGCATTTGATGCTTTTGATGGAATCCGGTTTCGAATGATTAATAACAAGCGGGAGATTCGAAATCGCTTTGTTAAGAAGATCCGGATTTCCTTTATCTATCTGTTTCATTGCTAATTAATATGTCATTTTACCATTTCACTTTCCTGGTTGCTGATCGAGAAATTTATACGACCGCTCGAAGAGCTGGCTAGAGGTCTTAAGGACAGCAGTGTTATAGGAGCAGACTGTACGGCAAAATTTGGTAAAGTTCGCGATATCAAGGACGTTGGTTGAATCGACGTTCTCGAGAGACGCCTGGAGAGTTATCTAATCAATTTGGCCCTGAACTCGTGCATCCTTATATTGTAGATAATAAGGTTCAGCAGAGAGTTTCCAAACTGAAGAATCCTTGCCGCCTAAACAACACGGCTTGAGTTGTTTAACAACAAACAGTTCTTGCAAAGGACACTAACCAGCAGTGTGGCGCTCGCGGGAAGCCATGCTGCCACTGATAGAAGAGAGGCAACTAGCAAGGTTTTGGTTAAGTTGCTGTTTGCGATATGACGATGCTTTCGTATGCTTTGCTTTCGTAGGTGCTTCACACGAAACCAAATTCTACAGTATACGATGCAAACAATGAGCGAAAAAGCAGCCTTCAAGAAAATAAACAAACTCATCGAGATTTTCCGGTTGATAATTCCAATGTACGTTATTATAAATATGACTGTGAAAGTGAAAGGAAACAGCCAAGCTGCCCAAATAACATAAATATAACTACGGGTTTTAGTAATGCGATGACGTAGAGGCCAAAATACGGCATGCATTCTCTCTAAAGAAAGAACAACTAGAAACACAATAGAAGCACATTCTGAGATAAAATCTACAGTTAGACATCCTATCGCGGTGGGCTTTTCTCCAGTATAGCTGAAGACCAGGTTCTCCACACCAAAACAACCTGCCGACAGGCCTACGCTTAGGTCAGCCAAAGCCAAGCTGATTACTACGTAGCTTGTGTGCCTCAGAGTTTTCCTTTGACTCAAGAAGATATAAATTGTGATGGAATTGGCAAAGACAATCGTTATGCTTTCCAACATAAATGTTGTGCTCCAGATCCACATTTTCCAAACGGGAAGCGTTTGGCTGCTTGTATTGTTCATGTTGGTCAGAATCTAGCCTAAGGCAATAAGAAAAAACAAAAAAAACTAAAAAAAAACAGTGAAAGGACGTGATAATTATATCAAGCATCATGAGATGCAACACTAATACATACCTCAAAAAGCTGTGTTGCTTTCCTTGTGCAAAGCCTCAATCACCCTCATACCTCAACTTTATGGCCGTGGAACATTGTACGGAATACTTTTTAAAACTTCCAAAAACATTTGAGAGGCTTTTATGTAGCTTTTATCTAGCTAAGATATTGGTGATTATACCCTTGGGAGGGGAGGGGGGTTACTATGCAAAATGCATTAGTCATGCTGTAACTCACAATGCTGGAAATCCAGAATTCTTAAAATCAAGTTTCAACTCTATAGTACCACATTCATTTGGGGAACACAGTTCATGCCGTATATCCTGGTGTGGTTTCAAAAAATGTCCTGAGGGATACAACACATAGAACTACCTAATGGCAAGAGTTTACATGTACATGGTGAGCCCCTGAAAAATGCCTAACTAACATCTTTTCTGAATATGCCACTGATATTGTTGTCAAGAAGCTTTCCCCATGTGCCAACTCTCAACGGAATGAAAGTCTAAATAATACCATAGCAACAAAAAACCCTAAAACCCGGTATTACGGAGGAAGTGCGAGCAACGACTTTAGAGTAGCCTGTGGTGTGGCCCAAAGAAATCTTGGCTATGGCTATGTAAGTACAGCGTTAGAAGTACTGAATATCGAACCCGGCTATTTTTGTACATCACATGAAGATCTGATGGACAAAAAAGTGTTAAGTGACAGAAACCGAAAGGCTACGAAAAATTTCAAGTATAGGAGGAAAAAATTACGGGGTGAAAAATCCAGTCAAAATAGTCAAAAAGAAGCTAAGGAGGGGAAAACTTATGAAACTGCAGTTGCTTTGAATCTGGATACAAGTGTCAATCAGCCTACACCAAGAACTCACACTCACATTGAACATCTTTTGGAAAACATTTCTGATAATGAGCTTCATGAGTATGAAAAACTAGTACCATCTTACTATGCTCAACCTGATCTGCCAAAACTGACTTATGATCCAAACCAAACCTACACTTTTGTTGTTTTTGACACTGAGACTACCTGCACCGGGAAAAATGCAGAACTCTGTCAGCTGTCCACCATTCATGAAAATCAAGTGTTTTCAAAGTACGTTCTACCGACAGGAAATGTGAGTATTGGAGCTTCACGAGTGAACAAACTATCTGTACAAAATATCAGTGGAATCAGAAAATTATTGAAAGAAAACCAACCAGTGGAAACTGTCTCCCTTGATAAAGCGCTTCAGCAGTTTCACACCTTTCTTAGTCAAGTAAAATGTTCATCCCGGAAGGAATCTTGTATAGTTCTAATAGGTCATAATTCATCAACATTTGACACTCCAATACTTCTCCGGAGAAGCGACGAAAATTTTCGCAGCAAACTAAGCAACCTGAATGTTTATTTTGGCGACAGTTAAATCCTTGTCAAACATCTTTTGAAAGATAAACACCCGGCCTTGCAACTCAGTGAATCGGCATCTTGCAAATCAAACCAATCAGCACTTTACTCACATCTTTCTAAAGAGGAATTTGAGGCCCACGATGCCTTGGAGGACGTTAAGGCACTTAGAAAAATTCTGTTTCGTTCTGCACTTCAACTGAACAACGAGAAACTCGTGAATTGTTCTGGAGTTATTAGTGTTGAACGAGCAATTGCCAGCATGTCGTATTTGGATCGACGCCATGAAATTCTCCAGACATTCAGCGGAAGACTTTTCGACCCCAGGGACGACAATGGTGCAATAAAACTATCAATGGCTCAGAAGATTGCAGGAAGTCGGCTTTCCTATTCACATCTCAAAGAGTTATATTTAAAGTTCGGAACAAAGGGACTGCTTGCGATCCTCAGCATGCCTCCTTCCCAGAGCACAGCGACGAAACCTCGTGTCACTCGAATAAAGCGTATTCTCGATGCCATTGCAAACCACTTTCAGGAAACATTTCCGAAAGAAGAATAGTTCCTTTGGTTCCATTGTTGGTAAGTTTTAACTTCATGTTTTTCCATTTAACCACATCTAAACTGCAGAAACTTGCCAGCGCGTGTTGTGCTTCTGGAGGTGCTTAATGAAAATGTACGTACCTCGCGAAACATTAGCCAGATTTAAATGACCGAAATTCTCCACATCAAAAGAATCAAGTTTGTAGTCGTCAGGTGTCTGTACTGTCTTAATAGCGTCAATAAAGTTCTCCGCAGATTATAGTTTGCGTCTTGATTTGTCAGTAAGGGGTTGCAATATTGTCGTCAAGTACTTAGACAGTTGATACGTAGGGGACCCACAGAATGACACTATAGGTCGCATCGGTATACCAGGTTTGTGCAGTTTTGGTAGTCCATAAAGTTCCGGTGGTTGAGGTACTGAGCACCTCAGTCGATAGTAGCGTTGAGTGTCAATAGCATCAGTCTTTTTAAGTGTAAGTATTTTGCTGTTAAGTTTGTTTGTCGTTAACAAGTGCGTCCCTTTTGTCAAAGTAGTCAGTCTTGTCCATAACAACAGTGACACGTCCTTTGTCGGCTGGTAGTATAACAATGTTGTTGTCGTTTTTCAGTCGTTGCAGTGCTTGTTGTTCGTCTTTCGTCAAGTTATTGTCAGGTATAGAAGCTGATTGTACCGTGGAAGCAATTCTGCTTTATGTTATCCTTGGCAGATTCTGATAAGTCTCGCTGACGAGACAGAACCGCCTCAACACTAGATACAATAGACTCAGTCGGTATCCGTTTAGGCGTCACTGAGTGTTTTAGTCCGTAGGACATTACGTGAGTCTAGGCTTTGTATAAGGGACCGGAGGAAATATTCCTGACCCAGTTATCGTCGGTTTTCGGTCGTTTTTTGTCTTTATTGCGTTGAAGTCTTGTCAGTTTTCGTTCTCGTTCAGTACGAACGCGGTCTGTGGTTTTGTCGGCTCGCCTGTTGGCGGTTGTCGTAACCGTGTCAAGTAAGTTAGTGGGTAACAGTTGTTTAAGTTCGTCAAGTTGTTGTTATAGTTTATTGTTGCAGTAGTTGAGCCTTCTGTGACAGTCGTTTATTCGCGCTTTGACCAGACGTCTGCAGGTGGATTTGACGATCTGGATGGCCTCTTGTGTGTTCAACAACAAATTTAAGTCCGGCCGGAACGAGACCGTGGTCTTTGCAGCGGTGGTTGAACCAAAGTTGTTGGCGTATTCGTCTGATAGTACTTACCGAACTGATGTAGTTGTTCGCAAGTCGTTTACTCTGTCGTCCAAGTGAACGTAACATAGTAAATGGTTTGAAACCAGGAGCATCAGTAGTTCGTATAGTGCGATCGTCCGGATGAGGGTAGTCCTGAAAAGAACTGTTGTTGGTGACTGACGTTTTGACAACCTGAGCGGAAGTCATCTTCAGAGTCAAGTGAACAGTTTTTGTCACTACAAAAAAAACCTACAAGCAGTTGCATGGAACAGCCATGGGGTCGCCTGTTTCTGTTGTTGTCGCAGAAATTGTGATGCAACACGTGATGCAACACGCGCCCTTGCAACTTGCCGACAAACGATAACACTTTGATTACGCTACGTTGACGGCACCTTTACCACCGTTCACAAAGACGAAACTGACGATTTTCACGACCACCTGAACGAACAGAACGCCGACATCCAGTTAATTTTGTTTACTACAGAGATCGAAGAAAATGGAAAAGTTCCTTTTCTAGACTGTTTGGTACAACAACGCAACAACAACGAACTGCGAACAACAACCGACGCATACCGACAGATTACTTGACGAATCATCCTACAACCCGACTTTACACAAAGCCACGACTATAAAGACTTTGACGAAACGAGCGCAACTAGTTTGTAACACACCGGACAGCTTACTTGACGAAAAGAGATAACTTGAACGTGTTTTTCACAAAAACAACTACAACGCTGACTTTATTAGACGAAACATTTACTGACCTACTGAAGCTGACGCAACGAACAGGAACCCAACGCCTGTTACTAGAGTGACTATACCTTATATTAAGGGTACTTCTGAGACCATCTCACGGATCCTACAGCCCTACAACATCCGTGTAGCCCAAAAACTTACAACTACGTTACGACATTTACTAACCAACGTGAAAGACAGGGACGAACCTAACAACAGACAGGGAGCAGTTTACAAGATCAAATGCTCCGACTGCTAGGCTTCCTACATTGGTGAGACTGGCAGAAACCTTAACACGAGACTGACTGAACACAAACGAGCCACGAGAAATGGTGATGCCAACAATCACATTGCTGTACATCATCAACTGACAAACCACAACATTGCCTGGGACTCTGCTCGGTGCTTAACCTACAGTACAAACTATTTTCAACGACTGACTCTGGAAAGCTGGTACACTAACCTAGAACAAACGCCACTTAACAGATGTCAACAACTACCGGCGCCTTACAAACGACTTATCCATGACGGAAACGAAACCGACAAACGGACTTCCAACAGACCGACTTAAGTTAACCAACAATAGACGGACCAAAGACCGACCAATTTGACTAACAATAAGACGAATCGAAACCCACCAATGACGGATGACAAACTTTACACAAGTCTTTCAGCCAATACCATCATGGCTAAACTGACCAATCTTGTTCAACGGACCAGAATTATAAAATCATTGACTGACAAAAACTATTCACTTGACTCTGAAGATGACTTCCGCTCAGGTTGTCGAAACGTCAGTCACCAACAACAGTTCTTTTCAGAACTACCCTCACCCGAACGATCACACTATACGAACTATCGATACTCCTGGGTTCAAACCATTTACTATGTCATCTGACTGTGTCGAGCGTGACGATCACATACTTCGATGTTCTTTGTATCACTGACCATTGTTTTGCTCGAAGCCGGTTTAATCATGTAGAGTCCTCTTAAAAGGGAAGATTGGGAAGATTGGGAAGTAAAACACCGGTTGTGAACACAAAATGGCCGTGGCATTTATCAATCCTTCCTTGGATCCCCGGATCACCGTTTACTGTTCATACATGTATGTATGCCGAGAGTTGTCCAAAAGAGTGCTTCTACAAAGCTTTTAAGAGGACTCTACATGATTAAACCGGCTTCGAGAAAAACAATGGTCAGTAATACAAAGAACATCTAAGTATGTGACCGTCACGCTCGACACAGATGATGAACGTTTAAACGTACCTTGTATACAAACCTACCGCTGGAAGGAAAAGCTGGCAGTTTTAATGCTACCTAGGTTTCAAGGACCGCTACAAAGGACCAAAACTTTAATCTTGAAGCCAGGTAAGAGATTTACGTAAATTTATCGGAGCACCTTACGAAGGCGAGTATGTTAGTTACTCACTGGAATATTTTCACAATTTCCTGAACTTTAAGCGGTCGTTAGTTTTGAAAACCTTGTGGGCAGACAAATTTTATTACTGTTTTTAATTAAGGGCCACTTATACTTTCTATTCATGTAGTGCAGCAGTTTCAAACAGGTGCCACATTTTTAAAACGTGCCTTCAAAGTAGAGCTATTTTCGTGTTTGGTTCAAAACTCGATTTAACGGGTGGAAAATTTTCTTTTAACCGTTGAAGGAACAACATTGAATTATAATTGCAACATGGCTGAACAAACTACTATGATATATCTAGAGTTGAAAAATAGAATTGGGACTTTTGAGTAAATATTATTTTTTTAGAGCGCCGGCAATGTGCTATTTTTCCAGTTTCGGCAGGCATGCAACTTGTGTCGAGCGGACCGAACTTCGATTAATCCAAGAAAAGTTCAATTAAAATTTTTACTCAAATAAAACTCATTTTAGTGACTGACTAGGTAAGGGCTTCAAAATCCCAGCTTATGAGAAAAATCGAATTTTCGAAGTAAAATCAGTGGTCGGTTTTTACAGAGACAGCCTCTTAAAGTTGTAATTTTTGCGGCCACGACTGAGCATGGTGGGATCTGGGACGAGCTTTTAGTGACGTCATCAAAGGACTTTGCTGAGAACACTCAATAGAAGTTTGACTAGGTTTCGAGCACTGTCAAAACACATTTGCGGTATTTGCGCTTCATATTTTATCAAAACTGGACAAGACTTTTAAATGAAAGCACTGTACCATCCAGCAATACAATTCGGAGTCTAACTGCGATTGGGCGGCTACGATAAAGTCAAATCTAAATGTTTTGTTTTACTTTCCTTATATACCTATCAATGCTTGATTTGTTTTAGTTTGTAACTGAGATAGATGTATTTCTTTGCTCAAAGAACAAAACAGTTGTATATGCGGCAGAGCCTTTAAGAAACTCAACCGCATTGTTGACCTCGTGCGTGTAGCTTGCGTGTGGTTGTATATATAAAATCCACAAATACATAGCTAGTTCAGCAGTTCGAAGCCTCACTAATCTTAATCGCCTCGTTGTAGGAAGAACGTGTCGTTGACTATTCGTTTAGAAAACTCTCTATTTCGAGGACAAAATACGCGATGCGATTAATTTGCCGTATAATCATGTCACGCAGTATCCATTATTTTGGTGTGGGACTCTGGGGCTCGTATCAATAGAATAGTCAGATGGCTCCCATCTTATCCAAATTAAATTCGTATCTTATCTACCTTGACTCCCTCTTTCAGTCCGACTTCACAAAAGTCAGCACACTTCTTTCTTCTTTTTTCACTTCTGGAGATAGAGGTATCGAAGGAAGGGGATAGTTCTCTCCTAGCCTTATTGTACCGCTGCTCCCTTCAGCAACACACCTACCTTACATTAATTCTGCAACGATTTTGAATCACGCTATCCCATGTTCGCATATATTCTCCTTAGAAGCAAACATTGTTGGTCCTTCGATGACGTCACAGGCCAACTCGCCCTATTCTTCGCTATTGCTTGGTCATGGCCGCGGAAAAGGCCAATTTCACAAACTTTGAAAATTCGTAGAAAATTAACAAAAATAGCTGCAACGATATTTTTTTTCGCGTTGGAGATCAGAAAAATTGGGACATTTTTATAAGTGGGTTTAAAGTAATTTATTTTTTTCCGAGTTCTGCATACAGTTTTGGGGATGGTGCGCGATGTGAGGATTTGGGATGACGGATATCAGGTTTGTCAAATTTCGTAACTCGGCGAATCAATTCCATTTTTGCAGAAAATAAAAATTGAAATTAGTTTTTTTGTTACAGTAAAGTGTATTATCGTTTGTCTCACGATGTAGTCACTTGAGATGTACATCTCGGCGTTTCGACTGCTTACTGCTAGTCTTCTTCAGGCGATAAAGTCGACTGATTGCACGGTATCATTTATATCACAAAGGTCGGCTGTGATTGGTGCATTTCGATCCTCCTATTGTTCCATTGTTCCGGCGAGTAGTTGTTGTTGTTGATATCATTTCGTCTATATACAATTATCTTACGTATACTACAATCACGTTAACGTTATGTTGTCGTGTCTTTAAAATCCACAAGAAGCCAGTTTTTAGTCGTAAATTACACTCGAAAAAATGTACCAGATACATTATTTCCCTGAGTGCCACAATTGCATTATATCATCTGGATTAATCATGGCTTTTCTGCAATCTGGCATTCTTAGACAATAAATAAAAAATTAATAAGACTAGTGAATGCGACGTAGGAGGACATGTGAATGCGCTGAATAGGCTAAAAATATATTTCACCATGCAAGACCAAAGAAGCACTCAGTATCGCGCCTTTGTTTTGCCTAATTTATTTTATTGCGGCCAAGTCTGGTACCGCTGTGGCGCCAGAAACACTGGCAAACTGGAGAAAGTAAACCAGCGTGCTCCAAGATTTATTTACAAGAACAATTCTACATCCTACTTTGTTAAAATTGATAGGCTTACACAGTAACTAAGAAACCCGTAGGATCCAGGACATATTGTTACCTTAAACAGTTGTTTTCAGGGAAGAGTGCCGGCAAGCATTGATCGTCTTATTAACATCAGAACGAGGAAATTACAACCTGCGAGGTGCGAATGTTTTGTCTCTACCTAAGGTGGATAGCACCAAATATGGCCTAAAATGTTTTAGTTATTACGCCGCGAAACACTGGAACACACTACTTGACAATATACGCACGTTAGCTGAAACCAAGGATTTTATTAGCAAGGTTCGAAGTTCAATATTTATTTTACGGCATCATAGTCTGATAATGAAATTTTCACTTCTTTTTTTTTTTTTAAATGAATAAGTTATAGGTTTTAACATCATCATTGCGGTAATTAGTTATATATATCGCTAGTAATAAGGCAAGAAGTCAGCGTAAACCCTGCCGGGCAACAATTGCATAATTGTTGCCCTTTAGATTTAGCCATTCTCACGTGTATGAGCGCGTGTTAGATTCCACTAAAACCTCCTTGTGTAGTTTCCTCGCCCTAGTCTCCTCCTCTTTCTATACACAAATTGAAGGGCAACGTAAATTTTGATTTCCGAATTTCGATTTCGTTAGGCCTCAATAAAATAAATAAATAAATAAATAAACACTTTGGGCTGTTTATTCCACTACTTCCCTAGTACATTATAAATATTAAAACTGAACTGTCTGAATAATCCAGGTGAATTCTCAGCGGCAACCGGTAATTCATGCACAACACAAACTTTGATTAAAGAATTTTTTTGTAAATTCAGAGCAATATTCCGATAATATCAACATACGTTCACGTTCTTTAAATTAAGCAATATTCTTTTACCACCTTTCAAGGCTTTAAAAGACTACAATCGGTCGGTCGCAACATGAATGAACTACAGGGATCTATTGCTGCGCATAATTTAATTAAAAATTAAGTATTTATTAAGGAAGGAGTAAAACGGGAATACGTAGTGGATATTCTATAGCTAGTCAACATTTCCAAATGAATTACACATACGCCAGATGAACATTTGTCATGTTAAGCATACTTTTCTGAATAACAAAATGAGGATCTTTTAACAGGAAATTAAAAATGGCTTCAACCCCTATAGACCAAAATCTCCTGACCCTTTCGGGTTGGAAAAGACAATGAAAAAGAATAATTATGTAAAACAAAATAAAGCAGAGAAGAACAAAAGCGACATCAACAACAGCACTAGGCTTATACAGCTGAGCCCACATGTGAACTGAAACTGAAAACGTATGAAAAATTTGGGGATTACATAAATGACAAAAAAACCCACATCATAGGAACAAAACCAAGAAAACAATAACGCAATTCAATCCCTGGAAAATTTATCACTTTTAAATTATTTTCTCTAATTGTTATTATTCATGTTAGTTGCTACGTTTTCGACCTGCTTGCAAGCTTACTTAAGAGTCGAATTCACTGAATCGTCAGTCTGATGAAATTTTGTTAGTTTTAGTTGCCACACTTAAATGCGAAATTGAAAGTAGAACTGGGGCTATAGTTTCTGAGCTAGTCTGGTGTTCACTAACGTGTAGCCCTGTTGTCATCTCTTTTAAAAACATTTCTCTCAAGGTTCTTCTAAATAGTGGCATCCTAAAACAATAAACGATTGGATTGATTAAGGAATTTGCCAACCGAACAAATCGGGCTACATCCGTAAGGACTGGCCCAGAAACATCGGGCATATTAAAGGTGACCCTTATACTCCTGATTACTGTAAAAGGAAGCCATGTAATAAGTGATAGCAAAGTTACAATAAACAGAGTCTGCCAGTTCTTTGTTTCGCTCGTGTCTGTTTGGTGGTGATCTGGGATCTTTGTTTTTATAAGAGAACCAGATTGCAGAATATGCACACGAGATGGTCATTAACCAAACAAACAAGTATACTGTTCCAACCCAACTGACGACATCGTGGAACGGCCTTAACAGTTGTGCAAAAACTAAAAATCCCGACATAAGCCACACTACCCCAATACTGCAAATATACTTTCCTCTTGATGTGTTTTTGAAGCGAAATGGCCCCACTATCTCGTAGAGTCTCTCTAAAGAAATGAGAACAAGGGAACTAATGGAGGCACTGCCAAAAATCTCGTTCAGCACGACATATTTCTCCCAACTTGTCGTACAACTTGAAGAGGCCAGTTTCCATATTTCATTGACTACATCTTCAATGAGACCAACCCCAACCATTAAATCCGCAACGGTCAGATTTATTAAGAACAAACAGGTTTGCTTTGACTGGGATCTTCTTTTCCAAAATACGATAACGGTGGCGATATTTGAAAGAATAATTATCAGTGATTCCACTCCTAATATAAAGATCCTTGGGAGTGAGTTGCTGTACTTGCTTGTGCACATTTTAGTAAGTCTGGGATGGACCCTTATCATTGAAAGGTTAAACGTTTTTACAAGCCTAAATAGCTTATGAAGTCGGCGGAAGTTGATCGAGGACCGTTCTCGAAAAGCTCGGTTTCGAGACGGATTACTGTAGACAGAAGGTCTAACCGGAGAAAGAAAGAAAGTACCGTTTTCAAATTCCCCAGCCTAGTACGGATGGGACCTAAGACCGTTATAACTCCGAAATTTAGAGAACAGCTATACTTACCACTTACAGGCTTTTTTCCAAAAAAAGTTAGAAAGCATATACTTCGTGATTACGTTTGATGGACAACCCCACGAATCTTCTCCCACTGTCTAACCGTACCTTAACAGGCGAAGGGTTGGTTGTTTTAACGTTAAAATAATTTTCCGAAACACCCGCCGAATTAGGTCTTTTTTCCCGTACAAGGACAGGTTCAGCCGTTCTCAGATGTCTAAGGTGGTTTACAAGGCAAGCTGCTGGGACTGTGATGATTTTTATATGGGAAAAACAAAGCGTCGACTACACGATAGAAAAACTGAACATTTTAAGGCCCTTGCTAAAAGTAGTCACACCTCAGCCATTGCGGATCACGTTACTTCCACGGGTCACAATATTAAATGGGACAATTTTGATATCTTAGCAACTGGTAGGTCAGATATACATTGTAAAATTAAGGAAGCATTGTTAATTCGTGATTTAAGGCCAGCCTTGAATGAAAACGTTGGCAGTGAAAAAAAACTTTTTCTTCACTAACATTTTGTATTGTTATTATTATTATGGTAATTTTTTTTTTCTCTCCCGCAGACTCATCTGTTTGTTATTAACTATTAGTCTTGTTACATATTATTAGATACCAGTCTTTTTCTTTTTTTTCGCGTTTAAATTTCGATTGTAATCTAGTTAACGGTCACTTCTGAAGATGTATGTTGTACATACGAAACGTCAAGGAAATTAACTTTGTTTAACATGCGTTTTGGTTCCATGATTATCACCGCGGTTTGTGTTTTGTTTCTTCTAAAACTACGATGGCTAAGGAAAAAGAGTGTTTACGATTCAGTAATCCTCTGGTGTAACTCCAGTTTATCCTAAGCGAGAACGAAGAATCTTGAAGGTAACGAAAGACAGTTGCGAACGATTTGATTCGTCAGTCTACTTTGTAGATACGCCACTGTTTCAGCACGTCGAAGTGACGATGTACGCACCGTGTGAGACACTGCCTTTCTTTGTTAGGCACTGGTAAACAGCAGGATAACTGTACTTCGTCAGCTAAAAGAAACACCCCGGGGTATGAAAGTACCCGTGAGGAAATACATTGGGAGTTCTTATTCTCACAGTCAAATTTACTACCGTGCCAACGAAGTCAGTGTTACCAGCAGAGAATGTCATTTTTTATGTGTAATTTTGAGTCAAGTCCAAACGCGGACTGTAATTTTAAATCGCAATAAATTTTCGGTAAACAGGAAAATGAATTTTAACAATTATCTTCTTCGATTCTGTGCCATTTTCAATTTTGCTACATTTTGATGCAGAAAAAAGCAATGAAAACCTGGTAGGCTTTTTTAGCGGCGTTCGTTTCCCAGTCCACAACAATTTTCCTCTCATGCAAGCTGATTGAATTCCTTTTTAGCTCCACTCTCATGTATTACATATGTATTTATAAGTAGGTAAGGCCAAAATAGTTCTAATGCCAGGGTGATTGTGATTCAGCAATTAATAAAAGTCTGTTGACAAACTGTCCTGCTTAGGACTATCCTACGTGCCTCGGTTTGACACCGAAGTTGCTTTATTTAATTTTATGTGGAACAATAAACACCTTAATTTGTCAAAACTGAAACGAAACAGGAAAAGTTTCATTGAAAGCCGCAAGTTGCGTCGAGCAAGTTACCAATAACAAAGCGTTGCGTCGCAACATTTCATAGAGTTTCCGCCGTCAAAAGAACATCTGGTTTCAATCCCGCTAGTTGTGGGTTTATCGACATTTTATTTAAAAAAAAAAATGTTCCAAGTATCACAGGAAACGTATCCTGGAATTGAATATCTTTAATATCGCACAAAGAAATAAACTTTTAGACTGATCCTAATGAGTAATCAACGGCAAGAGGAATGTAAAACTTCCCCTTTGTCAAACGTTCGGTTAATGATCGAGTAATTATAATTTTGTGTAATACCAATAATTGTTATTAAAATTTATAACGCACAGACTTCAATGTAATGCTTGGTTGCGCATAAAATTTCATGAAGATTATAATACAGGAATATTCCACAAAATAATTTGAGACAAATAAAGGCCATGCGCTCAATAACGCTTCAGCAAACAAGCACGTCGGGAGCAGTCCCCAACCCCATCCGCAGGTAGAATGGAACGAGATAAAATGTTATCAACATATAAACGTGCTTTATGCTCTATGTTATTGCATCTATTTGTAACTCCTTTACCATACAATGCAGTGGCTGCGCGTGGTTTGCTGGGAAGAACTGACAAAAACATCATTTGCCATTTGTTGGCCACCGAGGTGGCCGTTTATTTTTATAACAATAAACTTATACTCTGAGAACAATCAAAATCATTCCCAGCAATATAAACGTGCTTTAATTAAGCAATACCTTATGAGAGCGTTTAGACGAAAACAACCGACTTATGGATATATCCGTTGAGCCCTAGTGTTTTCCATGCATTTTTTTAATTAAAACGATTAAACATACACTGAAAGGATGGAGTAATCTATACATACCTTTAGGGGCAACGCAGCTATTTGCGTATTTAATCCTTATAAATTGCACGAAATCAAATCGATGAAAAAAATTTCCATGTTGAGTATTTTCCTTCCATAGAAAAAACATTACAAAAAATTGAATATTTCGACCAATTTTTGGACCAACTACTTCTGACACTTGCGCTGACCCAAAAAAAAGAAAAGAAAAGAAAAAGAAAAGGAAGAAGAAGAAGAAGAAGAAGAAGAAGAAGAAGAAGAAGAAGAGGAGGAAGAAAAAGAAACCGAAAAAAGACAATGACACGAAAACTAAACAAAAGAGACACAGGAAAAACGAAAAAGAGAGACCTGATATGGATATCACACGACTAGATTTAGCAAGACTAAAGCGCCGTTATGACAAATAAACCGACTAATAGTGTAACGACTAATTCATAGTAAGAAACAAAAAAAAAAAAAGAAAAAAAGAAAAAAAAAACGAGGGTTAGATAACGGATAATAATTATAATACCCCTTCAGAATTAGTTCTTTTGCATTAATAGTTTCATATTTGTACTTTCTGATGGGCTTTGCTGCTTTAATGCTTTAGACATACGTTGCGTCCTTATTTATAAACATGAAATAACGGAGTCGTTTCTGCGCTTAAAAAGCTTCACTTAAATTCGAATTTCAGAGAGGAATGACGGTATGAGTTTATGAGCAAGTTTGGTGTTCACGAAAGTGTAGCCTCGTTGCTTTCTTCCTGGTGAATAATCCTCTCAGGGTTCTTCTGAACAGTGGCATCCTAAAGCAATATACTACTGGATTAATAAAAGAATTTGCCAACTGAAGAACTTGAGTTACATCATCGAAGACTGGCCCAATGGCGAAATTTTCTTTCAAAGTGAACCGCAAATTATGTACCACGGTAAAGGGTAGCCAAGCAATTAGCGACAACAAAGTTACAATAAACAGAGTCTTAACCAGTTCTTTGTTTCGTTTATATCTGTTTGGTGGCAATCTTGGGTCTTCCTTTCTGGACGAGAACCACACTGCAGAATATGCACACGAGATAATTATTAAGCAGACAAACAAGTACATTGTCACAAACCAAATAAAGATGTCTTTGGTTATCAAAGTTGCAGCAGTTCCTAACAGCTGGGCCACAGCTACTGTACCCGATAGAAGCCACACTACTCCAACGCTAAAAATATATTTACGTGTCGACGTGGTTCTGATGCGAAGAGGATATACTACCGCATAAAGTCTCTCTAAAGAAATGAGAGCGAGGAAACCAATGGATGCACATCCAAAAAGTTCCTCCGAAACCACGTAGTCTCCCCAAGCTGTCTCACAACTCAAAGATGTCTTGAAGCTCTTATGTATTTCAACGACCACACTTTCAATGTTGCCGATACCAACCATCAGATCGGCAACTGTTAGATTTATCAGGAATAAACAAGTTTGCTTCAGCTGGGATCTGTTTTTCCAAAACACGATAACTGTAGCCACATTTCCGAGAATAATGACCAGAGTTTCAACTCCCAGTATTACGATCCATGGAAGCGGGTGTTCGTGCTTACTTGTACACATTTTGTATATTAGATTTGTCTTGATCTTCCAGGCTTTAGACTTCACAAAAAAACTGCGCTTAGGAAATTGTATGCCTGGTATACTTACATGTCAAAAAGGCTAGTCAATCTTGTTTACGAATATACCAAAGTGCTTGGCGAACGTTTTCTTATTTATCCATTGGTTTTGCGTGTAAGTTTACAAGCAAATCATCGTTACCTCTGCACTCGCCTGAATTATTAGATTTTAAGTCTGTCGGTAATATGAACACCGAAATTCTCCCTTGGAAGTCAATTATTTTGTTCATATACACTGACCACCTCCGCACGACATATGACGTCCGTGAGAAGTGCCGTGTCTGACTTCAACCGTTAATAACTTTTTCAATATTGAAGTAGATGCCGCCAAGCTTATCTGGGAACAATTTGATATGACAGGTCACTAGCATCAGAACTTAATGCTTCCATTGCAATCACATTTTGACAGAAATGTTTTTTGTTTTGTTTTGTTTTTAAATTTTAAAGTTTCTTGTTTTTGTTGAAAAAAACTCATTTTTCATGCAGTTATTTTTGCAAAACGTTCCTTATCGTCTCCGAAAACGGTTTTTCTGAAATTCTGGATATCGTGACGTAAGGCGTCATCATCGAAAGTTGCTATGTTGAAGGATTCAGTTTTGAACATGCTATCCAAGAATTAGGCTTTCATTAACATCACCATCACCTACTCAATTGTTTTTATACTTTGCTTATTACTCTTTTTAAAGGCTAAAATTCAGGTAATAAGTATTAAAAGCTACTGTAATATTGACAAACTGTATTTCTTAAACGAGAACAACGTACGCCATCTCTAACACTCGATAATATTGTCAGATCGCTTCAAGTAAGTTCTACAAAATTTGTTTTTTTTCGCATCCGGCCAAAATTGCAATTTTAACTTTCTCATACTTGTATGAATTTTAAGGCGGCTTACTACAGTTTTGAGAAGGTAAAAGAGTCCAAATTGTCACTATTTACAAAAACATTTTCCAAGATGTTTTCCCTTCTCTAATTATTGTTTTTAATAAACATATGTGGTACTTGAACAATAGAAACAATAAAAATTAACGATCGAGTGCATGATCCCGAAGAAGATGGCGACTGCACATTTTACCACATTAACATTGAAACCTAACGCAGCCCATTAGGCACATGGAAAGCCATATTTTGGCAATTTTCGACCCTTTTCTAATGGCACTGTGTTTGCCAGGATTTTACAACTTTTCTGTACGTTTTTATGAGCGTTTTTGAGGTTTGCGTGCTCTGCAAATTATAGGTAAGTTTACCAGTCGCCATATTTTTGGTTTCTACAGGGGATTAAACCGTAACTACTGTTTTTTTGTTTGTTTGTTTGTTT